>NC_045707.1:50495084-50804251 GCF_009834535.1 Camelus ferus | reverse complement strand
ATTAAGCATAATAAAGAAAATACCTAATAATCCTATACAGACTCAAAATCTTCTCTAGTGATTGTCCAGTAATCTTGAAGGGGCAAAGGAAACAGCAGGTGGGTTGTTTTCTGTAACCACTATCAGGAAAGTAGATTTTAACAGGCCAGGTAAATTGAAATTCAAACCAGCTTGATGTCCAAATTGGTCTACTGAAATCTCGTAAAGATACTCAACTCTTCTCCCTCTCTCAGTACAGATCTTTTTGTGGAGTAAACTATTTTAAAAGGATGCTCTTAGAATCTGAACACCCTAGAGGGGATTGCTTAATATAAAAACGCAGACAGTAACTTTAAAATAAAAGAATTTAAAGATTTTAAGGTATTCAATCTACAGGGAAAAATGGGAAGGAATCACCCTGTGACCATCAGTCCTTACTCTCTATGTAAATGTTATTTAAAGGGGGAAATGACTCATATATCTTGACTCCTACTAAGGGCCACACATAGGATGAGCAGTCTGCAAATATTTCATATGACCTCCCATCAGCCAGGTGATTCTTAATACCCTATTTTGCCAGTGAGTAAAACACAACTCACTGAGATTAAGTAACCTGTTTATGGCCACTCTGCTAGTAAATCCCTGCACTGAGTTTAAACCAAAACCTTTACAACATTGGAAAGAAAAAATACTGGGCTAGTCAGATAATAAAACTCACTTCATTTATATCTAATAAACAATTAAATTTTATTTAAAATGCCTACACTGTGGACAGCATATAGATCTCTTTAACTGCATCAGTTTCTATTTGAAACAACAATGTCAAATTATTACTAAGCTGAGTTAAAAAGCAGTGCAGGTACATCAGGTTACACTTATGGTAGCTTAAAAAAATGACATAGCTAGAGGGCAGGGAGTTTTTAATCAGTGTTTCTTCTGATAAAAACAAAATTGAGTGATTTCAGACTTCTAAGAGCTACTTATTCATGCAATAGACCTGTGAGGAGTACGTGATAAAGTACAGAAGGAAAAGATACAAAGATACAGTCATGGCCTCAGGAAAGCCAAGCTCTTGGTGAAGACAGCAGGTGATGGAGTGTCCAGGAGAGGAAGGGCCCAGAGGGACAGTGAAACCTGACTTTGGAGATTGGGGAGGGAGAGTAGAGAAGGGGCTCAGAGATAGCTTCTGGGAGGAGATGACATCTTTTTCAAAGGGGAGTGGAGGGTAGCCAGGTCAAGGGGAACTGGGGCAAAGACCCCCAACAGACAAAGTAAAGAGTAGGTGCCCACAGGAGTGAGGGAGCGAGGCATTTTCAGAGATCTTGTTTATGACGTGAATGAAAAAAATGAGTCATCAACGATAGATGAGGCTACAGAGACAGGCAGAGGTTCGCCCAATTTTGCTAGTTGAGTTGGATTTTATCTTAAAGGCACTGGGCTGCTCCTGAAGGACTTTAAGCAGAGGAGTGTCAAGATGCGACTTATTTTTGAATGTTTTATCAGGCATTGGAATGAAGGATAGATGGGGGTGGAGGGGGCAACAAGCATGGGCACAGGAGGTCAGTCAGGAGGTCAAAGAAGTCATTCAGAGGCCACATGAGAGGACCTCAACTAGCAAATGGCAGCGAGAATGGAGAGAAACAGACGAGGTCAAGAGGATGTGGAAGTAGAATGGGGATGTGGGCGACTGCCCCATGTGAAAATAACTACAAAGAACTTCTGTGTTAGGCTCAAATCTAGGGTCTAGGTGTGCAAGATTTGCTATTATTATTTTTAGTAGAGACATATGTGACAGAACAAGAATTTGTGCCTGCAGTATAGATTATTTCATTACAAACAATAGTGATATATAGGTCATTAGCTACTCCTAAATATAGGTCTTCAGTAGTTATCTAAAAGCAGGGGGAGAGGATCCCCCTAAACAGTGTAATCCACTAGATTTTACAGAGATGCTAGTTGATGACTAATTCTAATCAATATTATGAAGAATATAATAGGTAACTAACCAAACTGGTCTAGAAAACACCTGGCAGGTGCTAATTCAATGTTGAACCCAGATTTACATATCCTTTGCCAATTCTTTTTGCTATGGGTTTACTTAAAAAAAAAAAAAAAAAAAGGCTAAAAGCATCAAGCCCTCAACATTGGCCAAAGTATAGGAAATAGCACCTCCCCCCGCCAAAAGAAAAGAAAAGAAAAAAAGACAGTTCCAAAACCCACAAACCCAAATCCAGCACTCCATAGGCACTGATTCTTTTGGGATGGCACTGTTCACTATTATGCCAACTAGCTGCTCTTAAAATTGAACCACCATGACATGTAATCTGATGGTTGAAGTTTTCCAAAAACAGCTACAATAACCTAAATCATAATTTATATTCTTCCAACTATGTGACTCACTTCTGTAATTGTGATCAAATGTAAAATCAAAAGTTCTGCAATTAAAAAAAATCTGTACAATCTTTTGACCTCTGAACAACCGAGATGGAAAAATGAATGTAGGCTTCAGTTGCTATCTGATCCCATGCACTGAATTCAGACTGAATGCCTGAATTTCTTAGAACTTCTCCTGTTTTTGTCACCTGTGGCTGTAATTAAATGTGTTCAGATGCTTTCTCAGATCAGCTCCTGGGATTCTGATAAGTTTGGTCTCACAGGCCCTGTTAATTTTTAAGAAGACTCAATCTGAGGAAGCAGCTCAGGAAATCTATGGCAAAGTTTTGGTTTTTTTCCCCACCTCGGACTGCAAATAAACTAAGTCTTCATCCTCTGCTCTAACTACTTCCAAATAATGTCAAAACCCAGGGGTCAAAGGAATGAGCTCAAAGGACACTCACAATCTTGATCATTTTCTCCATCACAGCAGATGACAAGCCAGATTTGCAAAGGTCAGGGCATGAGCTTTCCTGATTACGCAATGTGTGCTGGACTCACCAAGTGCCTCTGGTTGAACTGAATAAACTGTTGAAATGTCCCTGCACCTTCATGGAATGTGGCCCAACTGAAATGAGGGGACTGCTTTCTTAGGTTTAGATCTAAGTATAATCATCCAGGAGGGGAGGGTTATTTAGAATGCAGATTCCTGGGCATCACGGGAATCCAAATTTCTGAAGATGCATCTCTGGAATGTCCACTTTTAACGAGATTCTTAGGTCCTGTCTGAAGCCTGAGGTGTACTATTTTAGGCTGTACTAGCTTGAGGGTGCTGTATCATTAGGGACAACAAACAGGAAAGTCTGAAAAGGTATACAAGGTTGCAATTGGTTCAAGGGCTGAATACATACTAGATACTTCTGATTTAGAGGAACTTGAAAAAAGAAAATGTAGATGTAGTGAGTGCAGAGGATACTGTGAACTGATTCTTAATTCCCGTTCCCACACTCTCCTAGCACAGTCTTCCGTACGGCAGTGGCTGCGAAATGAAAATCTGGGCATCTCAGACTCCTTTGCAGTTAGCTACAGTTGCAGATATGACATAGGTTTCATCAATCAGGCACAACTCTGAAAGATGAGCATAAGGTCCTGGAGAAGAAAAGCTAGATGGATGGATGCTAGGCATGCATTTGGCTGGGTGATAAGTGAGGGCAGTGAGACCCTGCCTTCTACAGCATTACTGACTAGACAGCACTGGCTGCAGCTGCTTTGCAGACTGCTTTGGACTTAACTGGGTTCTGGGTGACAGGAGTGTGCTGAATCTTAACCTGCTCTTCTAACCCTTCCAGTGGTTTTATAAGCCATCGAATACACTTCAGTATATCCCTTTCTGTTTAAACTGGCCAGAGCGGATTCTGTTGTCTGCAGCTAAACCCTAAGCCATACTAGGAGAGAAAAAACCAAGTTACTAAGCATTTATGTCTCATAAAGTTTAGTCTAAACTTTCCTTAGGAATTTTCCACTAGTATTTCAAAATTAAAATTGTAAAATAAGGATCATTAAAAAAAATTTTTTAAAGGCAGTTTTTGATTGGAATTCCATAAGTATGTTAATGCAATTCTACTACCTGAAGCCCAGCAATGCATGTACCTTTGACATGCCCAAAACATGCTCCTCTAGTAATTCTACCACCTGAAGCCCAGCAAAACATCTACCTTTGACATGCCCAGGACTTGTTCTTCTGGTAACAATACACTTCAATTGCAGGTTCACTGTTTATGAAAGAGATGTGATAATGCTTATAAAATAAGAACATTAGCAAAGTAAGATGTGGATTCAAATCCTGATTCTGTCCCTTACATGCTATAACCTTGAACAAATTATGGAACCTCTCTGAGCCTCAGTTTTCCCATGGTGATAATCTTTTCAAAAATCCAAAGAAATGTTAATAAATAAAACAATGTTCTATAAAGCACCCATAAGAGGACATGTCACATACTACATGATTATTTTATATATAGAGAGAGAGAGAGAGAGCGTGAGCCAGTTTACAATGTTGTGACAATTTCTGGTGTACAGCATAATATTTCAGTCATACAAACACACATATATATTAATTTTCATATTCTTTTCCATTATAGGTTACTATAAGATATTGAATACAGTTCCCTGTGCTATACAGTAGAAACTTCTTTGCCTATTTTATGTATAGTAGTTAGTATCTGCAAATCTTGAACTCTCAGTTTATCCCTTCCCACCCTCTTCCCCTCTGGTAACTGTAAGTTTGTTTTCTATGTCTGTGAGTCTATTTCTGTTTTGTAAATAAGTTCATTTGTCTTTTTGTTTTTTTTTTTAAGATTCCACATATAAGTGATATCATATGGTATTTTTCTTTCTCTTTCTAGCTTACTTAACTTGGAATGACAATCTCCAGGTCCATCCATGTTGCTGAAAATGGCATTATTTTATTCTTTTTTATGGCTAAGTAGTATTCCATTGTATAAATATACCACAGCTTCTTTATCCAGTCATCTGTTGATGGGCATTTAAGTTGTTTTCATGTCTTGGCTACTGTAAATAGTGGCACATACTAGATTATGGTATGACTGTTAACACTATACCAGCATACCTCAGAGACATGGCAGGTTCAGTTCTAGACCACCTCAAAGTGAATACTGCAATAAAACAAACAATTCACACTAATTTTTTGGTTTCCCAATGCATATAAAAGTTATGTTTACACTATACCATAATCTATTAAGTGTGCAATAGCATTATTCTAAAACAATGTACATACCTTAATCAGAAAATATTGCTAAAAAATGTTGACTGTCATCCGAGCCTTCAACAAGTTGTAGCAATCACATCAAAGATCAATGATCACAGACCACCATAACAAGTAATAGTGAGAAAATATGAAGCATTGTGGAAATTTGTGACACAGGGACTCGAAGTAAGAAAATGCTATTGGAAAGAAGACGCCGATAGACTTGCTCGAGGCAGGGTTGCCACAAACCTTCAATTTGTTTTAAAAAAAAAAAAAGCAGTATCTGGGAAGCACAATAAAGTGAAGCTCAATAAAATGAGGTATGCCTGGAGTTATCATTTCATCATTAGTAGTAACTTTTTAATGTTGGCTTTAATATTAAGAGCTATACCAACAGCAGATATCACAATCCCATTTATGTTCTGCCTCTCCTATAGATTAAAGATCAGCACAGCAAAGTGATAAAAAAAAGATTGTGAAACTGACCCCTGGGCTTGGATTCAGTATCAGCTCTCCCAAGGCAGGCAGACTCAACTCTACCTGGTGCAAAAAGGAGGCTTAGTTGTTTGGGCAATGGGTGAATGTTAACCTGAATAGCAGAGTTTCAAAAGCTGACTTTAGCTTCAGTAATAAATCTAAGACAGCTTGAGAAAACAGTGTTTACTCATGCACAGAGAACAGTATAGGGGGTTGAGGAGGGAGCTGAGAAGCAGTGATTCTAGCATCAGGCTGTCCTAGTTTTAATCTCTACTCTGCCACTGACTAGCTTTATGGCCTTTGGAAAGTTATTTCATCTTTCTGTGCTTTAGTTTCCTCACCTCTATAACTTGGGCATAGTAACAGAATTTACTTCACAGGGCTTGTTGAGGACTAAACAAAATTATATATGCAGTTGGTATCATACCTGACAACCAGCTCACCATTGTCCAGTAGAGTTATCATCACTGCTGTCTTCTCAAGCACACCTACAACAAGCATCCCCAGTAATGTCATTTCCAAACCTGAAGCCTGGGAGTTCTATCCACAGCTCTGGGCACCAGCATTGATTCTTCCCAATTCCCTATTTCCATATCCATCCACTCTGTCAAGTCCTGTTAGTTCTACCAGCAAAATAAATCTTGAAACATTCACTTCCCTCTATCTCATCTTGTGCTGAGCTCCATCACTCCTGCCTGGAAGACTGCAAGAACCCTCTGAATAGCCTTCTTTGCTTTCACCTTTACTGCTCACAGTAGTGATCTTCTGGGAATGCAAAACATCATCACCTGCTTAAAAGCTCAGAATGCTCTTCTATTACATTGACAGTAAGATGCAAACTCCAGACCAAGCTCTACAACATGGACCTCCGTGCTCATTCTTAACACACTCTCTCTCCCCACCATACTCCAGCCACACCAGCCTCCTTTCTATTCCTGAAACGCCTAGAACGTATTCCTGCCTTTAGCCCCTTTCACTTATGCTGCAAGCTTTCTCCTTTTTGGGCTCTGAAAAAGGCAAGTCCTCATCATTCAGAATTCAGTTCAAACACCACCTTCTCAAAGAAACTGTCCCAGGTAATCTCTCTTCAGTAGCTCCAGCACTCTTGGATCACAGTTTTATTTCCCCAGAAGCACTTTTCATCAGCCATTATGAAAAACTGTCTTGATCAACCAATTAGTTTACTCTTTTACCTGGTTTCTTCTGACAAGAGAGTAAATGGGGTGAGGACAAGGATTATATTATTCTTGTTCATCATATTACCTCTAGCACCTTGAACTGCACCTCATTCATGGTAGGTGCTCCTTCACACCTGTGGACTGTGTGCATTGCTAACTGCTACTAAAAGTACCCACAGAAATGCTCCTACCATCAAATTCTCTTTTCTGTAGTACAGACCATGGTAATCGCAATCTCTCAATCATCTGAATAGAAAATACACTCTGGTTTATTATATGAAACGAAGCACAGATGAAATCACAAGAGTGTATGATTAAATCCTTAGCAGATGGTATCCATATTCACACACTAGAATTACCCACCAGTTTTGCTTATTCTCCTGCACTTGAGTTTGAGAACCATAAGGCAGGTACTTCCCATCCCTCACTGTTTTGTCCAGAATGAGTAGAGCAGTGCTGAGCACAGAAAAGCCTCTCATAAATATTTTTTAAATGAATGAATGAAGGATAAACAGAAGAGTTTGCTCAACCATTGGGCATAAACCATTATCAGCCTTCCTCCTCTTTGGTCCAATAACTTCTAAATTCTAATGAAGACAAGGGTGAGAAATGTTGCGACATTGTCTTAATTCTGCAAAATGTGATATTAGCGAGATGCTTCTTGGTTTCAACTTTGCAACATTTTCTTTGCACCTTTATATACTTCTCTAGCTCCCTGAAAATGGAAACTTAAGATATAAAACGAGGGATAGACTGTAAACCCTGTGAAGAGCAGGGACAATGTAACTGTTTTGCTCACTACTGTATCCCTAGCCTCTAGCACAGTGCTCTGCTTGTAGTAAATGCTAAATAAACTATTTTTAATGAACAACCAGTGGAAAATGTCTTTCCTCGCAGATGTGGCTAAGTGATAATAACCCAAAGTGCTGACCTGCCTGTAAAATCCCCAGACTCCCTTTCTAAAGGAATTAGATGAGGTATAATGTGCAGTTGCTCTTCTTTATTGACCCAACAGGGGCATATTAAAATCAAACAAACAAACAAAAACTAAACAAAAAAACCACAGTCCTGGAATTCAGATACTTTCAGTAAGTTTTAAATCTCTAAGAGGCCTACAATTCTGTGCTTCATTTAGAATTCAGTATAATATGCAACTATAAATTTCTCCTTGTCTCCCCAATGAGCTGCAATCCATCAAAATTTCTAAAGCAGCCAGTGATTCATTAAAAAATTATTCATGGTGATTCGGCACTGGAAACGCATGCAGGGAATATGATTGCACTTGGGAGCAGTCACACTCAGAAGTGATAACATAGGTTAAGCTTTTAAATGCTAATCTTATCTCTTCCCAAAGCCCTGGTTGACTCCTATCTGTCATCCCCACCAAAGCAGGCAAAAAAAAAAAAAAAGAAAGAAAAAGAAAAAAAAAACTCACAGAACTGAATTATTATTTTTTTTAAATGTTGTCCAGACCTATTCCTAGTTTGACTAAGGAGTAAAATCAGCTACCTTTTCTTCAGAGTAACACAGGCACAGTATTGCTGCTTCCCTCTCACCAGACTTGTTTGCAAGAAACAGAAGTTGCATGGCAGACTACTCGTGACAAGCGACTCAAATAACACTCCCTCCCCAATATAGGCTTCATTATTGCATTTTCATGCTAATAAGCATGACTGAGTAGCAAGCGGTTTTATTCCGATTTTTCACCATGATAACCATGGAGTTGCGCTTAGCTTTCTCCATAGCATCACTCTGTGGGAAGAGGCTCCAGATTCAACAGAGAAAGGAACATGTACAACAGAAATAAAAAAGATTTTGTACATGTGTCAGGAGGTGAGGAGAGGCATCACACTTTTTATCATGACTATTTTTATAAAGGTTCTGAGTGAACAATCTTCAAAGTAAATGTGAACTATTTTGTGATCTGAAGTTATTCTTAAAAGACCACTTGGGAAGATCATCAACTAAGCATCCTGGCTTGAAAACACAAGAGAATATAGAAAATTTACTTTAAACCCTCAAGTCCTTAATCCAAATAATTCTAGGAGAGAAAAAAAGAAAAAGAAAAACTTTCTCCTTGGGTCAAGAAAGAAGGTGAGTGAGCATCCATTGAATGATTGTCCACTGGGCTCTTTCCAAAGCAGCTGCTTTGCTGAGGAATCAAGAGGACAGAGCAACAAATGTAAACAGGGAGACCACTTGGAGAGCAAAGAGATTCTCTTGCTACACGGGAGATGATGGGGACCTCCTTCCTCAGGAAATGAAGACAGGGCCATGTATCCAGTTAAATGAAGTTTAAAAGATGTGCTTCAGCTGCCGTGTGATTCAAGTGCCAAATCTGCACAAGCCATTTTGCACATTTTTGTATGTTATCGCCTTTTCTCCTGTATGGTACTTTGGAGTGCTTGTTTATAAATTGAGACAGGAGGTAGATTTGACTCTTTGTAATGTAATGATTATTTAAAACTTGAAAAGTTGTATGAGCTCTAGAAATGTCAACCTTTCAGTTCTACACCCAAACCAAGCAGCTTGCCTGATTTAAAAAAAAAAAAAAAAAAAAGTAAAATAGGCCATGCTATCAGGTTGCATAACTTAAAAAACTTCAGAATTTTGCAAATTTGGCATTAAAATAGTTCTGTGAATTTTTTAAAGTACACAAGATCTATAAAATGTTACTTTAGAGCACTGTATTGTAAGGAAGTCATATTACAACCTTGAGTCACTAAGATGGTGGCTTCTAATCACGATAAATTGGAAAACATCATCTCTTGTTAAATTCATCACCAACTTTCTTCCTCTATATTTAAGTACATCTTTGATCTTGAGTACTGAAACATCGTTTTTGCTAAATTCCTTAACCACATGTCTTCAATCTAAGGATCATTCCAAATGAGCCATCTAAAATTCCCATACTGTCCATTTCTTTCATCACTTTCTTGATAGAGATGATACACACCAGTATCTCAAACTACACAACATCCTATTCTTGTCTATTGTGCTGGTTAACCATTACCCAGCACAAACTGTGGAAAGAAAATACGAAAGAAAGCTTCTTGAACGTGGGTGAGCTGGGAGAAAGAATCCACTTACTATATTTATAACAGTCTTACTAGTTATTATGTATCAAGAAAAACATCTAGACAGAAAAATGAGATGTTGTCAATACTAATATCAAGCAAACAGAACGGGTGTAAGACTAACTAGTTGTAAGATGCTGAGCAGCATGTGCTCAACTTCCTTGAGCCCACATTCCTCTTCTGTAAATGGAAGAATCACATGGCCACCCTCACAGATGCAGAGAATCAAAAGAGGGGATCAAAGCATGTACCATACTTAGCTCAGGACCTGACACATGGAATGAGATCAGAATCAGCATTTTCTTCATCATCATCATCACCATCATCAGTATCATGTACTAAAATCCTTCTGGCTCTTAAACCCTCTAATAAACTTGAATTAGCTAGCACCATCTGGCACCTTATCTCCTTAAAGATGGTAAGCAACTTGTCCCAATCTCCTCTGTTTTTAATCCATGGTCTCCACTCTCTTCTACAACCCTAAGTGGCCCATTTCTCTTTCCAAACAGAATTCTGTTTGAGCAATGTATTTTTGTGTCAGGGGGGGCAGTGTTGCATGTACCCTTATATGTATTTCCTATTGACATCAATGCATAATAGTGTTTTAAATTCCGCCTGCCTTCCAAATCATCCTTCTTGGTGCCAACCGTGTGTCAACTGAAGGTAAAATTGATAAATACTCAGATCCGTGCGTAGAATGCTAATAGTCAACGATTCAGTCAAACATACATCTGATGTGATTCATTAACTCATAGTTTCCAGAAATCTTAACTAAGATTTTGGTGCTTTGCCACTAGCTGGCGATACTAGCATGAGGCAACTTCGCCAGATAGATAGGTAAGTAAGGAGATGATTTCATTAATGTTTTCAATATATGATTTTTTTTTTTTTTTTAATGCTAGAGAAGCACAGGGTAAGATCACCAAACACAGGGGTAGTGGAGACAGGGAAGAAGGGCAGAGAGACTTCAGGGAGGGCTTCTGAGAGGAGAAACCATCTCAGCTAGACCAACTAGAGGAAGAAGAGGGGACGTCAGGGCCTTCAAGACCAAGTACAGTGTGGAGTATGCCACTGTCCCACTGTGTGTCGATAGGTGAAGTTTACCACTCAGGGAGCGAGGGAGATAAGCAATAGCTAAATCACAGAGAACCTTGTACAGTGTGTTGAGGGTTTGGAGTTTATCTGGCAGGTAATGCAAAGTTAGTGGAGCATTTTAACCAGGGTGGTTACATGGTCATACTTCTGTTCATAATCTAGATTGTGCGCATTAGAGAGAATCTTTCAAATTACAGAATTCACCATTTGTTTTGTTGGATAATGAAACGTATGCCCTTGGAGGGACTAACCCCATGCCAACACCACACAGCTGAATTTAGGAAGTGGATCTCCTATGAGGTCAGCAAGTTCTTGTTCTGACTCTCCTGCACTGCCCCCTCAGGTGCCAGAACACACATTTCCAGAGAAAGATGCAAAACTTAAGTCCCTCTGTCATCCAGCTCTCCTCTCAAGCAGCTGATAAAGATAACACATATCAGTGATTCTGTCCCATTCTCCAATGGACCTTAAAAGAAAGAACTTAGACCTTTTTTTTCCCCCAACATTTAAAAGAGATTTTGCTTCTTGGTCTCATGGTCTTGGTTCCAGTTTTCATGTTAGAGCCTACTCTGAACTGAGCCCAAAGTTACTTCACACATGTCTGGGTTGATAATTGTAGAGGTAGCGATAGTCACAGATCCAGTCAGGAAACCTCTAGAAACAGCCTTTAGATTACACAATGTCAGAAAACAGGAGCTGTTTTCTGTCTTTCACAAGCACTTTGAACAAGTCAGCACTCCATCAAAAGGAACATAACAGTTTAATGTTCTGTCCAAGAATGGAATGCTTGTTTACCTGAAGTAAAGGACTGATAAAAGTAACTTGCGTCTGCCTTGATTGATACAAAACTTACTTGAAGATTAACCTGGACAGTCAAGCCCTCAAACCCCTAACACAGTCGTCCACTGGAAAATAAAACCTGAATTCATAATGCAAACATTTCTAAACGGTTGATCCTATACCCTTATTAAATTCATCACATGCAGAAAAGAAAAAGAGAAAAAAAAAAAAAAGCTTTGAAAGCAAAATGAATTTGCTGAAAGCAGTTAGTATTTACCTAGGTTTTCTGGCATGGACTACTCTTCTCATGTATTGGCTCATTTAATCCTCAAAACCACCTGAGGACTTACAGACATAATTATAGACATCATTTTACAAATGAGAAAATCAGAACATTAGAAGAACTAAGTGACTCAAAGTCATCCAGTTTGAAGAGATGACTCCAGATCTATGCATCTCCAAAGCTATTAATACATACTATATAAAGTAGTGTGAGGGTCCTCTTGGAAGACACTTAATAAACTCAGTTTTCAAGTGTTTACTAGGCAGTTTGAATTTTTCATCACTCAAGACTTACAATAATAGTAGGACCCCAGGCCTCTGAATGGAACAGAACAGTCTGAGGAGCACTGCTCTTTTAATTATCTCCGTGTCTCACACAACAACCAGTGAGACAGCCAAGATGTGTCAGCATCCTTGGTTACAAAGGGGGATGCTGACGGTGATCCAGACCCTCACTCATCTCAGTTCACAGTTACACAATCCCATGTCCCATAATCACTCATAATATCTCTCGCTTTTCAATAACAACAGGTTTAAATTATTAAGGCCATCACACAAACGGAGCAAAGGGACATAGAGTAGACAGTCTGATCCATACCGAACTCTTTGTTAATCCAGTCCCCAAAGATCAGAGATACCACTAATTGGGTGAGCCAATTCAAATATATTATCTCATCTAATCTTTGTATTCTTCTGACTATATACTCTTACCCTTATTACCCCATTGAGGCCCAGAGAAAGAAAGTAACATGCACATGGTCCACAGGTGAATAATAGAGTCAGGACTTAAGCCTCATTCTAACTCCAAAGCTCAAGCTCCTTTGAGAGTCTACATGAGGCCAATGAGTCAAACACTTGAACAAACATAAGCTTAATAGTATAGCAGGGAAACGTGTTAAGTCTGAAAAGTACTTTCTTATAATAGTACGATTCCTTGAGTGACAATCACAAAGCAGGCATACAACAAAGTATTTCTACTTAAAAAGGCAAGAGAGGGAGGAAACAAAAGAGGGAGGTGGCGAGAGGAAAGCTGCGAGGTACTATTATTCCATTTACAGAAGAGGAAATTTAGCTTAAGGGGAGGTTAAACAAAGTTAAATAACCTGCCAAAGATCCCTGGGCCAGCTAGAGTTAAGAGCCAGAGGTAAAACCTGTGTGCTTTTGACACAAAAGTCACACTCTTTCCTTTCTTCCTTGACAAGTGGCTATATTTCTGTTGATGAAGAAAATGACTCATCCTTTCAGATAGGAAAAAGGAGATCACTCACCAATTCGCGAGGACTCACGCTCTGTCCCCCGCCAGTTGCAGGTAGAGCATAGAATTTAGGAAGGCAGGCTCTCGTTCCAGACCACCTGAGTCCTACACCAGCTCCACCATGGATTAGCTCTATGACCTTAGGCACATGATAGAACTTTCTAGGTAAACTATCTTGCAGGTGTAATTATACACATTTAGCTCTTTTTCAGTTTTTTGTTCAGGAAGGGAATGAAAACACTTAAATTATTCGGTACGAAAATGCATTTGAAGCCTGAGGCATTTGGATAAATTGCTTCAGCTTGACCTTTCATTCCGACCATGGAGACCCTGCAATTGAAGCCATTTTCTTAAGAAAGGAGTTATCACTATTGATAAGCTTACCATTTGTTTAATGCTAATGATCACAGTGAATATTTATTTAGACTCTCCTACGTGTCTGGCATTGGACTAAGGGCTTTTTGTGGATTATTTTATTTAATCTTCACAACTGCCTTGGAGAAATGTGCTGCTATGCTCCCTGGTTGGCAGGTAGGGAAACTGAGGCTCAGAGGATTAGCCAAGCAAAGTGGGCCATCTGACTGCAGTCTGTGCGGTTCATCACACCTCTGTTATACTGTCTCCTTCACCTGCGTTCAGATGACGACAGGATCTTCTAGCAAACACTTTCATTTCTACTAAGCTGATACATTACATGGTGATACTGCAGATAAGGGTGCTCCAACAGTCATTTGTGTCAAAAATCGTAACATCAACGAAGAAAATGAATTTTTACTATTCATGCAGTTGGACCGACAAGGAATTATGAAGCAAAGGTCACAACTTTAAGGGCTGGTGGCTTCAGAAACCAGACATAAGCATAAAAACATTAGTATTAAATAGTTTTCTAATATGATCACAGCCACTTAATTACCTTCTGAAACAGCATGAAAAGAGAGGGCACACTGATAAAAGTCATCCCCAAAGCATCTTTCTTTCCCAAGAAGTGATTTTGCAACACAATTTTCAAATATTTGAAAACCTTCCCTCTGCCTATTTTGAGTACAATTTTATTTAAAAGTACAATTTTATTTGAAAGACACCAAAGTTCTGGCAGTAATTCTTCATTCCATAAGATAAAATGGCATTTTTATTATTTCCAAGGGCCTCCCTCACCATGGTCAGGCACTTGATGGCTAAGGAGACTGAGGCGGGAGAGCCCGGTGACCAAGCCTAGGCTCCCTGACTTGTGGAGGGGTGTTGCTCTTCACAACATCTCCACCCTGGGTGGTCCTGAAGAGCTGAGTCTGAAGCAATGTGTCACTCACCCCGGGGACTTGGTTTTGCCTGCTCTCAGCCTTCCCCATATTATAAATCAACTATACTTCAGTTTTTCAAAAAACACACCAAAGACATCGTTTTCACATGCAGATTTAGGGGAAAAAAAGGCTCAAGACTTACAGATTGTATGTATATGTACGTACACCTAAATATGAGGGCATTCCACTGATACGGTTAAGTGGAATCTAGTCTTTAGAATTAAGCAGGTTTGGCTTCAAATCCGAGCCCTTCCACTTGCTTGGGTTTTTTTTTGTTTTTGTTTTTGTTTTTTTTAATCTTGAGCAAGTGTTCTTAATCTCTCTGAATGAAACTTCCCTTATCTGTCAAAAGAAAAATGCTATCAATAATATCTACTTCATAACTTTTTTTGCTAGAAACAGATGAGATATACTTGTGCAGTTCATGGCACTGGCCTCTTCCGTGGTGAATAATCAAGAGACATTAACTTATTTACTAGCCTTATTTCCTTATCCATAAGCTATTCTTTTTCTTCTTAAACAGCCTGTCTTTTGCCCCATTTTGTATAACTGTTGCATTTCACAGAAAGGGGAGAAAGATAAAGGACATAAAATTGGGGGAAATTTTTATTTAATCTGCTGAGAGTGCTTATGAGTATTAAAGAAAGCAGACTAAATAAAGCAGTTAAGGTATTAATCTCTAAGTATTATTTTAATTCATTATTCATGCGGGCCCTATAGCCAAAGCCAGAAATTGCTAACAATGAGTTCATGTCCCACAGCCTGTGGATTTGCTGTAAGGTTCCATGATTCACTCCTTTTGCAGAGAAGGAATTGATTATAAAACTCAGTGCAAGTTACTGTGCCCTTACACAGTCTGTCTGGCTTAATCATCACATCATTACTATCAACAGGTAGTTACTTCTGCACCCATTTTCAAGATTGGAAAAGTAAAATTCTGAGAGAAAAACTTGTGGAGAACATACAGCTATTAAGTGGCAGAACCACCACTACATTTGATAACTCAGCCCAATGTTTTCTGTTTTCTCACATGCCCTCCAGTTTTGCTTAGTAAATGTATAGTCACTGAAAATTAATGCTGTAAATGGTGAACAAAGTAATCCTTCCAGTCATCAACCAAACACATCTGTGTGTATAAAAGAGCCAGGACAGTAGTTTAAATTTGCCTTCTGCTAAAAAACAAACAAACAAACAAACAAAAATGAAGAAGAAGAAGAAAAGAAAAAAGAAAGAAAGAAAGAAAAGGAAAAGCTTCCAAAAAAGGTGTTTGGTATTCAACAATCTGAAATCAGGCATTTATTCATTCCATAACATTCAATCTGTATTTATTGAGCATCTACTATGAGCCACTATGCTAGGCAAATGGAATTACAAAAGTTTTGTTGACAAGTTCTATCATAAGCAGCTGTTTTTAATATCTGAGTTGCATTTATTTTTGATTCACTCTTCCTGTAAGAAGAATGTGTATCTTTGAGGTACTGAATAAGCCACACTAATGTACTGTGCTTGTGCCAGCTAAGTATCTTTGGGTGTTAATCATGGCCGTAATCACATGGAGGTGGCAGAGGAAAGAACTTATCTTAGTTTCCTCATCTGTGAAATGGGACTTAAAAAAAAAATAGTGCCGACCTCCCAGAAGAAAAGTTATTTGCCCGAAGAAAAGTTATTTTAATTAATTCAGCTTGGAACTGTTTTCTACTAAGTGCCATTTTGGCATAATCTTATTATCAGGGTGATTTGATTTTACAAAACAGTCATGAGAGCTATTTAAAATGGCTACACATTTAAATGTCAAACGCTTGACACATACTATAGTAAATTTCATTCCTTCAAGCTGAATCATTTGTGTGTGACATTTACACAGAAATGCAAACAATAAATGGTCAAATCGGTTTTAGATTTAAAAGTCTATGGGATTGTTTAAGAATAAAAAAGATCCAAATTTCAAATGGTGGGGAAAGTCCACTATTTTATAGTATTATTAAGATAGAGTACTATTATGGGCCATGGTACATTATAAACAAACATGCACTGAAGTTTTAAAAATACTTTTCTGGGCAGCAGTTAAGAATTATAAAAAACAAAAACAACAAAACTGTTACAATTTATTGCAAAAACAATTAAAGGATTATATAAACCCTATTTTGTAGTTTTGTGCTTTTCTACATAGAACCAATTTCATCCAGTATTAAAAACATGCTAATAACCTCCTTTTGATTTTTCATGATTGTTTTCTAACTACTTTATTATTCCTGCCTTTTAGCTATCCATTTTGGACCACCTGGAGGCCTGGCTCCTGTGTTGGGATCTTATCTAACAAGCAGTAGAATGACCTGTGTTATGGTCAGTTCTCTGCCTAACAGAACACATCAGAGATCTCCCGGTAGGGCCAGCTGAAGATAGCAGCTTTCTAAAATCACCAGAGATTCAAGCTTAAGCAATCACAGAGGTTTTAATTGGTCATCAAAAATGGAAATCCCTAACATGTTGACTACTTCAAAAGCATTAAGTTGCAGGTTTACACAGAACCATAAATAATGAAGTGTCACTGCTAAGATTTGTTTTTCAATCCTTGAGCTTTCTAGATCATAGTAGAAACCATTTATAGGAAACATCTCTACCCTCCCCTCTCCCATCTAAATTTCTGCAGTGAATATAAATTTTAACAGTTATCCATATGGACAACACACTGCAGGT
This sequence comes from Camelus ferus, assembly GCF_009834535.1. Classification (NCBI taxonomy): domain Eukaryota; kingdom Metazoa; phylum Chordata; class Mammalia; order Artiodactyla; family Camelidae; genus Camelus; species Camelus ferus. The sequence goes on along the minus strand of NC_045707.1, from coordinate 50,786,993 downwards.
GGGGAGCAAGGCCTTTATAACACAACCTACTTTCTCTGCAACACTCTTCTTGGAAATCAAGGAATCTGTGTTTTCACAAGGCAGTTGTCTAAGAAAGCTCTGAGAAAGGGACATCAAATAAACAGTGGAAAACACCACAAAGGGGTCCCTCACAATAGACAGTCACTACTAAGCTGTAATTTTTGGAGATGACCTAGTTGACTACTGCTCAAACCCTGGCATTTAGAAGAAACAAGCCAATTATGAGATGTGATTCAGTCCTGGAATTTAGCAAAGGTACTTAAATGGAAAGGTCCTTAGTTTCAGAGTTTCCATGTAAAGGTGAAAAAGATGCAAAAGTTATAAGCACCCACAGGGCTTTTGTTTAGAAGACGAACTTCTGCTCTTAAAAAGGGCAACAGAGTGCTACTGAGTAGGTGTATACAAGAAAAACAACAGCCCCCTCTGGGCTGTGCTCTTTCCTCCCTGGTCTCCAGCAGTCGGGGGTACAGTATACAGTGGGGATGCCCTTTCTGCAAAGGTGAAGGAGGCTAGGGCTTGCTTTTTCACGTGAGCTGTGACGGTGGGTTTGCTCTTGCTCCTGTCTTGTGCGCCCTTTTGCATCGTCACCCTAGAGAGCAAAGGCATTCTTTGCAAGGCAACGGCTGGATTTTTGAGCTGCTGTCTGTGCCAGAAACACAGAAGAGGCACCCTAACTGCCCCCTTTAGACTACATTCTAATCAGCAGCACTCCAAGCCCCAAGGCAACTGCTACACCTGCAGAGTCAAGTGGTAAATTCCTGCATCCAGATAACGAACAAAGATAGCTGCAGCTGCTTTTTTAATAGTCTAGATCATTGTCTCCATTCTGAACTTTGCTCTAGTAGGTAGCTCACTAGATTTTGTTGGTGTTTGGAGCAGAAGAGCATTATTGTCATTGTCATAGCTCTATTTTCTGAGGAATCCATGGTCTCTTAGCTGGAGGAAGGGTCCAGCAGATCTTTGTATATTCTCATGTCAACAATGTGAAAAGTGGCTTCTGATTCCCAGCTGTGATAGTCTCGGAGAGAGAAGCTAAGGAAGAGAGGTGGATGAGAGGTGGGCCAGAGATGGTACTGGACCTGCAAAGAGCCAGGGCAAGGAGAGACTCGGCCACTTGCCACCCACAGGAACTGTTTTTCCCTGGGGCAGAAGGGCTGCTCCCTCCTTTGTCAGCTTCTGCATCTCTAAGTGCAGACCCCTCCTCTTCACTATCTTCTCAGGATTAACTCTAGGGCATGATTCTACTGAGGCTGGGTGACTTGCCCAAAACTTGCCCAAGACTTCTAAGACCCAGTGCCAGAGCCAAGGGCAGGACCCGAATATCCGACTCCCTCCACAAATGCTCTTTCTACTCCATGGTCAGATTCTCTCCATTTCTACTCCATGGACACAGACACTGCAGACTGCAGGGGCAGAGGCGATGAGCAAACACGGGGCGGGCGGGGGGGGGGGGGGGGCGGCGTGCATTCGTGACCTTTTTGTTAGCTGACCTCCTCTGGTGTCTGACTTTGCCCTATGATTCTTCTTCGCTGAGAGAACTTAAGGTTGTAAGAGAGAAAGGAGAGATCCTCTTCGACTATGGATATTACCAAAATCACAAAACAGAAATGCCACTCTTGTTACAGAGAAATATCTAGTAGGTGAAAAGGCTGGAAGTAGAGCAGTCTAAATTTAAATCCCCTTTGATTCTCCCCACTGGCTGGTTCCTTTCATACAACAATGGTTATAATTTCTATTCACACCAAAGCCATGGCTACACAAATTTCAGAACCAAAGGAAGCTTAAATGTCATCTGGTTTAAACACCTATTTTACTAGTATCTTAGAAATAGAGAATTTTAGAACTGGAAGGCACTTAGAAATCACCTAGTCCTACTTCCTCATCGTACAGGGAGGAAACTGAGGTCCACAGAGATTCCAAAGCCTTCCTACAGACATACAACATAGTATCTGGGCCAATAAAAGAATTCCACCCTCTAAGAACCGAGTTAATGTGGCAGCCTAGAAAAACAGTAAAATGTAGTCAAAAGACAAAGAAAGTTACATAAAGGACAGTCTTCCTTTAGATGACACACATTATGATTTTAGAAAAAGAACCACAAGGCCTAATTATAAGAAAATCACCCCCACCACCTCTGTTTTTCTGGACAGAAGGAAATAGGTAGAGATGGGATAATGGTAATTTTCTCCAACTCCTAGCCCCTGTGAACAGTTCTTAGTATGCCCACAGTTAAGGGAAAAGACAAAAACATCTCTCTGCATCTATAAATCAGGAAGGCTACAGTCAATGGTTTCCATGAGACAAGGTCTAAACAAAATAACCCTGAAAACAGCATATTTTATAAAAGCATCCTGGTGTTCCTTCAATTTATTTTATAAATTGTTCTGACTACACAGGTGACTAACACCAAAAAGACAGTCTCCTGCAGTTGCTCATGATTCATGTACTAGAAAAATAAAGATAAAAGATCACTCCTGAGAGATTTATATCCAAATGCCTTTCCCTAGTTTACGAAAGGGAACATTAAGGTAACCAAGAAAAAAAAAAACTCCAAAAGTTGCATAACAATAAAAAAAAAGTCACCACATGTTGTCTGGTAAAAACAATAAAGACACCCTGCAGACTTGTCCTCACTTAGAAGGGCATGTTCAAGAACACCCTGAGTCTCTTTAGTCTAAAATGAAACATACCCTAAGGGGAACTTAGAAAGCAAAAGTATGGAAACAGGAAAGTGACTCAGAGATGGTGATAATATTCCCATTTCTGTTTTAAATTTTATTTCTTATTTTCACTTAAAAAAATCTTTAAAGAATTGTTTTAACATCTCCCATGCCACAGACAGCCTTTATTTTCACACATTACTGGTTTGATGGGTAAAAACAGGTATCAGCCTCTAAGGGGAGGCACTGAATCCACAGATTCTGGTTTATAAAAACTTGATCCCTGTGCTTTGCTGGTTAAGCAACATTTACCTGCAATAGCTAGGTTTTCTCTGGCTTTTAAAGTTAGCTGGGCAGGCAATTCTCTTCTCAGAGATAATAAATTCAGACTGTAGCTACAGTAAGCCACTGTGCTGGGATACAGACACAGATCAAACCTCACTTAATCCTTATGACCAATCCTTGTAGAGAAAAACATCCTTATAACTATTTTATAATCGTTGCGCAGATGACAAAATAGAAACCCCAAGAAGTTTCACCATTTGCCTAACATCATTTGTATCACCAGTGGTAAAACAGGAATTGGAATCAAAGTCTTCCAAAGCCAGAGCCTAGGATCTTCCCACTGTATCTGAGGTGCTCCCTAGATATGGATGGGGAAGGGAAAGGATTTTTCTTCTTTTTTAACATTATTGATGGTGATGAAAAGATTTCAATCACCTATCATTAAAGAACAAATGTGATTCACAATTTGCTATCTCCAAATCAGCCATTAAAATTTGGCCATTTTAATTGGTTTGGCTCAGGCCCTGAGATTTCCATATGGTTATTTCCTTTGTTTTATGTTAAATGTAATCAACTTAGCACTCGAGTTTAAAAATCTTGGCAGAATGTATCAATTAAAAGCTACATAAATTAGGATTATTCATAGCACACATTCCAAATGGAGTGATTTTAAGGACAAGATTTAAAACAATGCTCTTTTCATAAATGTTAATTTTTTTTCTATAAACTCTCATCATCACCCAGATGACAAACTTCACACAGACAAAAGAGGGATAGTTTCTTTGGAATAACAAAAGCTAACAAACATTCTGTTTGCTTCTTCTCTGAGAATTAATGTGTGCCTAACATGGCCTTTTCTACACTGTTTGCCAGATGAATTTTTCCTATTTTAGTATTTCTGATAGCAGTCACAAAAACTCTCACAAACCATCTCAAAAACCAAAATGTAAGTACGTCAATAAACAGTGCCAGGTCCGTTAAACTGATAGCACTTTTTTAATTGGCCTTACAAATTAAGATGCCCAGTTGTTATTTAATATGCTAGTTTATCAGCATTACAATGAAAAAATGATTTTATGTTGAAATAGATGTTCTTTTCTAAGCTAGAGACACAATTTTCTTCAGAAACAGAAAAAAAAAGCACAAGATGAGTAAAATACAATCAGAAACCTGAAAAATGCAAAATACTTTCATTTCTGTCATTAATGATTAAACTTATTGTTACAATTGCTCCATGTGACTAATGCCGGAGTAATTATTTCTCACATGCTGAAGCCCATCACACGTGCTAAATAAATGAAAGAATCATTTACCAAACCCCAAGTGCTTGTTGACGGAATTTCCACACAGCTTAACTGAAAGGCCAGACTGCCTGGTGTCTGATTCTCAGAGAGCTGCATAATTCAAGTTAAAGTGCATTATTATTATCATTATTATTATTAACTTTGTATTTTATATCTTGGGTAATGGGAGAGTGCACAACCGTTTGCTTTATAATAGATAAAGCCATCTTTATAAATGACTATTTAAACTATTGAATATTAACAGATATTCCTCCCTGGCAAGTATAACATTAGATTCAGTAGAACAATTGATCTGACTTCTTAATGTCTGATTTCCTTATGTTACTCTCCATCCATACAGAGTTGCACAGGAAATTTCCTTGTAACTTTTGGATTAGAAAATTTAACAGTATGAATGAGGATCTAATTCCCCTCCCCCATTTCCACTGATTATTTCATTGATTTCATGCTATTTCCAGGGTCCCCTTTTTCAGTGGCAAGAATGTGGAATTGCTAGAATTATCCTTAAAAGAAACCTTGAAGGTCATTAGATCCCAGGCAATGAATGCCTTCATTCACCAAGGGCGCTGCCCTCCTTTGCCTCAAGCCCTTTAACATCAGCAAGTTCCCCCAAAGGGCTCGCACTTTTACTCTGTCCGAGCAGGTCACATTTCTAAAATACTTAGCTGTCTCCATCGTCCCTGGTCAGCAGCATGGAGTCACTAACATTGAGGAGTTTCAGGCTAGTTTGACCTCTTTCTAGTTTTCAATGGAATTATTCCATGTAATCCGATTTACACAGCCATTTAATCAAAGTGAGAAAGGAGATTACAGAGCTCACATTTGTTTTGCAAAGCAAGGGTGCAAGGATCATCAATTCGACTGACCCTCAAAGTGACTTGATAGTACATCGCCCCACTTTGGAGTGTTGGTCATTAACCTGATCTGTCTCCAGGGATCTTGTTTAAATAGGGAGGTTTAGGCTCTTTTCCTGAACTAGAAGGTAGCGGTTTCTCCACCCAGCTTTCACCACTACCATTCACGTGAGCAGATGCTACTATAACAAAGAATGGGTTCCTCACCCATGCTTCTTATTTCATAAAGCAGAAAGCATGTACAGATCAAGTAATTACATTAAACTTCTCTTTTGTTGCCATCTTTCATATCTGCATGTCAATAGCCCTCTCTGGTGGATCTCAGGTGAGGCCGTTCAATGCTTTCCCTATAAACAAACCAACATGCCCGCAGGAGAGGAAACTGCCCTCTGCTCCTCTTCTTAGGCAGCTGCCTAGGGACTACACAAACCTTTCTACCAGCCAATGTCCCTTCCCCCTGCCCTTTTCCACCCTGGTACAATGGGCTCGGTTCTCCCTACTTCTTTCCCAGGCCTAGCCATCTATTTAAAATATTACATGAAGTGTGTCATTAAATAAGGCATTTTCAGCACGTGGATGCCTTCATTCTAAATTGAAGATTGACACAAACCCACAAACATCCCCCCCCCCAATTCCCCATTTCCCCACCACTGCTACCCCTTCCACACATTTCAGGAATTGCAATCTCCGACAGAACCTCTGGGGGGTGAAAGGGCAGCCTTACTCAACCCGCGGTAGATACACAGAAAAATTCTAAGAGGAGAAGGGAGAAGAGGTAAGACCTGCAGTGGTGAAAAGAACTATGGATGAGAGTACCGAGGCTGCCCTTTCTAAAGCACCAGCCAGACACCCGCTTCGAGGGGGAAAAAAATCTAACTGTATCCCCTGGACGGTGCTTTACCCACTGTGCTTACATATAATGCACAGTTTTACAGCACTGGGAATTACCTCAATAACTATCATCAGAGGTGCCCACTAACACACATACACACACACACACACACACAAACTTTTCCTCTTCTGCAGTGGAAGAAAGTGGGTGCAATGTGGAGGTATTAACCCAGCTAGAGCTCCCTAGGGAGCTCACTCAGCGCCGCAAACCTGGCAGATCCACGCGGGAGCCAAGTTTCCCGGGCTGGCGAGACAGGTTCTCCGCCTAGCCGAGTGCGGCCGCTAAGGAACTCGGGGTTGGCTTCGTTCCCGCGGCTGCACCCAAGTCCGCACGAGCCGGGTGCCCAACTGGGGGCTGCACAAAAATTTGGGTGCGCGAGCGCTCCAGCGTGTGGCGTGAGGAGCTGTTGTGTAATCTCCCCCGGAATCCACGGGAAAATGTCTCCCGTGCAAAGACATGCTTTTCCGTAGTAACTTAAACTCTCCGGCCAAAGAGCAGGTCCTTTCATCTTACAGGAACCGCAGTTCCCGACTGACAGCTCCCAACTTAAACACAGAGACTCCAAACTTGACACAGGTTCCCTCGTCTCCTCTCCCTGGCACGCACAGGCCGGGCGGCTGGGGCTTGCTCGCCACGCCCGCCTCCCCCGCGCCCTCCAGGCTCGTCCGGCAGGCACAGCCCCTCACGCCGCGGCAGTCGGGGCCGGGACGCGCCGGCCTCCGGGCGCGATTTCCTTGGAGAGCCGGCGAGCTCCCGGGCGTGCCCTACTCACTTGTGTCTTCTTCATAAGGAAAGGCAGAGCTGTGATCCAGCCCAGGCAGCGGTGTGGCAACTCCGTTTAGCTGTTCTGGAGCTCCAGCATATTGCATGAGAGGCGGCTGCAGATAGTCCACGCATTGGGTAGCCCGAGCGCAGCACTCTCTCCACGGCCTGTGCTTCCCGCGGCGCTCCCGATCCCGGCGCGAGGCGGCGAATGAAGCCTGGGCCGGCGCGCCGCCAGCACTTTTATACGGTTCCCTCCCGCCTACTCCGGACACGCCTCCTTCCCTTCCGGAGCCCCGGGGAAGCGAGACGCTGCAGGGGCGCGGGGGGAGACCCGGGAGGGCGGCTGGAGCGCCGCAAACGCCCCAGAAGTTGGATAGATTGAGCCAAGAGGTCCCCTTGCTTGGGAGCCCCGCACGCGCACGGCCGGGAGGCTATGAGGGCGCGGGGGCGAAGCTGAACACCCTGCAACCGCCGCTCGCACCGCGCGACGGCCGCGGTGAGTCCCAGCTCGGCCTCTCAGGTCCGCCGGGGCTCACCTGGCACCTCCCCGGGACGGACAGAGTACCTCGCGCGCCGGCGAAAGCCCGGAGTTCTGTCTTCCTTGCCAAGGCGGTGCGGCAGAGGAATTCACTGGGGGCCTAGGAAAGAATTCACCCCGCCTCGACTTAGGGAAAATTTTTAAAAAGCTTAATTAGGATCTACAGTTAGGCCATTGTCTTACCCCGTCTATTTTTTTTTAACAATTACTTTAGTGAATGAATATTTAATAATTAAAATAAATGTTGACTCAGGATTAAGTATTGGTAAGGGAGATGCTGTTTCTAGAATGGTTTACTGCTGCTTCTTTAGAAATTAAGATCGAAAGAGACAAGATGGATTATTAAACGGAGAGGTCACCGACACAACTAGGGTTTTGAAAGCTGTACCTTTTTGCTGGAAAGCGTTTTGGAATCGGAAAGATAATGCAACAATAATAATGATAGCTAACACCATTACGTAACACCGTTAATTACATACTAGGCGCCGTGTAAGTACTTTACATAGATTATATCATTAAACCCTTTCCACGAGCCTATTGTATAAGTCCTGTCATTTTTATTCTCATTTTATAGTTGATGAAACAGAGGCTTAGAAAGGTCAATTCTCCTAAACCACATTTAGCAGATGGCAGAGCTTAATTTGAATCCACAGCCCTGGCTATACAGCTTTTAAAAAATGCTTGAAACAAATATTGACTCTCCATAACCCTTTCATCTTTGTTCTTCTAACTGGAGACCATTAAAAAGCATTTTATTAATCTTTTAAAGAAAATATCCACTAGATATTAATAGGAATAATCTCATGGAACCAAGAATAAAGTGTAAATTTAGGAATGAGGTATTTTAATAAGAGTAGGATTCAAAATTTGCCTTAATTAGTTCAGTGAGCTTTTTTTTTTGAATGAGTATGTCAAACCTATAACCGTGAGAAATAAGAAACTACATAAAATTTGAAGCTCACTGTGTTAGTTTTCTATCACTGCTGTAACAAATAACCAAAACTTAATTGCTTAAAACAACACAAATTTATTGTCTTACAGTTTGGAGGTCAGAAGTCCAAAGTGGATCACTCTGGGCTCAGTGTTGGCAGGGTTGAGTTCCTTATGGAAGTTCTGGAGGAGAATTCCTTTTCTTGCCTTTCCAGGCTTTAGAAGCTGTCTAGTTTCTTTGGCTCATAGCCTCCTTCATCTTCAAAGTCAATAAGGATGAGTTCAGTCTCACATCATAGCACTCTGACCTTCCCTTCTGCCTCTCTCTTCCACTTCTAAGGACCTTGTGATTACATTGGGCCCACCTGAATAATCCAGGACACTCCCTAAATCAGCTGATTAGCATCATTAATTCCATCTGCAGCCTTAATTCCCCTTTGCCATTTAGCACAACATATTTACAGGTTCCAGGGATTAGGACCATGACATCTTAGGGCATGGGGGTGCGGGCATTATTCTGTCTACCACACTCAATAGCAAACAGGTTTGGGGAGAACATGCGGTGGAAATGTGGACTTGGTATGCCACTGTACATCCTTCATCAAGGGCTTCACTCCAAGTGTAGGCTACAGAGCTTCAGCTAGGAGACTACCTCCCCCTCCACAGTTACAAAAATAAATGTTTAAAAAAAGACCACAAGCAAAGTTCAGGGTATTAGATAATTAGATCAAAACGGTGCTGCAAACCATTTTAAGCAGCAGTGAAAAGAAGCCTGAAAACAAGCAACTGTGACAGATAGGAAAATCATTTAACTAATGACTCCTCCCTGAGAATTCCAATCTTAACACAACCAGCCTTTAGGAGTAGTTTTAGTCTGTCAGAGTCTTCCAAAGACTTGCAAACACTCCTGAAATGTATCTTTATAGTCTTATGGAAAGGGAAATGAATTTGAGGAGGAAAGTTGGTTCTATTTCAGAATCTACTGCAGGGTCTTTGACCTTACCTCAAATCAAGGGTTTAGCAGTGTGGTATACAGAACTGTATACCCCACAGATGACTGTAGGTGGTACACCAATGAACAACTTTTTTTATTTTATCAAATGAGTATAAATTAAAATGTCTATTTTTAAATGTATACTACATACATACATGTATAATACATATATATCACATCAAACAGATGATTCCAAGTTGATTGTTTCTTAGGAAAAAAAAATGTGAAGGGTCTATTTAAAGGCAGTTTAATGTCTAACATTAAATAAATAAAACTGGTACCCAAGGAAGGTATATATAGCAAAAATCATGAAGCTGGTAGAATTACTGAAGCTTGGCAAACATCAATCTAACTGTACTAATTTTAAGGGACTAATAAGAAGGAATAGCCTAACAAGTTAGAACAGACTTAAAAGAAACCAGAGGGTGGGCCTATCAGAAATTCAATCCAATTTCCTTTCATTCAACTCAATAATTCATCTTAATACTTAACATATTCATCTCTTCCACTGACTCACTTCCTGCTCTGCCTTCCTCCCTTCTTCCCTTCTTCTCCCCCTAGGTTGGTTCTGTCTCCTCCCATCTTCACAGCTCAATGGCTTTCTAGTGACATTAATATTATCATTGACTTTCTCACACATAACTGTGTATCTGTTGTTTCTTTCATACTGCTGCACTACAGTTTTGCTGTGTAATCATGTTACTTGAAATCAAATTAAGAGAATATAAAAGCAGATATCAAAGAGATGAAAAGAGCTAGCATGCAAATCAAAGACTGCAGACAAGCTCATCAGGAGGTTAGAAGTGGATCATAAAGACTGAGATCTGTCTTTGAGGTAGGCTTCTGAGAGGAGACAAAGGCCAGCACCCAGCCTCTTAATGGAAGAAAACCAGGAGCTACATAAAAGTGAACAAGAGGCTGGGCTATGCACCAAGTGGATAAGAGGCATTGGGAATTTTTTCTTGCAGAATAGTAGGCTCCTGTTATAGGGTGCAGGGAGTTCAGCATTTGATACATTGGGAAGAAAGTCTGTTCATAATTATCTAGGTGTTACTTACATACTTTCAGTGCTACTTGGTCAATCATTCTGTTTTTGATTAGTTGTTGGAAAGCTTTTTAAAAAATTTTTAAGAGCATTCGTATTTATTGTTGATAAAGTTAAGAGACGGGTTTAATTTAGCAAAAAAATCTAGTAAATCTTGTCTTGTGCATATAAAACATCTCGTGTTCATTCACCCCTTTCTGGCTGCCCTCTCTTATGTTGATTTCAGGACCCTTCTTTTTAAAAATGGCACCCCACACTGAAACGGGGATTGTTTCATACCAGAAGGATGCCATCCATCCCCATCTCTGGGGGAAACAGAAAAGGAGGAGGATAAGAATCACTCTTTGATCGTGTTTAACTTCCTCTGCTGAAAACTCTCTGGTGGCTTTCCATTGCTCTTGGAATAAAGAATTAAATACCTTAGCAAAGACTTTAAGGCTTCCAGGGTCTGGCCTCTCACTGCCTTTCCAAAGTCAGCTCATGCTGTGCTCTCTGATACAGAGGCAAGAGCCATTTTCTGTTCCTCAGACTTCCCTCCCATTTCAGAGCATTTGCTTATACTCTTCCTTCTGCCTCTGCTGAGACCACTTGGCTCAGTTCTCTCCTTTTTGCCTAGTAAATATTTTCTTCTTCTTTAGATTGCAACTCAGTATTCCCTATATTCTCTTCCTCAGGCAGGCTTTCCCTAACCTCTGATTCAGTCAACTCCCGTCTTCTTATAAACTCAAGCATGAATTCCCTCTCATTGGTAGCATTTACAGAACAGAGGCAGTTTAACATTTGTTTGAGTGATTATTTGATTGAAGTCACTGACTATGACTATCCTCACTCATTATTTTATCTTCAGTGCCTAGCAGAGTGAGCAGAACACAGCGAATCTCTTTAATATTGTTCTAATTAGGTTACTGATGCCAGACAGGAGGCAGGAATCAGACAAGGCCCTTTGCTTATAAGATGTCACCATTTCTCACAATCACGTAGGGGAGATAGTCTTTCTGTCTGAAAAATAAGGAAACTCCTAGGTTAAGTAATTTATTCAAGATCCCTCAATTGGTAATTAGAAAAAGTATGATCTAATTCAGGCATCTGGACTATGGTTAGGATTTTTTTTGTCTGCCAGCACCTTTCCTGTTCCTCTTCCTTTGCTACCAGCATCCCACTTTCTTTTGTGGAAATCACACACAATTCCATGTCTTTCAAGAAGGATTGTCATTCACAAGCCTCTGTTCCCTCCTCCCCTCCCCTTCACTATAGGGGTGAGTTTAGGGTCCAGGTCTGTCCAGCCCCCTAATTGGTGAGGTATAGGTACATCACCTGAGGTGGGCCATTCAGAATCCATTGTGGGACTTAACTGCTATAGTAATTGGAAACATTACCTCTTTTCTATAGAGTTGCTACAAGCTACAAAAATGTGAAGCTTCCTCTACCCTATTGGTGTCTGGTTTGACCAGCTTTAAAAATGATGAAAGGTATCAGTTCACAGAGTATTCTTTGAATAGCTCAAATTTTCTAGTATTCAGGGAATACCATCAAACTCATTTGTTTAGTTCCTTTTTTTTTTTTTGATTATGGAATAAAGATTAGCAAATATTGCCAAGGACAGTAAATACTTAAATCATTAGTAGTCGACATTCTTTCCCTTTACACTGTGCCTGAAAATATGTTCGACTTAAAAATCGACAGTAAATAATTAATTCCTGAAAAAAGGTAAGCCTGTATAATACCAAATCAGAGATATTTTTTATTTTTAAACTCTTTATGAAATTTTAGAAATGTTTACAATATTAATGTAGTATGTTCTATTTATGTTGTCAATAAACATTGATCACATATCAAAAGGAATTTCATCAAAAGAAAAGAATTAATGTTCCCTGAAGGTAATTATAGTATAGATAGATAATTATCCTCTATCAAATAATCAAGAAGTTATTAGCTATCATGACCCACTGAAAAAGTGAGATTATCAAGAAATTCTAAAGGAATAAACTTATTTAAACATTCTAGTAGGAATTTGAGTGAAAAGGAATCCAACTGATCTTAGAGAGGCAATTTCCTGGTATATTTAAAACTATTAATTCAACCTTGGAGATATAACTTATTTATTCACTAGTTAATTTTTGACAAATATTTTTAATACCTCTAGTAATTATGACAAATAGCTTTTAATTACCTCCAAAAATCTCCTCTAAATATATTGTTCATTCCTATTATCACTGCCCCACTTCAGAGTCTCATGAATCTCATTTAAACTATTTCAGCAGATTCACCAAATGTCATCCTTCTCTGGTCTTTTCTTCTTCCAGTCCACTTCATTATCGCTGCCAACATTCCAGCAGCATCTATAAAAATCCAGGCACAGTACTTCAGTGTCTATAAATGTCTTTTGATTCTCCATACCTAGAGAACAAAATTCCAAGCGCCCCACATCTTGGCCACAATATATGTAGCTCCCTAGACTCATCAATTGTACTAGCCACTTCCTTCCAACTAACCATACTGGACTTCTCAACATTTTCTCTTTGACACCTTTGTTCCTGTGTTCACATTGTTCCTTTAGCACTGGAGTAGCTTTTCCTCTATTTTCTGCCTGAAATCTCCTTTTCATCATTCAAATCCCGGTTCAAATAACACTTCCTCTTTGAAGCAGAGTAGTTGCTCATTCCTTACAACCTTAATTAGGCTTACAATTAATGAGAAAATTAACTTGTAATCCATGAGTCCCTCATTCAGTGAAGGAGAGAAGGATGTTGCTCAAAATGTGCTGAGTGAAAGAATAAAATGGGCTGTGTGAATTTGATGGGAACATTCTAGAGAGAATATGCATATAGAGCTTGATAAAAGTTAACTATGTTTTCATGTTATTTTTTTAACAAGTATTTTTTGACTCAAATTTTATTTTTTAATAAAAGAAGTATAATTATTTCATTTAACTTAAACACTTGTTTATGTCTTTTTCTAATCCTTGAGAATTCAGAAACAATTATTTTTTGAACACAGGTTTTAAAACTAGAAGACAATTTTGATAAAATGTGGTTTACACAATTAATCTACAAATGAAGAACTGAGGCCACAGAGAGGGTTATTTGAAGGAGGGGTAGAACCCATGTCTCTAGAATTTACTTATAAAACACTTTCTGGCTACTTTGGAAGCACTACTTCCAAGGAATCAAGATCAAAGAGTAAATATTCTGTCCTTGTTTACAGTAAGGAGTGATTTATTATTAATAAGACACTGATTTTAAGCTTATTCAGAGAAGATTTTCTAGAGAAGAGATAAAGGTAGAATTGATTCTCTAAATGATATTTATATTCTGGGAATATGCTTTTCTATATTCTACATTACCAGAATATAGGATACTGTTGAATGAAAAAATATATATATATACATGATGCTCAAATACCATGGACTATTACAAGTTTTATATATTTTACTATGGGTCCCTCATCTCCATGACATTTAAAAATATATTATGTAACTCTATATTTTTGCATAATTTTCCTGGTTTTGGCTTTCATATATTTCTCATAATTTTATGTATATTAGATAAGTTAATTAAGAGTTGGTGTTTTTGGCAGTGATATCCTCTTCACTTCTCTGATTTTAAAAAGATTTTTGACTCCAACTATGGCAGTGTTGTTTTTTATATTCTACTTTTGAAATGTGTTCTCTAATGAATCATTTAAATGAGAAGTTTCTAGAGTATGGCTTATTTCCTAATTGACAAGTCTGTTCTATACAATTCTTGAATGGCACAATTAATAGAGTGTAGACACACAGACAAGTATCTTGGTAATTTGTAAAGCTTTATTACAAGTTGTAATGTGACTTTCCTAGTTATCTCTTCCTATAAAATTATAAACAGGGAAGGCAGAGAAGCTGTCACATATTTGGGAATTCTTTCTTTCTTCTTCTAGGGGGTGGTGGCTGAAAAGAATTTGACGCTAAGGCAGCTAGGGAACAGATCAACTTTACTATGGTGGATTCCAAAGTCTGAGATAGGCATTGTAGGCACTTTTTTTTTTTTTTTTTTTTTTTTAGTGGATGTGCAACTTGCTTAGACAAGTAGCAGATTTTTCATGTCTCCCTCCACCCTCATCAGACCACTTATCAAGTTTGGATAAAAGACATTTGTTAACAATGTACCTTATTGTCTGTGTTTTCCCTCAGCTAGAAACTGGCTATTTGCAATGACCCCATCTTTAGAGGTTATGGGGATCTTGACCAGTTTTGAAACTAGTCTGCAGAGGCCTTGGGGGAAGAGATGGCTTTTAGAATTTAAAGATCCAAACTAGAATGGTGAGTAAACGCTAGACATGGTCATCTTAGCCACATACACTGGCCATGCTCACCCATCTTCCTTTTTAAAAATCTGTTTCCATTCAAAGCTGTCCTTCCATACTATGGAGGCTTCCAGGGCAAATCCCCATTACTGGTTTTCTTATTCTGAAGACTATACCCAAGGTGAGATAGTAAATAAAAATAAGATGATAATTGTCATAACCATCAATTTTTAAATATACATTTTATTTTTCATTTATAAAGAATACATGCTTAAATTAAATTGATTATTGCAATGATATCTTTCATTTACCTTAAAATATGCAGCGTGGTACTGTGTGTGTGTTTTTTCATTGAGGGTACATCCCAGGTGCTATAAACATTCCATTCAAGAGTTTCAGTCCAGGGCTGGCCAGCAAGCTTTCAAACTAGAAGTTCCAGGCTACAGAGAATACTAATGCAAGCACTTCTACTATCCATATCTATGCTATCCAAATCTAGCTTATCCATAGATGTTGGAAATAGGTTAGAAATAAGAATATTCAATATTATTCATAAGCAGCATACTACATCTCAAAAAAATTTTTAGAGGTGAAAATGGTGGCTTATTGACCAACATCATTAATGTAAGAAGAGAACTCTCATTGGTAAAATTAAAGCTATGTTCAGGATGTGTGGACTGGCTAAAATTGTTTTTGAGGCATAGACGTGAACAGATCATTAGAATTCAAGGAGGCCTGAAGCCTTAAGCAGTAGAAATGATGACTTGAGCATTAAACAGAATGGTTCCAGCCACTGGTGTGGGAGGATTTCTGATGATACGTTTGGTGTTTGTTTTGAGTAAATATTTCATGCAAGATGTTAATGGGAGCACTTAACTATATCAAGAGCTGGGACTTCATCAAGCATTAAAGAATATCTTGTATGACCTGATTTGTGTCTATTTGTCAATATACTGGTCTATATATGGTACAGAATTTGGTCTGTGGTTTACTTTCAATATGATCTAGTGGCCACGTAATCTACCATAAAGAACTTAAGAGTTGTGCATGTTAAATTAGCTTGAGGTCAGTTCATAATTGTTTATGGAGCATTTACCAAGTGCTAAGTACTTTGCATATATTATTTAACTCTTAAAGTAATCTGTACAGTAATCCTCATGATACACCTAGCACAACTGTTATTGCTTATTTTATTTTTTTGTTTTTGGTAAACTATGCACAGGGTGATGCTAATCATTGCCATTATTTAGAGAAGAGAAGCAAGATGATCAAGTCCACCTATAAGGTAGGTGTTTTACAGATGAGGAAACTAAGCCATAGAGTAATTAACTGGCTACTCAAGGTCACACAGCTAGACAGTGGCCAATCTTGGATTTAACCTGTTCCTCAGTGACTCTAAAAGCCCATCCTTCTAACCATGATGTTTTACTACATCCCTGAATGATTTTTTCTTGTTAAAAGAAGAATTTACGGGCTAAGAAGTGAGTTAAATATTTCTGTAAATACACTGCAGAGTTTTCTCATGGGGTGGAATGATAGGAAATAATTTGTCAAGTTTAGAGCATGCCGAGTAGCTCTCAGGACTATAAAATAATTAGACCCCTTTCAAAGCAGTACTGTCAGCATGGAAAATGTCCTTAAGGATTTTGATTCAAATGACTGATTTCATGACAATGAAGAGCTCCAAAGCAGAGCAAGTTTCTTTTATGTAGAGCAAAGGAAATAGGCTGATGCTGAATCTTTTCAGGGCAAACATTGGAAGCTGAAGATTATCTGTGCTGATTTTTCCCCTAATCCATGTTTTTGGTTTTCTGGTTACCCAACCTTAGTATAGCTTGTACAATATCGTGTCTGTAACCTTTGTGTTTGTCGGCTTATCTAGATCAACTATCAGTGCAAAGTGAGAAGCTGCCTTTCATCTGGTTTCCAATGGTGCTAACTAGGAAAAGAGAAACTAAAAAGTTTGCATTGAGCAGAAATAAAGTAGTCAAGGTATTAAAGCACTGACAGCGAGCCTAAAGAAGGTATCTGAAGAAGGGCTTCCTAGGGAGAAGGTTCACTAAAGAATACTGACACTGTAGGACATCGTGAACAAAGAGAGTTGGCCGAAATCTTGATTATTCGCAGCGGTACAAAGTTTTCCTATTTGAACTTCAAAAAAAAAAAAAAAGTTTTTGTCAATTTATCCTTATGCTGAAACTGTTCTTCTAAATACAATGCATCAAAGATCTGGCATTGTTAAGGAAGATAATCCTTGAACTCTTAGCAATATAAGCAGAACTGGCAAAAAAAAAAAAAAAAAATAGAAAGCATGATGTTATATAAAGCTTTCTCTCTAGAGAGAAAATAGAACAGGTTTGACTTTTGGAGACCAGCTAAATCAGGTAGAAGAGCAGAGAGAGGCTTTGTAACCAAGGAGGGAGGAGAAAGTGAACAAGGAAGTTGTAAAATGCAAAATGATTAATTTTACAACTGTGTATTAAATAAAAGGAGGAGGTATATTGCTGTGTATCCAATGTGCTTCTTTTTACACTGTGTGGTAGTTAAAAGAACGTTAGCTTTGCAGTCAACAGATCTGGGTTTAAATCCTGGCTCCAGCACTTTCTGCCTGGGAAATTTAGGGCAGATTCTTTAAGCTCTCTGAGCCTCAGTTATCCTGAGGTTAAATGGAGCCCCTAGTACCCACCTCCCAGAAGTGCTGGAGCCTCTATCTGTCACTAACTTTCTGCTTGACTCTGGGCAACTCAGCCTCAGTCTCAGAAGCTCCATCTGTAAAATGGGAATAGTCATGCTTCCTAGCTTCAAGTCTAGAATTTTTTTTCCTGCACATGTGGATGAAACACTCAGGACTGATGCTCTTGTTGGTTTATCTGTCAAATCATCATAATAATGACTACCTAGTACCTGCATTCTAAAGATCAGGCAGTAATATATTTCAAATCCCTAGTTCATAGGAGCCAGGCAATAAATGGTACACAATTGCCATGCAATAAATGTTCAAAGTACATTGTTAAATGCTCATGAGATCTGTTGGTGGCACTGACTTATTCAATATTCATTTTCATAGAGAAAAATGTATGTCATAGCAGACAACATATGAGACAAAAACTTCTTACATTTAAGTTGTGTTCTCCATTTTTCAAAGCATAATTGTATCTTCATAGAGAAGAACACACTATTATACTCCCTATTTTCCAGAAAAGGCTGAGATCCAGAGAAATTTACTACCTTTCACCAGAAATTGTGTGATTTAGCAGGATCAGGGCTGTAATCTGGATTTCTGACTTCTGTCCCAGTGATCTCCCCATTATATCACATTCTCACTGTCCTTTACGTTTCTAGAAATCTTCTGTTAGGGTAAATTGTAAAAGTGAGAAATAAGCAATCAAAATAGGCTTTTCTCTTATGAGTCCATGATGCGTTGACATCCTTGGCTTACTGTTTCTGTTTTTTAAATGTAAAAAAAAAAAGATAATAAATTCTCTGTAACATTTAGAGAGGAACAGAGAGAACACACTTTTGCTAAATTGAGTGGACTCGTGCCATTATCAGTTTTGAGCCTTGAACTGATTTCAGACCCTTGAAGCTTGAAAAATAGCAAATGTTTTGCATTTTTTCAGAAAAACAAAGATTGAAGTTTCTAAAATCACACATCAAATTCATCAACTCTAAACAGCAAAGGAAAAATTAAATATTTTGATCAACAAAGCAAATTCAAATATCAACAAAATTATCAAATTTTCTTTGAAACAGAAGTCTGCTTATGGTCAGTCATGGTTACTGACTACACATTGTTTAAAAGCATTGGGCTTAAAAGAATCGAATCCAAACTGACTTAGATTTCTTAATATAATTTATTTTCCCCAGCCAGCTACTTTAATATTTGGTAAATATTTTTCTTTGCAATATTAAAATACTTTTAGAAAGTATCAGAAATACAAAACATTGTGTAAATGTAATATAATATATGTTTTGGTTCAGTCCAACCTATAGCAATTTAATGCAACCCACAATACTCATAGAGAACCTATTCTCTACGATATGATGACCTTGAGACAACTAAGGTCTCTGACTTCGAGGAATTCAGCATTTGAACTTTACTGCTAATAACAGCTTACAGCTGCTAAATTTTATTGACCTCTTGTTATGTATCAACCATTCTGCCAAGAGTTTTGCATGTGTTTTCTTATTTAATCCCCCAACCTCAGTCCTTTGGAGATAACATTTTATTAGCCCCATTTAATAGATGAGGGGGCTGTAGTTTACACTGAGAAATTTAACCCAGGACACATAGCTCATAAATGGTTTAATCTCTTGACTTCATTGATATGCAGACATAAATATACAGACACAAAGCAACATACTTACACAAGTAAACAAATATTTTCACACAACTTTACACAAGTACAAATATTTGCAATTTGTATTTTTTTAAAAAAACTATTAATATATTTTTCCTTCTTTAAATGAAACAAAGGTGTTTGTTGTTACTGCTGTTTTTCCTGCCAGCTTGTGCTAAAATAATGATTATATGATAGTAGCACCATCCTTGTGTAGAAAGGGCAATACATTTATAATCAGAGGAGTGCAAAAGTCTCTCATGGCTATTAACTCAAGGCTCAAATGCTCTGACCCCAATACTGCATTTTGTTCATTTTTTAAAAGATAAATTATAACCAAAAGGATATTTAAACTTTAGGTTGACTTAATTATAAAATTTCTAATCTTAAGCCTTATTTGTGTTTGCCTAGGAAATTATGCTTTGAATATACTCAGAATTGTCTTTTATAAAAGAGTCTCAAACACACAAGACCAGAGGACCTTAAACACGTGTGCATGAGGGGCACAAGTGCAGGAGGGAAATTCAGGGACAAGTGAGGCTTTATAAAAGACAGACTTTCCCCCATTTTATTTAAAGTTTTCTGGGAGAAAACTCTTGATAGACTATTTAGAAAAATATTAAGAGATGTCTAATTCCATCTATGCATTTAGATACTAGATTGAGTGACTATGTTAGTTTACTAGGTGCCATAAAGTACCACTAACTAGGTGGCTTAAACAACAGGAATGGATTTTCTCACCGTTCTAGAGGCTGAAAGTCCAAAACCACAATGACAGTGGAGCTGGTTTCATGTGAAGTCTCTCTCTCTGGCTGGTAGATGGTTAGTTACCCTCTTGCTGTGTCCTCACGTGGTTTTCCCTCTGTGCATTAGTGCCCTGGTTACCTCTTTGTGTCCAAATCTCATTTTAAGGACAGCAGATTAGACTAGGGTCTACTGTATTGAACTTATTTAAACATAATTATCTCTGTACAGGCTCTCTTTCCAAACAGAGTCACATTCTAGGTATTGGGGTTTAGGGCTTCAACATATGAACTTCGAGGGATACAATTCAGCCCCTAACACTGACCTTTAAGCTACAAAGCGCTGAGAGTTCTTCCAGAGGTAGGATGTCATCTATTTTCTTCAAAATTTTCACTGTATACAAATTGACCACAATTTAATTTGCTAATATAATGCTTTTTTAAAATTTATTAAAAATGATATTCTTGGTTTTCTGTGCTACCCAGAGAGGGGTCCATACAGCGTTGTTCTGGGCTCCTCTCATAACTTAAAGGGAAACTTTCACAGTGTCAGGAGCCCTGATGTCCTGCCAATGAAGGAGGATCTCTTCAAATTCCTTGCGGCAGGAACCCACTTAGGCAGCATCAACCATGACGACCAAGTGGAACAGTACACCTAGAAAAGGAAAAATGAGGGCATTACCTCGCACACGCCAAGAGAACCTGGGAGAAGCTTCTGCTGGCAGCTCGTGCCATTGTGGCCCCTGAAACCGGGCTCAGGTCCTTCAGGAACACTGGCTAGGGGGCTGTGCTGAGGTAGGAGCCTCTCCTCTCGTCAGGCCGCTTCTCTTCTGGAACCGTCCTTAGCCTGATCCAGGCAGCCTTCCAGGAGCCGAGATTTCCGGTGGTCGCTGATCCAGGGCTGATCTCAGAGGCATCGTATGTTAACCAGCCTGCTGTCACCGTGCCTCACAGGCTCGCCTCTGCCCTATGAGGGCCTCGCCGTCCCCACAACAAGCAGGCTCCAGCGCTGGGTCTACGCGGTGGACGCCGCGTGGGAAGTTGTGCGCATGCGCGGCACCGTCTCCCGTGAACACCCGGGAGAGGTCAGCCGGATCTCGACACCTGAAGAGACGCTGAGGACGCTGACGAGGGAGGTCCGGCCACTGCTGGAAAGGCTGTGACCCCGGAGAAATTTCAGAGTGAATGGACTGCTCAAGCTCCTGAATTTACTGCTGCTCAACCTGAGGTTGCTGACGGGTCAGCAGGTGTTCTCTGTGTCCATCCAGCAGTTCACTACTGAAGACTGCAGCCCTCAGGCAGCCACAGGGGACTGGACGGCAGCTTCCACACTTGGGCTACTGAACAGGTAGGAACGACCACTGAGTTATCTTAAATTGTTCCTAAGACTCTTAACAGAAAATGGAAATAAGATTGATGGAAAATAAAGTTTCTTTTAAAAAGTTGACATTCCTGAATTGTCTTTAGTGGAACATATATATGTATCTGTGTATGTACATAAAAATGTATCTACACATACGCATGTATATGTATTCCCACATATATATGGATGTGTTTGGGTAATAGAGAGATGGCTGTTGTTACATCTAACTTTTATTCACTCACACACTTACAACCCAAAGTATATACCTATTTATTGACTAATTACATATGACCAAATGAATAACCACAACCACACATTTTCACCATGCTAAAAGCATTTGTCTTAAAAATGCATTTGAGTAAGTTCTCTTTCAGATTAACCTACAGCTACATGCAACATCCAACTTGGTTTTTGGAAACATTTATGTAGACTTAAATAAATTATCTGCAGCTGTACCATGAGTTAAACGACAACCCAGGTACATTCACTTAAGGCCCTGCTGTTGTAGATTGAATTTTCCAAAAATGGTTGCAAGAACATTTCCAATCCCACAGACCCTTGCAACTTCCCAATCCAGAAGTGGAGTCTGTCTCTCCTCACTGCAGTCCTCCTCTTTAAAACTTGGTGGGCCTTTATGACTGCCTCAATAAATACAATGCAGCAGAAAAGGTATTATGGACTTCTGAGAACAGGTCATAAAAGGCAATGTGGCAGTTATTTTTATTTGCTTAGTTAACTATTTCTGGCATGTTTTTCAAATATATGTTTGACTTTTTTTAATGCAGAATACTTCAAAATTTTACTTAATTTTTTGAAAGTGATTCATATAATAAATATTGATGATGTCCTATAATATGTTTGTTTGCCATTTCATAAGTGATAGCTGTCTGTTTTTATTGTGGATAACATAAACCTTTAATTTTCTGTCTACTGACTTAAACTATGACATAGTGAAAAGTCTAATTAATAGTCTCAGGTTGGCTGTTATTAATCATCAGTATTTTACTTCTCTAGTCCAGTTTCCTCATTTATTAAAAAATAGGAGGTTATACCAAACCAATATTTTCCAGGATGTATGACAACAAAATTACTGAAGACATTTGTTACAATGTTCAAGTTCTCTCCTTGTGGAGATTCTCTGCTCAGGGCCATTTTTTTGTTTATATGTTTGTTTGTTTGTTTGTTTTTAATAAGATCCTGATATGACTCTTAGGTTTAAGCAAGTTTTAGGTAAGTAATTTCTAGTTGTGCAATTCTTTAATGTAGGAAGACTTCAAACTAAGCAGAATTGCATTTAATTCTTAATCATCATAAATACTGAGAGCAGGATGTTAATAATTCAAAGGACTGAATAATCCTCAGATTTTGTACTTTTAGATTCCAATTGAGTTTTGCATTATTTCGTCTGCTGTTATATAGTCCTAATTATTCTTTCTCATTGAGACATAAAAATTAGTATTAATTGTAAGATCTTTATCAACCAAATAGAGTTCCATCAAAAAATTTTGTATCATGATAAGATCTGTATTACAGGAAAATAATATGGCAGCAGAATGTAGAAGAAATTGAAAGAAAGAGAAAAAAAATTTTTTCTGCTCCAAATAGTTTTTTTCCTTCCTGAAATGGTCATTTATATTGCCAAAAGATGCTTTCTTAAGGAGATAGCATATTGTCTTTATTACGGATGCCAAGGAAGGGCAGTTAGTTATTAGAAATAGGATGAGTGGTTGAAGAGCTAGTAACTATATAATCCATCTGTAGATTCAGGTTTACTCATACTCTGAAGCCAAATCATACCTTGGACGAGGGGGATATTTATCTCCCCCTGCTGAGGTAGCTTTTGGCAGAGTGTATTCCCATGCTGAGACATGGACAGAGTGGAGTAACATTAAGTTAAAAGGGGCAGGATCACGAACTCACAGACAGAAAGGATCGGGGGGGGGGGCATAATGATACATCCATGGAAATTAGATAAAGCAGGATCAGCATGCAGATTCTCCAAATTAAACCAGGCAGTGGATTAGAAGCAGTAGTGGGGGTTGGGAGAGTAGGGATGAGGAAGAGAATTTGTAGCATGTGACAGTTTCCCTGGTATAAATACTCCTACCCTGACCAATTTCAAGCTACCAAAGTGAGATCAGTGGGCTTGCAAATTTTTAACAATCCATTCTTGTGAACTAGTATGGGCCAGCTCTAGCCCACTACATGTATTGCCGCTGAGATTTATAACTCAGGCAGGGATCATGGACTGGGGAGCAGGGATTTAGGCAAAGAGCTGAGGTGAGAAGTTGCCTGAATCCAGGCAAATCTTCTGGGTGGTATGTACCAGTTCAGCGGGAAATAGCTAGCTATGTCATTGAAAACCCTCTGAACCATGGTCTCCCTCTGTTCTCTTCTTTCATCTCTGTGGAGGTAAGTCAGAGGCAGGTAGAAGCAGGTTGGAATATCTACCAGGGTGGAGAGCAAAAAGCCAAAGAAGCATCATGTGGCAGTACCTGTCTTCCTTCTCCCTGGTAGATATGCTGCATTTCTGGGTTGTAATTAAGGTCATGGCTCCCCCCATTGATTAGATGCTTCATTCTCAAGCCTACATACAGCATGACAGGAATGGAGTAGGGAAGACAGTTACTGAAGGAAAGCACTTCTCCTTCAGTAAGTTGCCTGCTTCTAAACAACTTCAGGAATGAGGTATAAATGAAATAATTTATATGAGTATCTTTTCAGCCTCTCTCTCTCCTCCTCTGTCCTTTATAAATGTTCAGCCTTGCTTGAAGCAATCTATCTGTCAAGTGAAGCCATTCACAAATTTGGTATTACAAGAGCATTCTTTAGCTCACATTCTAGGATGGGCATTTGCAGTGTTTAAATCCATGAATTTATATCATTTTGTTTCCAGGAATTTTTTTTTCTTTCTAGAAGAAATTTACAACCTAAATAACAGTAAAAAGAGTTCCAAATGACATGATGACTGTAGTTTTCATAACTTACTAAATCCTTGAAAGATAACTTCTTAATGTCTCAATTTTTTTATGAATCTGATTTTTGGGTACAGTTTTAATCACATTACTCTCACTGATAATTTCTGCCATTTAATTATAAGGTAACAGAAGCCCAGAGAAGCCTTCCAGAATGTCAGTAAAACAATTAAATATGGCATTTAAAGGATCCAAATATTGTTAGAGAATGAAACTATATTTCCTTATTAGAATATTCCCTTTCCTTTCCAATGATATTTGCTAGTTGTAACCAAATATCATTAAGCAAAGAATTCTGGAAATAGTGTTTTCTGAAGATCACTGACATATCAGTCTTATATCGTAAAAATTGCTGATACCAAAAATGGTATATGTATTAATTTAATTATGTGAAAATCATCAGAAGTCATGGAATTGGAAATAGTTTGTGATTGGGGTCTATGTCTCCTATGAAGGTGAAAAAGATAAACGTAAACTTAAAAGGCATCTGGCCCAAGCCTACTGCCCATTTCCTTTCTCATTCTGTAACTCTTAACCCTGGGCTACTTCTGATTTCCATGCTGCCAAGCCTGCCTCAGCCTGACTGGAGAGTTCAGGTCCAAGCCTGTCTCTGATAGAGTATCCTAGCCTCTTCTCTGATGCTCCCTGCAAGGCCCTAGGGCTTCAGATTTTTTCTTTCTTATAACATCCAGAGGCTCTTCCAAGAGAAGGATGAACTTGTAATTCTAGGATCAGGTTGACGCCACTTCTGTCCTGCTCCTTATAAACCCACAGACATGGTTGTGTGCTGTAGGCCTCTTTGTTCCTCTCTGCCTGCCTTTTTTTTTTTTTCTAAGAAGGAACCGGGAAGGTGGGTTTTGTATCTTATTTGCTTGGCCTTGGTAAGAAGCCATCCCTGGAACACAAATTAGAATTATGCCTCCCTAAGCCGTTTCTTGACCTCTCTCTCTATTCAGCATGGCCCTCCCTCAAACCTTTAATCATACTCTCAGCACCCTTTCCCCTTCTTAGTTTTATTTTCCTCCCTAATATTCATCACTGACTGAAATGCCATATATTCTAATTCTGTGTTTGTCTATAGTTTATGTTGTTCCACCCGATGTAAATTTCAGGAGATCAGGGTTTTTGTCTGTCTCATTCACTAATTTCTCCCTGGCACCTAGGGCCATGGTACACAGTAGATACTAAATAGTTATTGAATATGAGAATACATAAACGAAAGAAGGAGCAAATTCTGGAGGACAGGGTTCAGGACTGGTGATGGGATTCAAAGCTGTGGCTTTCTAGTAGTCGGCTTCTTGAGAACAAAGTTGAAGGTCATTTCCACACAGGGTTATTATTTATTGAGATTATGTTTCATTCATCCATCCATCCATTTAATAACAAACGTTTATCAAGAAGCTTTTATATGTAAGGCTATATGTATATATGTTCTATATGCTGGAAGTTGGTGCAGAATTACAAGTTAACAGGTTTACTAAGGTTAGTAGGGTTTAGAAATGATGTGTGTTATTACGATACACAGTTACGGATGCTCAGTTATGTGCGGGCTGAAAGAACATGTGAATGAATGCTAAAGTAGATGAATGCTAAAGTAGAACACGTGAATGAATGCTAAAGGAAGTGTCCTGATTAAGGAGGTGCAAGGTGGGAGCACAGAGAAAGAGGTGAGTGCCTTGAAGGAGGTTGTGGACAGGTGTTGCCAGAGTGGATGTATAGAGGAGAAAGCATATATTTTACATATTGAAGGAATTGTTGGCAGAGTTCACTCTGGGTTGAGGGACCCAAAAGATGAGGAGGTTTATGGCATTTGGGGGGAATTGCTGAGTTATTTGAGACCAGAGATAAGGCTGAGACTGTAGGTTGGGGCAGGATTAGAAAGTGTGTTAAGGATTTTAAATTTATATCCTTTAGGTTATGGGAACCCACTTAAGGTTATTTGTATGTATGTTTCAGAAAGATGAATTTTTTGGGTGTAAAATGTTTGGGATTGGAGGAGGAAAAGAGATCTCATATAGGGATGCCTGCCAGGGAGCCATGACTTTGGTTTAAGTGCAGATGATGGTTAAGTGCAGATTATTACCCTATTACCCTAGGGAGCAGAGTGGAGATGACAGAGTTCATAAATATTTTGGAGGTAGAATCGATAGGATTTGAAGAGAAGAATAAGGTAAAGGGAGGAATGAGGAATGGTAATGAAGTTTCTAATTCAGTTGTTTTATCCTTAACTGATATGAGTAATACCTGGGGTATAGAGAACAGGTTGGTGGAAGGATGGAAAGGGAGACACCAGTTTGCTGTTAGGCCACATTTGTGTTGCAGACACTCTTGAGAAGGTGAGCCCTTAGCTCATTGAAAAACAAGGCTGTAGAGGAAGATCTGGGTATCATTGCTGAGGCTATGGGATTCTATGAGCTCCATCAGATAGAGGTTACAGAGGCAGAATAAAAGCACTCCTAGGATGGAATCCTGAGGTATATAAATGTTTAAGAGAACCTGGTAAAGATGGACAATGAATACTCAGTTTCACCAGGACCAGAGGGGAGAGAAGGGAGGAGGAACCTTTGTAGAGGGAAGAAATGGTTAACCAAAAATGCTGTGGAAGTCAAGAGAATAAGGTTCAGCAGTTTGGAATCTTGGGTGACCTCAAAAGAGCCATTTCAGTTGGGTGCTGAAGGTGACAGCTGGGCTGTGGGGTTTCGAAGGTGGGGAAGCAGAATGAATGCTGTACATGTTGTCTGAATGCCCAGCAGCACCCGCATGACACCCTTGGCCCCACCCCATGCAACCCTTCTCCCAGGAACAGATTCTCAATTATGCAGAACTTACAAGTTGAATTAATTTAGCACCTTGTGGTTGCATGAGAACCCTATAATAGTATTCACGCATTTACACAATGTGATTGCCAGCCCTTTCCGCTTCCTGTAGCACCTCACAGATATTTTTTAATATAACTGAGGAGCACCACTTACTGACCAAAAAGTGTTTGAGGATGTAGGCCCAGGAAGTCTTCACTTTTAAAAAGATCAAGGGCGGATGCTGTAACTACCAGGAGCAGTCACACATCCTGAGATGTCCTTGATTTAAGTTCTGTGCTGGTGACAGTATCCTCTGTCACCTATATATATATTAAAAAAAAAAGTTGCTGAGATCATTTTATAAGCAGAACTTTCTAAAAGTAAAATAAAAGCACACACATAAAGCACACACGTACTTATGCATCTCTGAATGTAAATTCATTAAAAAATCTGAAGAATGCATGCCTCCCAGCAGTGAGTAACTTTGGGGAGAAGAGTGAGATTAGGTGAATGATACAGGTAGAACTTCACTTTTTAATTTATATTCTTCTGCACTGTTTAATTTTTTCAATGAGCATATACACTTGCACTACTTGTACAATTCTTTAAAATATGTAGTATCTCCTTATGTGGGAGACTGTCCTTTCCATGCCTCCCCCAGCACAGAGTACTATGTGGAGTTTATAAAGCACTGAGGGTTTAGACATGATTTCTACTTATTGACAAGTTAGTCATAATTGTGAGCCCATTGGCAAAGGGAGAAATACATTGGGAGAGAGGCAAACCAAGAAGAGAATAAAAATGTGTATAAATACTGCGAGCAAACTTTGGTGCTCTTTTCAGCAGCCAGATGGTGTTGTCCACTGTCCGAGAGTGTGGTCCACTTGCAGCTGAATCACAAGGGGGCGCTCCATCGAAATACAGGTTCCCAGGCCCTCCTTGCTCTACCATATAGGATGCTCTAAGGATGAGACCTAGGCGCTTGCATGTTTAAAGAGCACTATTGGTGATTCTTTGGCATACAGACATTTGAGGATCACTGGTCCATGGAAGAGAGGACTAACCTGGGAATCTGAGGGCCTGAGTTTAGTCCTAACACTTAGCATTTGTGTGGCCTTGCACACATGGCTTATCCTCTCTGAGCCTCCCTTTCTCAACTGAGCATTCCCTTCCAGTTCCAGGATTCTGTGCCTTGTAGGACTGTAAGTATGACAGAGCACTGTGAAGAGGAAACTTTCCTCCAAATAAATCTCATTATCATGTTTGTGTTTGTGTTTGGTTCCTATCAAGTAAGATATAACCTTTAATGAAATCGTGTTTATTGTTTCAAACTTGTAAAATCTGAGCTTATCAAACCCTCAGGCACTTATGTGTGACAAGAATTCCTGATGCTAATGAGCATGGGTGTCAGTCATGGGAGGAGTCCTTGACAGTAGTCATTAAATTAGTAAGTTGTCACTACATGGTAACACAGCAGTCATTACATTTTCTCCTATTTCTTCCTAATTTGTAAGTATTTAGCTATGAAGTGTCTGTAACTGGCTGGGGCAGGAGATGGGGTTAGTGGAGGAGGCATGGGGAATAGAGAGAGTGTTACAAATGTAAAGAATTTAATCCCTTAACATGGAGGTCATGGAAATCCTAAGTAGCCTTTAGTGTGGATGTGGTAACTCTATTCTCACCTTCTTTCTATGTTTAGTAACTGGATGATTAGTTCTCCTGTAAGCAGCTTGCTTTGCTCCTGTCCTGGCACTTTGGACAAGATTCCCTCTTTGCTGGCCACACAGTGATAGAGGTTGAACTTGGTGAAATGGCCTTGGAGTTATACCCTAATATGAGAAAGTGGAAGCAAGCAGTTGGAGAATATCAGGATAGAGATTCTCTCTTCTGCTGACTTTGCTTGGCTTCTAACCTAAAAAAGAAAAAAAGAAAAAAAAAAAAAAGGGAAGAACGAAGATTGCTGTTCTTTTGGTGTTTCACTGTACAGAAATTCGTGAGAATTTCTTAGATTTGTTTAAAATTACGATTGTTAAGGACATAAAAATGTGTTTTCACTGTTGTGTATTATACCCTACTGAATGGTATAGGGTAATGTATCATATCCACAACAAAACTAACATTTACACATACAAACGGCACCCTGGAATTTCCTAATGGTATGTAGGATATTGAAGTCCCAGTTGTATTTTGTTAAGATGCATTGTCCCTTCTTCGCTGTGTTTCCTTTTCTTTACCAGCCCTAGAATACCGTCCTCCCTTTCTCTTGCCTTCTCTCCTTCCCTCTATCCCTTTCTTTCTTCTTCCTTTAAAAAGTGACATGTCAAATACATTTGAGCCGCAAGAGTACTTTTTCATAGACTGAAGTGATTTAACACATGGAGTGGGCCAACATTATAAAAATGCAACTATTTATGAATTCTATAATGAGGAGAGGTTACGAGGGGAGCAGAATTCAGTTTTGAGTGGGGATTCTTCTTTTGTTTGAAACAAAAAAATCATCTTAACAGGACTATTGCCTATCAAAAGGCAAAATCCAGAGTATGGACTCTGATGGGAGAGGTTTGCACAAAGGGAGAAAAAAAAAACTTGTGCTACATAGTAAAAAACACAGTGTTCATTGAGTATGTAGGCAATCCCGAGAGATTGTTAGGCTAACTGACCCTTTGTTTCCTCTGGGTGGTGGATGATGAGAACAGGAGACAAGGGTCACTGGGGGATGATGAGAGACAGAGTTAAGAGACCTTGATTCACAGAGGTCTCAGACTAAACCCTGGGGACCAAGGGAAAAGGAGATTATAAGTAGGGAACTCCTCGTAGAAGGACATGGCCTGTGAACTTTAGGAGCACTACTAATATTGATCTTGGTTGTTTTCATTGTTCTCATTCCTTTATTTATACTTAAATTTTAAATTAGCTTTATTAATCATTGAAACCTGAATTAAGCTATGCAGAGGGAAATTATAAGATGATCCTTTGACCACAGTTGTATTGAGCTCATCATATGAGTGTAGCTGTTTCTTCTGAGGCTAATGTGAAGGTAACAACATCCTTCCCAGGGATGTCATCAGTCCTTGAATTCTACAAGTTGGCCAGCAACAAAGAAAATGGCTTATGGAAGAACAAGAAATGAGTATTGACACCCAAGATTGGCCAGTGGAATGTGTAAATATCTTCCAAGTTTCTCTGTAAAATTGAGAAAGAGGAAGATGAAAGGGACATGGGTATCTGCAATCATGCAAGATGGAGAGCTGAGTGACTTTTATTTGGATATTAAAAGAAAGGACAACTCTGAAGTCTTGCAAACTTGGGGACTCTTAAGTTACTCATAGTATATTGCATTTTCGAACTGCCTCATGTTTAAGATGATCCATTTTGGAAACATAAATATCATACTTACACATTATGTAAGTTAATATTTTTTAAATGTCCCTAAGTTTAGCAATATCCTGCTAAAAGTGATTTCATATACAATTATACCCTACATGATGGTATAAGGGTCAAATTTTATCCAGATATATAAGACTGCTGTTTGATTGCAATGAAAAAGATGGGCAGTGTTGGAGAGACTGAACTCTTACAGATCATCTGACTTTTAAAAGATTAATAGTTTACTTGATTGGCAGGTCTCATAGAAGAGAATTTTGATGGAAAAACAATTTGACTTTGTCATCAGTCACAGGGTGGTTTGGGTGGTTTTTCACTATCATCCTGGAATCCTGCCATTGATACAATGCCTGCTTTGCAATTTGTTTTTTCTTAGCCACTGTTTTATCCTCCAAAATTGTCGTCAGATTAAGAAATACAAAGCCACACTCAGTAATGGTGATTCACGAATAAAAAATTCACAGTCCGTATACCGTCTATAGCTCTGAATTTCTTTTTCTCCTCCTTGAGCTTTTCAGTTTAAAGATACATAGAGACACTTCTGGGAACATTAATTTGTCTCAAATTGTTGTCCTCAAGTTAAAACTTATCCAGTTCGTATTGGTGCATGCTAGCCCAAACAGACAGGATTTTATAGATACTGTTCCTTAAGTATAGTGAATTTTAATCTTTGGGGAAAAGAATCTTTACTGCTAGTCAGTAGTCTAATGCCTGGGATTAAAAGGTGAATGTGGGTATTAATTGTGGTTGACACTGCACACCCTGCATTGGTGATTATATCAGGAGTCAGGGGCCTTAAAGGGAGATATAAATTGGTGCCACAGACCTGGCGCCAGGCACAGACAGGGCCTGGCTCTCAGTCATGACCGATGTTGGGCTGTCAAAGTGATTTCTGGATATTGTGACCTATTGCCAGCTCCCCTGCCCTGAGATGCACAGCCAGTATTGAAAAGATTTGCTGTTAATTTGTCCTTTTGCCTTTGTGTTCCCTTAATTTTCTGGCCTCCCTTTCTTCATTTTACCTTATCAGTGGTTAAGAAACTACTATCTGGATAGTGATTCTTGAGAAGTTGGCCTGAGAGGCCATGATTGAGACCAAGAAGGAGCACAACCTCAGAAGATGTGGACGTTAGAAAGGGAATCTTAGGAGGAGGAAGGTATTGAGAAGGAAAACTTGGAAGATGAGGGATTTCCTCACAGGATGTCATGACAAAAAGGGACAGTGTGGGTGCTACCTGAGAGAGAAAACATCATAGCTAAAAAGTCCAAGGGAGTTAGGCTGAGAAGGAAAAGAAGTGGGGAACAATAGGTTAGGAAGAGATAATGGAGAAATCAGGAGATTGGGAAAGAGAGCAGGAGTACGCTTAGGAAAGAACCACATGCTGGAGACCATTTCAGAGTCTCCTCTAACTGATGGTGTACATTCAAGCTTTCCCCACACCTGAATTTTTCTGTGATTTAACAGCTTTCAAAGCAGCAGTGTCCCATTAAATAACTAAGTATCTATAAAGATGTACATTATACATAAGTAAATATATATATATTAAAATTCATAAAAATAAATTAGATTATTATATACAAAAATCCAGTTTCCTTGTTTTTCCTTATCCAGTCTTCAGAACCTAGTAGAGAAGAGCCTCAGAGTATTTTCCTTAAATTATTATTAAAAAATCAATCTGTTCCCTTCTCTCTGCCATTAAAGCCTTGCATGGCAGTGGAGAAAGTGCATTAGAGTTATATTGGGGAGATATTAGTGAGGAAACTTAACAGTAAAGGGGATGAGAATATTTCTGCTCCCCTCCGTTCCCATAGGCTTTAGTTTAGTAAAGTCACTGTCTACATTTTTCTTAAGCTGGATTTATTGTGTATATTCAATTTTAAATTAACTGTGCAAGATTTATTTACTACATGGGTTATCTAAGACTCCTTTGTAATTTAATATCCAAATATTAAGTAGAGTTTTAGGATCTGAATTTCCTTCTATTGTGCCATTGATAGGTAATCATGAAGAAGGCTGTGGTGTGTGTCAGCAAAATATAGGAAAGCTTAGTGTGAAAAACAAAACTCATAAAACATCTGAAGTCAAATATAGTTTGCTTTAGGTTGTTCATGGTTTGAAATTATTTGTCATTAAAATCACTCATCTTTATTAGCATGGATGACTGCCAGTTGACCAAACTCTGGGTCCTAGAACTCATAGATAAATGAGAAGACTATCAGATATTATAAAATCACTGATAGGTACATTCTTAAATGACCAAATATTCAGTACTTTTTAAGAATCATCCTTGATCTCATTTTAAAATCCAAGCAACAGTTAAAATTAAAAAAATTGTTTTTTCAGAATCTTCTAGTTTTCTGTGTTTGTGATATAGTGGGTTAGGGTACTACATACTCATTTTTGCAAAAATCAGACCACTTTTTGCCAAGATAAATATTGTGTAACCCCTTAAACTATCATAATAGCCTCAGAAGACAACAAACACAAAGAAAACAACCCTTTGCAAAAGCTGGTCAGGAAGGCATACATTGCAATGTATTCTTGATACACATTCAATACATATATTATCTTAAAATATAAAAATAAAATATTTTTGCTCATGTTTTGGGATAAGATCTAAGAAATAGCTCATACGTTTGGGCTGTTTTACTTTGCTCATGGTAGAGAGGAGTGGTACAGTCCATATGTCCTCTTGACTGCTTTTGTTAAATATATTTATAATAGTCAGCAATAGCTGACTGAAGGCTTTTTAATGTTCTTCTCTGGACTATGGTTGGATTCCCTAGAAGTTTCCAAGGTCCTTCTACTAGAAATCATTGTGTTGGTTAATTTTATATGTCAACTTGACTAGGCCATGGGGTACTCAGATAGTTGGTTAAACATTATTCTGGATTTTTTGTGAGGGTGTTTCTGGGTGAGAATGAGATTTAAATTGGCAGACTGAATAAAGCAGATTGCTCTATTCAATGTGGGTGGGCCTCATCCAATCCGTTGAAGGCTTGAATAGAATGAAAATTGGCACAGTAAGAAAGAATTTCCTATCTCTGCCTGTCTTTGAGTCTTCTCTTGCTCCTGGGGTCAAACTTGGACTGAAACTTACACCATCAGTGGTCCTGATTTACGGGCCTTCAGACTCAGACTCAAATAATTACATAAGCTCTTCAGAGTACCCAGTTTGCAGACTGTAGACTTCTCAGCCTCCATATTTACATTAGCCAATTCTTTATAATAAATCTCTTTTTATATATATGTATGTATGTATATGTGTGTATGTGTGTGTGTATGTATGTATATGTGTGTGTATATATATTCTATTTCTCTGAAGAACCCTGGCTAATGCAGTCACCCGTTTAGTATTCTTATGAGATCATCAACAGGAGTTATGCTGGGCTAGAGACACACCAGTTTCAAAGATTTGTATTCCCTTCTTGCTAAGTTTTTTCAAAGGGAGAGCTCCAGGAGGGAAAGTAAGGAAGACCATGCCCACTTACAGCCTAGAAACTGTCCCAAGGTAACCTCACTTAGACAGATAGTCAGAGCAGGGAAGTGATGCTCTGAACCTCCTACCTCAGACTCATTTCACATAGCTCTATTTTCCTCTGGCTTGGGGTCCCAAATGCTTTTAGCATATGGCAACCTCTTACTCAGTTCGCAGCTACTCTGTTTGTCTCCCAGAGGACTGACTCAGCCTCTGGAAGATTACACCTAGCCTCTGAAAGTCGTCTTTGCTGTTATGAGTTCCAAAGCCCACCAGTCTGGCTGCTTCTGCTGGAGCTGCATCTGACTTCCTCAGGGGGTTTATCCTCACAAGGATGGATGGGCTTCTGGAACCTCATGATATTAAAAAAAAAAAAAAAAAACTGCATATATGTCTTTTTCTTGGAAATAGATCATATACTTTTTTCTGTCAGGTTTTCAAAAGGTCATAGAACCTAAAAAAGGACCATTGCCCTAGGGGGTTGGTAGCCTTGCTGTTTCTTTGAGGCATTCTGGTTCTGTTTTGCCTTGGGAAGAGCCATCAACTCAGTCAAAAGCATTGTTTGCTGTGTTGAGCCCAGAGCAGTTTAGCAGTATCTCAGCACTTTCTTAACCATCTTGTTCCCCTTATCTGAGACAGTTACATATATTTCTTCCTCAGAATGACACATCTGACAATGAGAAAAATAGCCCAAAGTTAAGCACAACAGTAGATTTTTTTTTCCCAAGGAAATGCTCTAGTCTCTATGCTTTCTGGGTGGAGCATATACAAGTTCACTGTTTATTCAAATTTTATGCTACCTTGTCTTAAGCACACATGTTAGAAAAAGTTGTATTTTTCCCGTTTCTTCCAACACGTCCTGCCTCCTTCCCCAAGCTATATTTGGGGACACCAAAGTTCATTGTTAGGGTTTTCAGTGATTTCCAACAAACACCTGACTGATTGCCTCTCTTCTTTTAATGCCTGGATTTTCACAGTTGTAAGCTACAGTGACAAGACAGAATCACTGCCAGAATTTTTCTCTGAGTAAAGGAATAGTACTGGAATCTGCTTGTGTTCTGCCAATTTGCTGCTATTCCACCATGATTAGTTGGAAGGTTTATTCTTTTTTATTCTTCGTTACGTTTCTGTTGCCTATTAGTAGGAGTGGCCCTTGTCTGCATGGAGGCCTCAGTCTAGCAGGAGAAATAGCTACACGTATAAATGGTGATAGTCAAAGGCAACAATTATAATAATGGTGTCTACAATGTACAAGTGGAACTTCAGCCTGGGGAACAATGAACTCTGCTTTTCCATGTGAGGGTTGGGGAGGGCTAGGGGAAGCTTCTAAGAGGAGAGAATTTTCTCTTGGGCCTGACATGGGTATAATTTGGCCAGGGGACCTATGGGAAGGGAAAAGAGGGAATCTGATAACTGTAAAATATTCTAATACTTGAAGTCTAGAGAGACGTTCTTTCTTAAACTAATGTTTGGAAAACAATTGCTGTTTGAATAAGAGTGTTTTAGTATTCCTATTAAGCAATGTCTTTGAAATGCTTATTTAAGACCAAGAAATTCTGTGCCAGTTTTTTTTAAAATAGAGAAACAGCTGTATGCATTCAATGCTTTATTAGTTTTAATTTTAAACAACTTAAAAACATTTTAAAGATAAATTTTTCTTTTGAATTAAATCCATTCTTTGTATTCAGAGGCATGCTAATGATCATTAAATGGCCACAGATTTTTATTTTTTCAAAACTTGTTCCAATATTAAGTGTTCTCTTTAATAGATTCTTTGCCAATTTGTTATGCAGGTATTTTTGCTTTTTTAATGGCGACTGAAATTTCACTCCAAAACTACAATGAATTTGAGAACCTACAGAGCTAAAGAACACCATCACCATACAATGTGTTCAACATCTATAACAGAGGTTTTTTTTTTTTTTGGTAACATGGAGTCTTGAAGAAACTTAAGCTTGTAGACAAAGAATTATGGAGTGATTGGTTAAGTGCTGTGAAAGAAGTTTGCATAAAGGCTCACCCATTAAGAGACTCGCATATTATGAAGCACTGTATTGTGTTTAGGGAGATGTGAAATGACCAAGAAAGGTTACTGAGGGCATAGGGTGTTTGTGAAAGACTCTAGGGGAATAAGGAGAATAGTATTTTGGTTGAAGGCAGTATCATGAGCATAGTGAGTGTGAAGGATGGAGAGAAGTCCTATGGGGCAGGAGGTAAGGATGGGAATAAGGCTGGGGGTACATTGGTAAGGGTCTGATGTATAATGTAAGCTGAAGAAGAAGTGACATGTACTAGAGATCACTTTGGTAACAGAAAGGAGAATGGACCCCTTCCAAAAAAAACCCATGAGAGGAATAGTAGTCAGTAGTAAGTAGGCAATGTGAGAATCTCAAATGTATTACTCATCATGGAAACAGACAGGACAGGTGGGGTACTGTTTGGGGATGGTGGACTTGACAAGAACTGGTGACCAATCAGTGAGAGAGAAGAGGTAGACACAATGAAAGAGGAAGAGTGGTTAGTGACTAAGTTTTCTGTTTGTGAAATAGAATGTAATAGTGGTATTATTAATTAATCTAGGAATGATAGGACAAGGAATTTTAAAAGAAGCTGAAGTTCTTAGTTTGGGAAAGAAATGCATTTTAGTGAAAGAAACATGGACAGATTTCAATCTTGGTTCTCTGCTCTGTTATTCATTCGCTAGTTCTGTGAAACTTGAGCAAGCTCTGTAGCCTCTCAGAGCCTCCTTTTTAAAATAGGGAAAATTGTACTTACGTTCTAGAGTTATTGAGAGGATTAAATGACTTTCCTGAAATATCAGAGTCACTTGGGGAGTGCTGTTTTCACTTCCACCTTCTCCTTCTTTTGAATTTGAGAAGCAGTAAAGATCCAAAATAACTAGTCAGTAAGGCAAGAGGTATTGGTCACAAAAATTAGAAAATCTAGTCAAAGGAAAATATCAACTGGAAGGTTCCAGAGATTTTTAAAAACTAGGATATAATTGATTCAAAGTTCTAAATATACTTAGCTTCTTGCTTGAGATTATATTGTTGTATAAAATTAAGGTATCTAGTAAGTCTTCAATGTGACTGAGTCCAGAAAAAAGCAATTTGACCATTATAGCTATTATTATAATAAGTATTCACCACTTTTTGAAAGCTCTCTATTATACCACTTTGCTTTTATGAGAGACCAACTTTAGTACCTAATTTTTCTAACTGAAAGAAATTTTAAGAGGATTTTACGAAAAAAGACAAAAAAAAGATAGCATTCAGCATTGGTTTTGCAGGGAGCCATTATAGAGGCAGCATACACCCAAGCATTGAGAGTGATACTGCCAAACTCCTTCCCAGGAACCACACTCGGCATCTCAGCATCAAGCTGCCATAAGCTTTGACCTAGGCCTGTGGGCACCTGTGCTTTATCTTGATTTATTTTGTGCATCTGTTAGCAAGATGTGTCCTAAGGTAATTTCCTCTTCACTTTGTGCCATTTTGGCTTCTAAGAGATTTCATAGGAATGCTCTACTTTTGGATAGTGGGGGAAACCCATATCTTTTATTAGTATATTTAATCCTGATCTCTGTAGCTACTTCAGAAATACATTATATTCCAAACAACTTATTTCTGCTGGTTTATCTGCCCAGTTAAGACAACACTCAGCTAAGGAGTATCGAGGAAATGAGAGATGCTAACATTAGCCAGAGTAGGGAATGGATTCTAGAAAGTAAGTGTGTTCTGAGAGGAGAAGATCTAAGATGAGAGACATAGGTGTAATATTATTTGTTTGGTTGTGGTAAGATATGGGAAAGAGGGAAGAAAGAGGTGTTAGCATGGTGACTGGTATGTAATTGGCGATTGATAATGATTTGCTAGCTGAATAAATAAATTTGTGTTTCAGTGAGCATTTTGAAATGAGCATGTTTTAGATTACTCTGTTTTTTTAAGACATTATTTATTTAGAATTTTTTTTTTTTTTGGCTACAAGTATAAAAAACACTGTCCCCCCACCCCACACAGATTGTCTTAATATTCTACAAATATCTCAATGTCATATTCAATCTTCTGAAGAGATTAAGATACCAGACAGCTTTCATTTTTCTTTCCCTTTTATCCCCTACCACAAGAGGGCATATATTTTATCCTCTCTTAGAAATTAATAGAAAAATATGGAGAATGTGGTCTCCGTTTCTGGTCTGTGCAGTTATCTACCTGTTCTGAGATCTCAAATGTAGAGAGAGGTTTCCTACCACCTCACAGTTGTCTTTGGAATGAAAAAAAGGTCTATTTATTTCTAAATGTTCCCATTTAGTATCACAAATTTATCCAGTACCGTCTAGAGTTTGCTTGTTTAATGTGAATCATCTCACTGTACCAAGCAAAGAACATGATCTTACCACCTATTCTATCAAATACTTTAGTAACATGCATTCAGCTACCTTTCTAAGCACCAAGATGTTCCATCTTTCTTCAGTTTGGTCAATAAGATGATGTTCTCTCTGACATTAGAACTTAATTGTCCCACCTAATCTTTATTTTTCTTTACTCTTTTTTTCCCCAGAAAAGAGATACCCTGAAATCCTGGGAGACCCCAGCTGACCTGTAGATCTAGCTCCAAAGGAAACAGGATAGGTTTCAAGATGGGTTTGGTAAAGCAGGATAGGTTAGGATTTTGTTACATTGTTATATCAGACGTAAGTTTATTCCAAAACAAACTGTTTTTTTTTCTGAATTAAATTAAACATTCTTCCTTATCTTGGAGTTAAGAAGGGTTACATCACCTCAAAGGGTGTCTATTGTATAGGCTGGCATGTATAGGCTTGGTTATTAAGGGTTAGTTCCCCAAACATTCTAGGCCCACTTACATTTGAGTTTCTAGCCCCTCCCAGAATGTTTTCCAGTCCTCAGAAATCTCCCCTCCTTCTGGAGTCAGGATACTTCTCTTTCTTTTATCCCTGGGAGACGTCCTCTTTCTAAAATAATCCAGCTTCTTTTTCATTAAATTTGAGAGCAAAAGTCTCTGTAACACAAAAATATTACATATCTTTTAGAGAGAGAAAGGAAAAGTGATTCTCATTTTCCTGATATACCTACAGAAAAAGTAAGTACAGTTTAGTTCTTCATCTGATTGTCCTGTCACATTGGTCCGGTAACCATTTCTACTTTAATGGTGTTAAGACTCCTAAGTAGATGCTTTACTATTCCTGGTGTAAAAATGAGATCCTAGAACTGGGATTTTGTGTGTAATGATGTCTTAGGTTGAGCAGATTTGTGTGTGTGTGTGTGTGTGTGTGTGTGTGTGTGTATTTCTATATGTGCAAGAGTCAGTAATTCAGTTTGAAGTATGATCAAGTAGAAAAGCAGATACTCATCTGAAAAAGATTTTGTGGAGCACCATTATGTTTGAGGTATTATAATTGGCATTGGGATTTGAGCTCTGAACTAGACAGACAGATCATAGAATCTTATATTCTATCAGGAATTTTTCTGGAGAAAAATGATTAAAATGATGATAGGTACTCTCATAAATGCTGTATGTAAATTATCTTATTTAATATTTGGAATAATCTGTGTGCATATATAGTACTTAGTCCCATTTTATATATAAGAAAACTAAGGTGGAGAGCATTTAAGTAGTTTCCAAAGTTTAAAATGATTTTAAGTGCTTGAGATATCAAAATCTACGTATTCAAA
The DNA here is from genome assembly GCF_009834535.1 of Camelus ferus. Classification (NCBI taxonomy): domain Eukaryota; kingdom Metazoa; phylum Chordata; class Mammalia; order Artiodactyla; family Camelidae; genus Camelus; species Camelus ferus. The sequence continues at coordinate 50,747,649 of NC_045707.1, read as the reverse complement.
GCCTGTGCTCAATGCTGCCATACCAGTCAGGATGGCCATGAATACTGGGAGTATAGATTTGTATTTAAATAGTGGAGTTTTCTTGATTACTTCTTCTAAAATACACTTAAGGTGCAGGTTTATTCGGTGAAAATTAGAGATACAAACTATTGCGTATTTGTGTCCTTGCCAATTTCATATGTTGAAGCCCTAATTCCTGGTACTTCAGAATGTGACCTTATTTAGAAATAGAGTTGTTGCAGATATAATTAATTAAGTAAAGATGAGGTCATACTGGAGTAGGGTGAGACCTTAATCTAATATGACTGATGTCCTTATAAAAAGGGAAAATTTGGACACAGACAGGGAGATTCTACACACAGGGAGAATACTGTGTGAATCTGAAGGCAGAGATAGGAGTGATGTGTCTACAAGCCAAGGAGAGCCAAAGATTGCCAGCAAAACACCAGAAGCTAGGAGACAGGAATGAAACATTCTTTCTCACGGCCCTCAAAGAAACCAAAATTGCTAACCCCAGACCTCAGACTTTTAAACTCCAGAACTATGAGATAATGCATTTCTGTTGCTTAAGCCACCAAGCTGTGGTACTTTTTAACAGCAGCCCTAACAAACTAACATACAAGCCATCTGAGGGAACACATCCCAGATGCACAAGTAGAGATTAATGAAAATGATCCCTCAGTGTGCCCTATTCATTGGTGACGAGGAGCAGCACGTTGAACAGATCACATGTTGTAACATAATAGCCACAAGCCATTTAGTGTTCATGTTCATCTATGTTGCCAAACTTTATGGCCACCCTGTATATTTCCCTTAGGAAAGTTGATTCATTTCAGAAAACACTGCTAATTAGATTTATTCATAATATCTAGTAAATGCTCCTCTGTTTGGTTGAGGCTTTTAATCAAAAGGGGAAGAGCTGTGAAAATTTTTTTGGAAGGAACAAAAATTATTGTATGGAATCTGAAAATAAGCATTCAAAATAGCCAGCCTAGTCTGCGATGATCTAGGAGAGTTTATCAGGTATCAGCATCTCCCCTTCCAGCTCTAAACTTCTGTATTAATGTTGCTTCAGAATTCATAGCCAAGGTACTGTGGGAAATAAATAGTATCTTATGATTAAGCAGATAAGATGAGACAAGTACATAAGCAATAATGGAATCAGATAGTGATGCGTAACACAAGAAGGGCACATATGAGGGAATATATTAACTCTGACTTGGGATAAAACAGTGAAAATAATAAAATAAGGTTTCTGTTAGGGAACAGTTTGGAATTTGAGAGTCATGATATTAGTATTTTGAGTGGTAAAGAAAGACAAATAAAACTGGAGTTTTTACCAGGGCAAGCACTTGTTTCTTTGCAAAGACAGAGTAAATACTTTTAATATTTTTCTTTTTTTAATAGACTTGACTTTTAAGGACTGTTTTAGATTTATAAAACATTGAGCAGCCAGTACAAAGAATTTTCATAGACCACCCCCTATACCCACACACTCACAGCAGTTTTCTCCATTATTAACATTTTGCATTACTGTGTACATTTATCACAATTAATGAACCAATATTGATGTATTACCATGAACTAAAGTCTGTAGTTTACATTAAGATTCACTCTTTTGTACAGTTCTGTGGTTTTTGATACATGTATAATGTCATGTATTCACCATTATCATGTCATTCAAATTCACTGCTCTAAATTTCCACTGTGTTTCACCTATTTATTCACTGCTCTAAATTTCCACTGTGTTTCACCTATTTACTCCCCCACTCCCCTGACTTTGCCCCTACCAAAACCTTGGCAACCACTGAAACTTCAGCTGTATCTGTAGTTTTGCCTTTTCCAGGCTGTTTTCTGGTTGGAATCATATAGTAATGTAGTCTTTTCAGAGTGGCTTTTTTCACTTAAGTGATATGAATTTAAGGTTCCTCCATGTCTTTTTATGATTTGAATAGTAGGACTATGTTTAGCTTTGTAAGAAACTGCCAAACTGTCTTCCAAAGGGGCTGTACTATTTTGCATTCCTATCAGCAATAAATGAGAGCTCCCTTTGGCTCCATATCCTCATCAGCATTTAGTGTTGCCAGTATTCTGGACTTTGGCCATTGTAATTGGTAGGTAGTGGTATCTCATTGTTTTAATTGCATTTCCTCAATGACATATGATGTGGAACATCTTTTCATATGCTTATTTGCCATCTGTATATTTTCTTTGATGATATGTCCATTAAGGGCTTTGGCCCTTTTTTTAATTGGGTTGTTTATTTTCTGATCATTGATTTTTAAGAGTTCTTTGTGCATTTTAGATAATAGTTCTTTAGCAAATGTATCTTTTGCAAATCTTTTTTCTCAGCCTGTGGTTTGTCTTCTCATTCTCTTGACATCATCTTTTGCAGAGCAAAATTTTTAATTTTAATAAAGTACAGTTTATCAAATATTTCTTTCATAGATCATGCCTTTGGTGTTATATCTAAAAAGTCATCACCATTCCCAAGTTCATATAGGCTTTCTCCTATGTCATCTTATAGGAGTTTTATTAGTTTTGTGTTTTACATTTTGGCCTGTGATCCATTTTGAGTTAATTTTTATGAAGAGTATAAAATCTGTGTCTGAATTCTTTTTTTTTTTTTTTTCTTTTTTGGCTTGTGGATGTCTAGTTATTCCAGCATCATTTGTTGAAAAGGCTATCTTTCCTCCATTGTATTGTCTTTGTTCCTTTATTCAAGTTCAGTTGACTATATTTGTGTGGCTCTCCTTCTGTACTATATTTTGGTCCATTGATCTATTTGTCTATTCTTTTGCTAATATCACACTGTCTTGATTACCGTAGCTTTATTGTAAGTCTTAAAGTCAGGGAGTGTCACATTTCTGACTTTGCTCATTTCCTTCAATATTGTATTGGCTATTTTGGGTCTTTTACCTGTCCATATAAACTTTAGTATGGGGTTTTGACATACATAAAATAACTTGCTGAGATTTTGATTGGGATTGCCTTGGTCTATAGATCAATTTGGGAAGAACAAACCTTTTAATTGTTGAGTCTTCCTATCCATGAATGTAAAATGTGTCTCTGTTTATTTAGATCTTCTTTGATTTTTCAACAGTGTTTTATAGTTTTTCTCATATAGATTTTATATGCATTTTCTTAGATTTATACCTAAGTATTCAGTTTTGGGGGTTGGTAATGTAAATGGTGATGTGTTTTAAAATTTTAAATTCCATTTGTTCATTCCTGATACATAGGAATACAATTGACTTTGTCTACTAACCTTGTATCCTGAAATCTTGTTACAATTGCTTAGTAGTTCCAGGAGCTTTTTTGTCCATTCTTTTGGATTTTATACCTAAACGATCATATATCATCTACAAAGATAGTTTTATTTCTTCCTTCCCAACCAATGTTCCGTTTTTTAAAAATTCTTTTTCTTGTTTTATTTTCTGGCTTGTTGTTAGGACTTGAAGTATGATATTGGAAACAAGTAGTGAGAAGGGATGTCCTTGTCTTGTACCTGACATTAGTGAGAAGTCTTCAAGTTTCTCACCATTGAGAATGATCTTAGCTGTTGGTTTCTTGTAGATATTCTTTATTAAGTTGAGGAAATTCCTCTCTATTCCTAGTTGCCTAGCTTTTATCACGAGAGTGTTTGTTGGATTTTGCCAAATGCTTTTTCTGAATCTATTGACTTAACCCTTTATCTTTTCTTCTTTAGCCTGTTGAAGTAATAGATTGCCTTTGTTGAAATTCTTTTTCCATATTTATTGAGGTATAATTGACACCGTATAAGTTTAAGGTGTATAGCATCATGGTTTAACTTTTAATATTGTTGAAATGTACATTAATTGACTTTTGAATGTCAAACCAGCCTTGCATACCTGGAGTAAATCCCATTTTGTCATGGTAGATATTCTTTTAATACATTGTTGGTTTCATTGTAATATCTTATTGAGGATTTTTACATCTATGTTCATGAGAGATATTGGTCTATAGTTTTATTGTAATGTCTTTAACTGGTTTTGGTATTAGGATAATGCTGGTCTTAAAGAATGAGTTAAGAAGTGTTCCATCTGCTTATATTTTGGGGGAGAGGTTGTAGAGAACTGGTGTAATTTATTCTTTAGGTGTTTGGTAGAATTTCCCAGGGAAACCATCTAGGCCTTGCTTTCTTTTTTGAAATGTTATTAATTATTAATTAATGCTTTTAATAGATGTAGCTTTACTTGTATTATTTATTTTTTTATGTGTTTTACATTTTTGTGTCTTTCAAGAAATTTGTACACTTCACAGACATAGAAATAAACTTTTGGTTATGGTGGTGGGGTGGAAGGATAAATTGGGAGTTCAGGATTTGCAGATACTAACTGCTGTATATAAAATAGATAAACAACAAGGTCCAACTGTATAGCACAGGGAAGTACATTCAATACCTTGTAAAAGCCTATAATGAAAAAGAATGTGAAAAAGAATGTATATGTATAACTAAATCACTATGCTGTACGCCAGAAACTAACACAACATTGTAAACTGACTGTACTACAATTAAAAAAAAGAAATTCGTGCATTTCATCCAAGTTATCACATTTGTAAGTATGGACCTATGTATTGCAAAAACTGGTCAGAATTAAACAAATGCCTTATTTGACTTAATTCAATCAAATAAATTATACCTAAATCTTAAAAAAATTTCTTTTCACAGTAATTATATCACTTAATTTAGCTGTGTAAATGAACCTCTGCTTGGCTGTAGCCAGGCACGGCAGCTAGGACAATATTGCTAGTGCAATAGCAGCAGCTTCCTTCTGCTCACTCTCTCCTGCTCTGTGAAGTATTTACAGGCCTACATTTTGAGTCCAAGGGTGTTGCTCCCTGCCCTTTCTAATTTCAGGACCTTGTGCTTCCTTCCCTGCTTGTACCTTTCCCCTTTTACTGCACTTCAAATTACCTGGGCATTGGACAATGTTCCTTATCCTACTTTCAAGAATTATCCCCTGGTTCTGGCCTTTTTATCTGACATTTGATCTCTTCCTTTTGTTGACCTTTGTTATTTGGGTGAGGAAAAGACTTTTTAAGAAATCATGGGGGAAAAAAAGAACACGAGAAAGGATGCACACTTTTTGACTTTTTTTAGTTCTGTTTTGAGTTTATAGTTGCAATAAAAACATGCAGTCTTCATGGGAGGCTTAGACATCCTTTAAAGCAATAAACCTTCTGGGAGAAAAGATAACCTCCCAGTTATTATGAAATGCTAACTCATAAGTATGTTCCATTACAATAAATTATCTAGCCTTTAAAAGCTTTTAGAATTTCAACAATGAGAATCATTTCTAGAGTGGGAAGAAAAATGTTTTTTTCTTTCTACAGCATGATTACAAATCTCTTCTCCTGCTGTCTAATGCTTTTCAAAATCATAGTGCAGTAAAGAATCCTTCCACTTCCTCTGTTGAAAAAGAAAGGAACTGAAGTCATTAATGGTTCTGATGAAATTAGGAAATTCATACTCTCCCAGCCCCAAAGAGAATATGTTTAAAGTTTTAACAGCTTTAAAGTCTCTCTCAAGTTCTCTCTGTGTTCATTAAGAAAACACAGGAGAAATTCCCTTATGTAAAGTATAGATTTTTCTTTCCCCTAATCACATGAAGTAGCTTCTTATCTCTCCTCTCCTTTCTGCAGGAGAGAACTGAACTAAACCACAGGCTACTGTCTGTTTCAGTGCACTGTGGTCCATTTCTACCACTGAGTATTTGTCTTGTGCTCAAATACAGAGATAATCAGCTTTTATGCTTCTAGAAATGTGTTGACCCCTTCTAAGTATGTATAAGAAGAGCCTTTTGCCAAAGTTTCAAGGCACTTTGTCAAAGATTCACCGTCTGTAATGAAGATGGGGGAGGTCACAAGCACTAAGAGCAAAGCTCACAGCTGCTTGGAGAAACATTGCCAAGATAAAAGCAGCTTTGAAGGATAAACTGGGAGATTATGTTAGCAAGCATGGCTAATGCTTCTGGAGGGCTGGGGGAGGCTGCACTTCCGTATTACATTGTATCACAGGTCTGAGGGTTTTACTCTTTCCTAATGAATTGTTTATGTTCCCTGTGGGATATCAAACAAACCTTCTCTTTCAAAGAAAAATATTTCATTAAAAGTGCTTTAGCTATGGGTAAACATATTTTTGAAACTAAGAGAGTCAAGGACAATGATTTTCATAAATGTCTTATCTACTAGAAATGAATGCTGAGGTGGATTCAGCATAGTCACACCATTGGATTTTGTTTGTACAAATATTTTCCAAAGGACTTTTAGGCCAATAATCTACTCTGTGGTAAATGAGTTCGAATAAGATCTAATTTTTATTTTCTGTCATGGTTGTATTTCATTTATTTGGAATAGTTTCTTTCCCTAAGTTTTGTAGTCCTAGGTTATAATGTTTCTTGAATTTTTAGTTTTCTGTATGCTATATTTTCCCTTTTGTCTTTGAGCACTGCTTATAAAAATTAAATTTCAGAAGCTGTTACAGACATTGGTAATATATGGAATTCACATATATTAGTGCTAACAGATGGAATTTAAATGAATATCTAAATTCTAAACTTTAGATTTTGTGGTGGCCTATATGATTTGTTTAGTTACAGTCACCTTCCCAGTTATATTTTTTTTAATTGGGCTAACATTAAATTCAGTTGTGTTCCTAAAAAATACATGTTGGAAAATAGACACAGATACAGCAGCCCAGAGCGATACCTACACATGGTCCGTGGTAAATATATGCTTGCTGAGTGAGAAGATGAAGGGATGTTGTTGGATGAAACCCTTCAGAAAATCAGACTTAAAAAGAGATTTTACCAAATATCAATAATTGAGAACATAATATATTTAAATTTGATAATTGAGAATAGTCATATTTTTCAATTTTTATCACCATGGCATATTAATATATATTCAATTTAACTTATTTTATGTTATCTATGTATGTATCTTATGTTACATATAATGTTATGAATGTTTAATTAATATTGAATTTACCTAGATAATATGTAACAAAATAAGGCTACATTTTTCAGCAGTGCTTAGGGTATTAGTCTACCTTACTCATTTTATGCTTCTATCCTAACTCAGTTTTTAATTCAGCTCAAATGCTCTTTGATATTGGCCTGAACTGCTATTGAATCAAGACATAAAAGGGTGAAAGTCTACTTTTGTTCACAGATTTAATTCTTCCAGTTTTTCCCCTTGTCGAAATACAGTTCTTCCCAGCTGTGTATTTAAAACAATGATTTCTGACTATTTTGAGAATGGTGCCATTTTAATATTTTTACTCAATATAGTATAGGATATTTTTACAGCATTTCATTTTGAGAATGGCTACCAGAAAATAAGATTGTACATATTGGGCAGGAAAATATCACAGATGTCCACTTCTACTATTATTCAGCTGATGCAGCATGAATTACATTGCATAACCTTTTTTCTACAGTTGAATATTTAAGTTGCTTTTGAGCATTTAGCTCCAATAAACATTTTTCTCTAAAATTTAAGAACAAATTATTTGGCTCAAATATATTAGTATTTTTTCCTTGATAAGCTTTTTTTTTTAATATGTTTTCAAAATGATTATATTGATGTATAGTGCTAACTGGGCATCATTGGTTTGTGACAGCCAAGTAGCAATTTCCTCAGAAAGAGTTATAGAAGAAAAATGATCTTGTCAGAAGTTATACACCAACTGAAATTTAGAATATAATACACAGACCTGGAAGACTGTGTTCCCCCAAAACTTTAAAAACATTTCAGATGTGCTTGGTTGGTGAATGTATCATGTATTTATACCCCATATTATTCCATGAAGTACTGCAAGATCAGTGAACATATCTATAACAGTGACTCAGAACAGACTTGACAAAGCTGAGTGGAATATACATCAAATTTCCTTCCAAGCAAAAGATATAAGGAAGCAAAAGCCACTTAAAAAGTTCTCTGCAGGCTCACAGACATAGAGAACAAACTTATGGTTACCAGTGGGTAAAGGGGGTGGGAAGGAATAAATTCGGAATTCAAAATTTGCACCTCTTGGGAAGTGATGGAAATGTTAGCTGTTGATTGTGGTGGTGATTGGTGTATGCATCTATCAAAATTCATCAAATTGTACATCTGAAGTATGTGTAGTTTACTGTACAGGAATCATACCACAATAAAGGTGTTTTAAAAAAAGTTCTCTAATTCCAACTTCTATGTGGAGCTTGATCCTGCTGAAAGCTGAGATACAGGCAGAATCAGTCTCCTGGCATTAATTTTTATATTCCTTTTGGAAAGCAGTTTGGCAACTACACTATGAGACAGCAAAATATGCCCACTCTGATTCAGTAATTTCACTTCTGAGAATCCTAAAAAGTAAATTATAAACATGAGAATTATAAATCTTATGCATTAAGTGTTCATTACAGTATTGTTTAAATAATCAAAACTTGGAAACAACCTAAATTTTCATCCAAAATGGAAAACTAGATAAATAGAATTAGATCTACTTGTTAGGGAAGTAATTTGGATATTGAAGCATGACTGTTAATCATTGTAAAAATTAATGTTAAGTGAAAAGGCAGAATATAAAATAACATGTGTCTTGTGACTATAATTGTGTTAAAAGAGAAAAATGTCATGGTTTAAGGAAAAAAACAAAATAAAACAGACCAAAATTTTTATAGTCACTGAATATAAGGGGAACCGAGAATACTTCTTATATTCGTTTCTGTTTACTAAAATTTTATTATAGATTTGCTTATGTTACTTCCAAACAAATTACTTTGAGGAGTAATTAAGCCTTGATATCTAAGTAATCTCATTCTTACATTCTTATGTAATATTAAAAAAAAAAGGATAAATTGCTTTCAGAATATTACCATTTGATAAGTGTTCCCAAATGTGCTGTGGCCTGGGTTAGCCCCAAGCAAGAACGCAGGAGAGCATGTGATGTTCTGCAGTGAGAGGACCACTGAAATCAAGGGAGGAGCAAACTTATGAGGAGGGGAAGATGGTGGAAGCTCACAGGGTTTAAGAATTTGAGAAAAGCCAACAGCCTAAAACCAAAAATCAAAATGGGGCACAGCTTAGGCAATCTTTGTATAAGGAGACCCTAAGAAACCAACCAAAAAGGTGCCACATACATGGAACCAGTGAGTGTCAGAGGGGATGGGCATACCAAAATCAATGCTAGGCTGTGCCCAAATTCCACTCTGCAAAATGGGAACATGGTCATTAAAATCTGCCTCTATTCCTTCTTAGAGATAAGAAATGGAAACAAACAGAAATAAAGTAGATGATGGCCCTAGCTTGTGTGAATGAAATCACATAGAATTCTCCTTGAATATGGGAAGAGAATTTTAATTTTTTTTGTATTTGAACCTACTATTTTTCAAAACCTAGGTTCAGTGCTTTATCTGTGTTCACTTATTTAATTTACACAAAACTCTATGAAGTAGATAATATATTCTTATACTGCAGAGGAGGAACCTGGATCCCAGAGAAGTCACATATCTTGCCCAGGGACACACAGCTAGTGGTGGAGTTAGGATTTGAGATCTACAAAGATCTACAAAGCCCAGGTACTTTCTGTTATTTCTAATGGACCCGAGAGTGAAATGACCCGTGGCTGAAGTCCAGTGAAATGTTATTACAGTTCTACCCTGAAGCAGAATGCAGATAAGATGAAATTCTGTGTCTCACTTTCTCTGGAAGCAATTAAGTTATCTTAACCTACTAACCTTTAAGTTATAATATAAAGACCTTATTCACCCAACTACACTCAGGATAACTGGAGTGTGTCCAGGTCCAGAGTTGTACCTACATTCAAGGTAATATTGATTGTGCTAGTGGCCTTTGTAGCAAAAATCTTTGATGTTACTTCCAGTCTTGTGACATTAGCATTTAATGAGAGGTAGATTGACTTATGTTGACAAAAAATACATGTTTTCAGAGCTCACCTGTTCAAATTCAATCCAAACCAACCCAAGCTGAACTGAATGAATCAAACCAAAACAAAAGTGCTCTTACAAACAGCTGGTGAAATTGTTATGCAGTGTTGTACTGTATAGTTTATGGTCAAGCAATGTTTAACAGTCACTGACCAGATATTTGGCTACATAGTTAGAACTACACAGAAGAATAGTATTATTTACCAGATGATTTACACGTGCTTGTGAGTATGTAAGTTCCATATATATTCATTTTATTTGGTAGTTTACATTTCGTCTTTATTATGGCTTTTAAAGTCAAGAGTGACCTCTTTTCCCCCCAGATTATATCTGTTTCATTATCAGTTTCTGCTTTACTCCAAAAAACTTAACATCAGCCTTCCAATGTCCATTGTGAGCCCTTGGCTCCCACAAAAATGCCATTTTTCTAAATCATCTGTAGGAGTTATTTATTTTAAAAATGCTAACCTAGTCATGCCCTGTTATTGGTAGATCCACTGAACATTTACACTTTTGAAAATAGCAAATCTTTAACCAGATGCCCAGTGCTTTAGTAGAAGTTGCAGCTTACATATTTAGTAGATTGAAGCCAGCTCTTCTTAAAGTAGAAGATTTGAATCGACCAAAGAGTTGGTCATTTCTCTGAAAGCAACAAAATCTAATAAAAGCTTGAAGTAGGGCAACTTAGGCCACTCTTCCTATCACTGAAAGGTAATCAACTTCAATAGACTCACTCACTGTAATAAAATAGCTGAGAAAGCTGCCCTCCTTAAGACTGTAACACCTGACTTCCTTAAAATGTGGTAATCACACCTGAAACTACCTATTCCAAGTCATTTTCAGTCATAATTGAAATGTGTAACAAGAAAGAACTTGGAAGAAGAGAACAAAATTCACCATTATTAAGCTGTTGTGTGTTCAAATCCAAGGTTCTGTTTAGTGTCCTTTTTGCTACTCCCTTCCCCACTACTGGTTACACTGCCTGCTCTCAAAGCCCCTCTCTTCCTGAGCATGGTTACTTTTATTGTGTGTTCCTGTATCAGCCCAGCCTCTATTTAACTAGTCTCTCCTCTCCCAACTCCTCACAGCTGGATTCATTGATTTTTGTTTTGTATATATATGTTTTATTAAACTGTAGTCAGTTTACAATGTTGTGTCAATTTCTGGTGTGTAGCATAATAGTTCAGTCATACAAATATATACACATATTCATTTTCATTTTCTTATAAGTTACTGTAAGATATTGAATATAGTTCTGTGTGCTATACAGTAGAACCTTGTTGTTTACCTATGTTATATGTAGTAGTTAGTATCTGCAGATCTCAAACTCTTAATTTATATCCCTTCCCGCCCTCTTCCCGTCTGGTTACCATAAGTTTCTTTTCTATGTCTGTGAGTCTGTTTCTGTTTTGTAAATAAATCTGTCTTTTTTTTTTTTTAGATTCTACATATAAGTGATATCATATGGTACTTTTCTTTCTCTTTCTGGCTTACTTCACTTAGAATGACAATCTCCAGTTCCATCCATGTTGCTGCAAATGGCATTATTTTTTTTATGGCTGAGTAGTATTCCATTGTATAAATATGCCACAACTTCTTTATTCAGTCATCTGTTGACAGACATTTAGGTTGTGTCCATGTCTTGGCTATTGTAAATAGTGCTGCTATGAACATTGGGGTGCATGTATCTTTTTGAATTAAGGTTCCCTCTGGATATATACCCAGGAGTGGGATTGCTGGATCATATGGTAGGTCTATTTTTAGTTTTTTGAGGAATCTCCATACTGATTCCCATAACAGCTGCACCAAACTACATTCCCACCAATAGTGAAGGAGAGCTCCCTTTTCTCCACACCCTCTCCAGCATTTATCATTTGTAGACTTTTGAATGATGGCCATTCTGACTGGTATGACTTGATACTTCATTATGGTTTTGATTTACATTTCTCTGATAATTATAATCCCATTTCCTGCACCATACCAGCTCAACAGAAAACATTCCTGTACTACTTAATACTTTATTCTTGCCAGTCTTTGAAAAATAAGTTTGAAAAATAAGTTACCAAGAAGCCAATCTGAAAAGGCTACATACAGTATGATTCCAGCTATATGATATTCTGGAAAAAGCAAAACTATGGAGGTAGTAGAAAGATAAGTGGTTTCCAGGTTTGCAGAAGTAGAGGAATGAGTAGGCAGAGCACGGAGGATTTTTAGGGCAGTGAAAATACTCTGTGTGATACCATAATGTTGGATTCATGTCATTATACAGTTGTCCAGACTCATAGAATGTACAACATCAAGTATAAACCATAATGTAAAGTGTGGACTTTAGGTAATAATGATGTGTCAATGTAGATTCATCAGTTGCAACAAACGTACCACTCTAATGTGGGATGTTGATAATGAGAGAGGCTATGCATGTGTTGGGGGACAACTACCTTAAACTATTCTAAAAAAATAAAGTCTTAATACAAGAAAAATAATTTTAAAAAATGCATCACCCTTCCAAAACCTAAATGTAATGAGGCCAGAATTTCTGGCCTCCCCTGTTTCTACCTATCCACATTGCTCTGAGTCGTATCTCTCATATCTTACCCTCCCACTGGTTTTGTTTACAGGAATAGGCTCCTGCATTATAATCTACTTCTGCACTTAGTGTAATCCAGGGGTCAGCTGAGGAGCCCTGACCTTTGGGATTCACATGACATTGTATCAATTACACACCATTTGCAGTAGAAGCCCCCCTGTCCTCACCATTTTTCCAATGGTATTGGGGCATAGTGGAATTCTAAACACTTCTGGCTCTTTACTCCTTGAACTGTAGGTTTAATGCTTCCACTGTAAGTTAGTTTATGGGTTGTTTTGGTGTATCAGTTATGCAATCACTTCTTATACCTGACATAGATCATAGCATCCTATGCTTGATTTCTACCAAAAAATAGTACTCATACAAATCAGTTGTGTGTGGATTAGACTTACTGCATATTTAATGTTCAACCAGCTGGGACTCTTGGGCTGGAATTCAGTTGCCCCTCACTCAAAGGTAAAGAAGGATTGGGTAGTTCCTGGGTAAGAAGGCTCTGTGGAAGTAAATATCTATGTACCTAATTAAGGTAGGTTTCCAAACCTTTAACAGACTTTAGGATAGATTTGGACTATGTATTATTTTGCCTATGAATTGTTTTCAAGAGGTTATCTCTACATCTCAGAGCCTAATGATTCCCAGAAGACATTCAAATTTTATTTATTTTGTAATGGACTGAGTTCAAGAATAGGGAAATTAACAGACTTGCAGATTCTGGATTTAGTTAAGGAAACTGGGTGTGTAAGAGGCAATGGGATGCAAATGACTACTCATTTACTCATTCATGCATTTGTTTATTCAAGATGTGTTTATTAAGATGCCTTGTTTAAGCCAGGCAAAGTACAATATGACTTGGATACACAGTTAACAAAAGGGATATGGTTCATCTCCTTGTGGAAATCACAGTCTACTGAGTGAAGCAGATAATAAATGAGAAAACTAATGTTGGAGGAGGTCATTAAGAAGGCATGATTGAAGACCCACAAGCTGACCCCGAATAATTGAAGGCTCTCCATTCCCCTCCATGTCCTTGGAATGTATGTTCTCCTCACCCTTCCCACAGTGGGAGTCACTTTTAAGGACACAGCTTTGAGAGAGGAATGCACAGTGCAGACCATCTGGATGGTATAAGTGACTGAACTCATTAAGGCCTCTATGGAAACTTTTAAGATTCTGGCAGATGGGTGCAGAGATCCATTTGTTTTGTGGCAACCCAAGACAAGCCTCAAATGTAAGTTCCCTTGCATATTAAACTTACCACCTACCAGTCTGGAGAGGTCTGCCTCTCTCTTTGGTCTGTCCTTGACTTCCACATACAGGGGCCAATTTCAGATTTCACTCAGGGAGTTCCTGAGTTTTCAAAACAACAACAAGCAAGTAAATATTCTAAGTCTGTAATTTTTATGAATAACTAATATAAGAGGTTATTTTAAGAAATTGACCTATTGGAGTATAATTCATATTCAATAAAATGCACCCATTTTAAGTGCATGGGTTGACGACTTTAATAATCATCAATCTAATCAAGGTAGAGAACATTTTCATAATCCTAGAAAGTTCCTTTGAATTCTTTGGAGTCAATACTTCCCTCCTTGGTCCCAGCACCCCAAACAACCACTGACTTGCTTTTTGTTAGTTGAGATTAGTTTTGTCTGTTTTAGATTTTCATATAACTGGAAACCTACAATACTATTCCCTTTTTGTCTGGCTTCTTTCACTCAGCGTATTTTTGAGATTTATCCATGTTGTTGTATATATATCAGTAACTTGATACTTTGTGTTGCTGAATAATATCCTGTTTTAGGTAGATAGCATAATTTATTTATCTAGTCACCTTTTAAGGAATATTTCAATTATTTCCAATTACCGAAGCTGCTATGACTATTAGTATACAAGTCTTTGTGTGGGCAAATGTTTTCATTTCTCTTAATGTCTAAGAGTAGAATTAGTGGGTTTAACTCTATAAGAAACTGACAAACTATTTTTCAATGTGGCTATACCATTTTGCACTCCTACCAGCAATATGTGAGTTTTCACTCAGTTGCTCCACAGCCTTGTCAGCACTTAACTTGGTAATGCCATTCTTGTCCATTTTAGCCATTCTAATAAGTATGTAATATCTCATTGGTTTAAGATAAATTTTTAATAATATCTTTTATATAACCCAATATATGCAAAATGTTAACAATCCAACATGTAATCAGTATAAAAAATTGAGATATTTTACATGATTTTTTTCATACTAAGTCCTGTGTGTATTTTCCATTACAGCACATTTCCATTATAGCCACATTTCAAGGGCTCAGTAAGCACATGTGTCTAGTGGCCACCATACGGGGCAATGCATTTACAGTCTATTTACTAATCCTAAAATTAAAAAGCAGAACCCAGAGCCAACTGTTTCTTGGTTTCAGAGGACACACAAAAACAATATGAATAATAATAGAGAATTGTTGAGCATTTACTTCGAGTGTGAGAAGGGCAAGTTTTACTGTGTGTGTTGAGGATTTTGTACACATTATGTGTTGTTATCCTTGCAATAAAGCTGGTGCTATTGCCCTCCTCTTTCGATGGAGAGAGAGAACTTAACCCAGTCAGGCCATCCTCCAGTACCCCTCCCTGGTGCCACTGTTCAGCACCTAGTGAGCCACTTGCTGCTCCCCATCATATCTAATCAAGGTCAAATAAGGAGAAGCCATGCAGGGGCAGGTGCGGGTCACCTGCAAGCTGAAGTGGTCATGGCAGATAAGTTCATTGGATTTCAATTTACATTTCTCCAATGACAAATGATGTGAAGCTGGCTAGTTGTGCTCTGTGGCCATTTATGTATCTTTCGTGAAGTAAATGTTTAAAATTTTTGACCACTTTTAATTAGTAGTTTGTTTCCTTATTGTTGAGTTGTAAGAGTTCTTAAACAATTTGGATGTTAATCATTTGTCATATATATATATTGCTAATGCCTGCTCCACTGTAGCCAACCACAAGTAGTTAGCTGTATCTTCATTTTCATAATGGTGATTCTTTTATGAGAAAAACATTTAATTTTGATGAAGTTCAATTTATCACTTTTGGTTTTTGTGATTCCTGCTTTTGTGTGTTTTGAGAAATACTTGCCTAGCACAAGGTTGCAGATTTTCTCCTATCTTTTCTTCAAGAAATTTTGTGCCTTTAGCTATTGCATTTAGATCAATGATCCATCTCAAATAAATTTTTATGTGTAGCATGAGGTCAAGGATAATTTTTTTCCCATATGACTATCCAGTTGTTCATTCCAGCATAATTTGCTGAAAAGACTAACTTTCCTCATGGAATGACTTTCAAATCTTTGTTGAAAACTAATGATCTTATGTGAGTAGGATTAGGTTTCTGGTTTCTCTGTTTTATTCCATTGAAATATTAGTCTATGCTTATGCCGATACCACATTGTCTGGATCACTGTAGTTTATAAGAAGTCTTGAAATCAGATGGTATAAATCCTCCAACTTTGTTCTTTTTGAAAAATTATTTTAGCTCTTTTAGACTTTTTTATTCCTAAAAAGTTTTAGAATGATTTGTCCATTTCTACTGAAATAGCCTGATTGGGATTGTACTTAATTTCTAGATCAATTTGAAGAGGATTGACTTTAAAAATATTGAGTTTTCCAATTTGTGAGCATAGTAAATCTCTCTTTCATTTCTCTCTGCAATATTTATAGTTTTTAATGTTCAGCCTTTTGCATATATTTTGTTTTTTGAAACTATTGTAATTGATATTGCATATTAAATTTTTTCAAAATATCTGTTGATAATAGGTTTTTCTAATATTTATCAGAAGCCAAAAAGTTTGCAAGCCACCAGTATCATGGTACATTTGAATATTATATGTAAGCCTTTTTGCTTTGTGGTCATCTAATAAGCATACCATTCTTAAGGATCAGAAATTAAACACAATTCCCCTGTTGACAGTATACACATGGAATAAAATTAATTTATGCTCATGATATTTCATTTATTTGTTTGGGTTAGCTTTTTCAATTTTTTTTCAGGTGAATGAGGAGCCATATATCAGCATTCTCTCTCATTCTTTCACAGAATCCCTTGCCCAAAGACTTGACATCTGGTTACATGACAAAGACAGCACATGATGGCACCAGTTCATGCATATAATAGGTATCAGTTACCTTTAGCTTCTCCTTAACTGTTTCCATTAAAAGTAACATAAGAAAAAATGGTAATTTTCCCCCTGTACTTCAGTGGATCATCTTGGCATCCTCCCCTTGGGAAACCAATGGTTTAGCCGGTGTTGCTACCAACTTCATGCCATTGCATTTAATTTCTCTGTCAGCCAACATGTTTCATGCAAAAATTAAATAAAAAATGAAAATAAAATACTATGACACACTGTGTCTTATAGCTCTCTGTTCAGCCAGCTGAATCATGTTATGTGCTATTGGTCATAAAATAAGGATAAATTTGGATGCTGTCTGCAATCCTGTAAGTTTAGGAATAACAATGTGAAACATAAGTGTTTCTGAGGTCACATAAGTTAATGCCTTCTGATTCCACACATTGTTTTACTGGGAAATTTTGGTAAAGCACAAACTTGTTTGAATCTGTCCAACAATTTTCTAAGTCTTGTTTGTTAATATTGTTCTGTACAATTTTGTGGCAAAACAATTACATGGCATGGTTCCTGGTTTCAACGACCTTTCCATCTTCATGGGAAGCTGAGAGGTTTGTAAGTAAAGCAACTATAGAACAAAAAAAAAGACAGGATGTAGGCAGTATCCAAACAGCTTCCCATTTCTATATTAAAGCTAAATATAAAAGCCTCCTACATATTCCTAGAGAAAAGTTTAGGATAAAAATACCCTGATGGTAACCAAATGGGCCCATCTTAACTAAGTTCTTTTTATCTGAGACATCTCTGTTCATACATTGGAGTACTGGGTTTTGTTACATTGCAGACAAATATGCCCTTAGTGCAAAAACAGAGAACATGAGTACTATGGGAGATCAGGGAAGGAAGAGATGAGTATGTATCAAAACCAATCGTGGAAGTAGCAGAGCAGAGATGCTAGGCAATGCTGATTTGCCCCTACTTTTCCATTCTTTCTTTAACTGAATCTTTCTTGATTCTGAGCAATGTTCTCATTCATTTGTTGTTGATTCCCTAGAACAGAGATTGGCAATCTTTGGTCCATTAACATGCCACACGTTTTTGTAGTTCCCAAGAGCTAAGAAGAATAATGGTTCATGTTTGTGGAAGTTATATAAAATTGAAATTTCAGTCTCCATAAATATAGTTTTATTGGAACACAGCCACCCCCGTTAGTTTACATACTGTGGATAGCCACTTCATACAACAACTGCAGAAGTGAGTAGCTGTAACAGAGTCTCTGTTGTCTGCTGAGCCTAAAATACTTACTGTCTGGGCGTCCACGTGTAAAGTTAGCCGTCCGTATTTCATGTGGTAGCCTGACCTTTCTTTCTGGCTTGAACAAACATTATTTTCTTAGGGGAGATAGGAAGAGAACTAATGTTTATAGAATACTTATTTGCTAAGTTATTTCACCTAGCCCTAATAACAACCTTATTAGCTAGACATTAACACTACATTTCATAAATTAAGGAACTGAAGTTTAGAGAGTTTGAGCAACCTGAAAGATTGTGTAGATAGGAGATTCTGGAGCCAGATTTCAAACACATGCTTTACTGTATTATGTTATTTCCCACACTCCCCTTTGTCCAAAAAAGTAGATTTGTTATGCCAATCCAAAAGCAAGGATGAACAGAATTGTAGGGTTGTGAGAAGGGAGTCAGCAGTCTAATGAGTAGTTGGTCACTAGTGTTGGGACCTGAAATACTGCCAAGCTATTTCAGAAAGACTGACTGAGCTTATAACAGGAAGGTAGCCTCAGATACTTTCCACTACCCCTGGGTGCTTTCTCTGTAGACCCTCTTTCTCCTAAGGATGGAGACTCTTATCAGCAAGATCAAAGTAATTTATAAGAAAGTACCTTTCCATACTATCTGAATAAATCTTAATTACATGAAAGAATATGAACCTTAACCCTCATTCAACAAATCTTCCCAATTTTCCAATGTGCGATTAAACCAGCTCAGTTTAAAAGTCACTCTCTGTTTTCTTTCTTAATATCTACAGGTAGCATAGCAGCAGCTGCAGTGGAGGGAATCTATTAAAACAAGTTGTATTTGTCATCAATTGATCTCCAAAGGCATATTTCCTTTAGAAACTGGTGGTTTGAAAATTCACTGAAAAATTTATAGTGCTTTGAATGGAAGGAGCTAAAATATAAAAGATGATTGTATCTTTATGTGGTTGCTATACCATGCTGCAATATAGTTTAAAGATTAACTGCTTCTCTAATTGATCCAAATTATCACAGCCAAATAAACATTCAGAGAAATGGACTAATACTTAAGTTACTAAAAATAAATGTTGGTCATGTTGTAACATTCATTTTTTGCAAGTTGATATGATCCAAATTTGATTTGGAAGGAATAAAATGTCTCTCTGTATTGCTGTCAGTGGATTCCTTATCCTTAACATTACTTTTCTCAAATTGTTTTCAGATCAACTTTCTCTCACTGTATGATTTCTCCTCTCTAGAAAAAAGAAGTGTGCAGGTGCTAATTATCTTTTGCTTACTTGCTTATTCCTCCATGTCTCCTTATATGCAACCCACCATGCCCTGCCTCCCATCCCATTGTATTACTCCATAGGAATCTAGCTGTGGTGGAAATAGTCACATTGATACAAAGGCTGTGGTGCCCCGGAAAGCAGGACAAGAGCCTTAAATCTAGAAACTCTAAGGGGAGATTGCTCCAGGTCAGGTTGTAATCAGAGAGGTGGAGGTGGATACTCTAAAGGTGGAAGTCCTAAGGATGGAGGACTAGTCCCTGTATAGGGGTCACCAAAGGGAAGATGTTATAAAAATATGTCTTCTTTTCAGTGTAGTAATATCTAAGGAGCAAAACAGAAACAACAAACCAATGAAAAGCTAATATTAAGGGAACATTTGAACATTTTAATAATTGTGTTCTATCAACACAATGAAATTTCCTATGTCCATTAAGATGGTAACTATAGGTCTATGCTCAATAAACTATCAAACTGAATAGGACAACATTTATGAAATGATGTAAGTATAAAATAGCAGAGCTCAAGACAGAGTTCTTGGATTATAAGATTACTACTGACTAGGGAGTTGAGGCAGAGAGAGGAAGAGAGAGAGAGAAAATCAGAGGATTGAGGAGGGACAAAGGGAGGGGAAAAGAGAGAGAGAGAGGGAGAGGGAGAGAGAGAGAGAAAGATAAGGAAAGATTGAACAACCAGGTCTTGAAAGAACTGGAGAAGGGACAGCTCCAATGATCTGGGAATCTGAAACTAGTATCAAAACACAGTGCTAGGAACTGAGCAGACAATAAATACTTTCAACAAAGAAGCTACAATGAATGAACAGTTTCTACTTTTATGAAGCTTATACTTAGAGAATTTCACTATAATATTACCAGACATTTTTCTTTTAATACAATTTGAGGGGAGCATTTCTCGTCATCATTTTATTAGTGGGGGAGATGAATGGATAGATACATTATTAAATTACTTTAAAAATGTTACCTCAGGTATACTTTCCTTCATATCTCATCTTAATAAGTATGGGAGATGAGAAGTGCTGTTTGTGCCACATTTGACCCTGTGGTTGCAATCTTTCAATGAAAAACAGAATCTTACTTAAGAATAGAAAGTATTATAGCTACTTAAAAAGTAAGAAACTAAAGAATGAATTCCAAAGACATTTGCTTCACTGGTTTTTAAAAGTACAGAGTTGCTGTCAAGTCTGTTAAAATTTATAAAGTTTAAATTTTAATTTTGGACTTTACCATACTTCCATAATTGTATAGATCTGTGCAATGAGATAATAAAGATAATTGGAATATATATGCTTAAGGAATAGATTGTTTTAGGGATATTATTACCACTCTTTGAATACTAATTAGAGTATGGTTTCTCTTATCATAAAAAAAAAAAAGCCATCTGAGTTGATATAACTACTGATTATCACCACAAAGTATAGAAATGAAAGATTTTATTGATTTTGAAAAGTTATGTTGTATTAATGCTCCTTTTTACACATGTAGGATAATTTTTCAATACTGATATTATTAGTCGTATTGTTAGTGCCTGTGGATGTCAAAGATATGCAGATAGTATATACACGGATGTTGATAGAATGAGAGGGTGGCAGATCTCTTTGAAAGACTTACCCAGTTACCATGTCTCCCCATCTCATCTCAGAAGGATCCTCCTGTGTACATAATAGAAGTGTCTTCTTTTGGGCAAATTCGTGTGAGAATGTAGGTATGTCTGGTGGGTGGTTTGTCTGGTGCTTTTTCAGGGCTTGGGGTAGTGAGAGAACAGCATCTATTTTGGGTTAAACTCTGATAGTTTTCGGACAGTGGGCAGGTTATGAGAAAGATGGAATGAAGTTGTCCAATCTCTTTTGTTGGTTCTGATACAATACAGTTTTTAAAAACTTTTTATTTTTTTTAAAAGTGTTCAATCATTTTATTTTATTTAAGGACATTAAAGCTGCATTTTTTCTTTGATTTCTTTTTTGGGGGGAGGGTGTAATTACGTCTGTCTGTCTGTCTATCTATCTAGCTGTCTATCTGTCTATTTTAATGGAGGTACTGGGGATTGAACCCAGGACCTCAAGCATGCTAAGCACCACTCTAGCACTGAGCTAAATCCTCCCCCTGATACAATAAACTTTTAAAACTTCTTCATGCTGTCTCTTTCATTTCTCAGTATTTATCTTAAAATAAGAACGTGCATCACAAAATTACACGTGTACTTACCACTATGTGTCAGTTTAGGCTTAGGTGGTGGTCTATTCTTACATTGTAGACTTTTATGAGCTAATAGTATTGCTTAAAATTCAGTAAGGGAGTATTTTAGGGAAGTGTTCCTGCAAATAACAGTGTTTTTATCAACTCATTTTTATACTCACCAGATTATGTTAGATTTACATTTTTTTCTCCCTTTACCTTGATAAGCCCTACAACAATGATGGTAGTCTTTAAAGTGCTTTGGTCTTTGCTTTTGTTTCTGATTTTAACTTTTTAACATGATATTTTGCATATTATTTAAAAAGTCAAGTAGGTCTACAGGGCTTATTCCTGTTCCTTTCTCTTATTCTTCTGCTCCCCACCACTGTTTATTCTTAACATACCCCTATATCTCTAAATAACATTCTGAAATTAACACTTTTGATTTTTCAGTTGTAGTTGTTTCCCAGTATGAAGAAATGAGAATTGGGTCTCTTAAATCCTCACTCCACTTGCAACTACCCCCTGTTCACCAACACACACATTTGTTTCTTCCTAGTCTCTCAATGTAGCTAATTAGGGTAAGGCAAATCTTTAGCGTTTATTGTTACTGTGTAAACACTTTAACAGGCAAGCTATATTGTGTACTATAATTACATTTCTTTCTGCTACAAATTTATTTTCTGTGGATTTAATCATTGTCTTGTTTCCAATTGTTTACTTTCCCTTGTATCTCTTGCCAAATGACCTCCCCAAATCATTCAAACTCACAAATAGAGCAGGTGCCTTATCAATGCACTCTATCTATCCAAGACAGCTCTGTCTCAGAGCCTACTGTTTTCCTGCTCAAAACAGATTGGTGGCTCTCTAAGTCTGCTACCAAACTGCCATTCTGGGGTATTTTCCCATCACCCTGGATATTCTACTTACCTCTTTCCTTATTCTTTCCTATTTCCTTAATCCGACATCTTCCTTTTACTTGGTTTACTCTCTGGATTTACATCTAGATGTAAAACTATCAAATCAGCCAAAATAAAATTGATTTAAGTTTTGAGATGTTTAAGAAATGTTGAATAATAATCCAAACTGTGTGTATCAAGTTAACTGCAACCATTGAAATCTGTCTTTAAGATGATTACTAGACCTACTGTACTTTAATTTGACTAGTGTGAGTGACCCACAGATCACAGATTTTGTTTCTCATCCTTTGATGCTGGTTTCAGGTTACTGGCAAATTTTCCTTTCTTTTTCCTATCTTTACTTGTAAATTTCCTTGTCTTTTTTTTTTTTTTTAAATGATGCTATCTACAGTCATTCCTGCAGCACTAAGGTTACCAGAGTTCTTTTCTTTGTCTCTTAATTTCTCTGTAGGAGTATAAAAATAAACCCACCCTTAGACAAAAGCCCAATAGTCTTGACATTTACATGATTTTTTTCTTTTCTTCATGTCTTCAAGTAGCTGCCAAATTCTGGCTCTCCTTTCTTCACAACATCTATAGATACACTTACTCCTCCCCCCACCCCCAACCCCCGGCCCCCTACATGTAGCATGTGGATGAGTACATTTCGTAACTGGTTCCTGGAAATGGCCTGATTCATATTCATATAAAAGAGTAAATGGATGAAATTATCAATAGTTATTGACTAACCTTCATTCTCTCCAAGTGTGGTTCCTTAGTCCATGCAGATAACCAAGCTAATCAAACCTGGGGAATTGATTTAATCACTCTGTGGGCCACTTATTGTGTTTTTTGCCCCCAAACATTCAGCAAATGTAAGAAATAAGCAATCACTTGGCTGACTGTGACTCTTCTTAAACACACTTTTAATCACAATTATTTTTAATAGGCCCTTTTTTCTACTTTCAGAGTAGCTGCTGCCAATACTGTTTAAGTATTGTTGGCTTAATCCACACAATTCCTGTTAATAAAGGACCAAAGATTACAGGTGGTGTGATGAAGGGAACTGGAAAAGAAAGTCAGTTCTTGTGTACCTTTTATTGTACCATGCATTATGGTATGCACTTGCTTATTTCACACCTGCTAGAATGGAAAACTATGTGGACAGGGATTTTGTTTTGCTCACTACTATGTCTTTTGTGGTTTGGACAGTGCCTGACACAAAGTAGACTCTGAATGAAAGAAGGAATGGATGAATATATCATCTCACTTAATTCTGGCAGTAGCCTTTTATGTGTTGTTATCAAGTTGTTTACGTAGTTTGCTTTCATTCTCATAGCTAGTTATAATAATTAGCAAATGGGCTTCAAATTCGCATTTATATGACTCCAAGTTTATGCTTTAAAAAATATTACATTGGACTTAGTTGAAAGCTCTTTCTGTTTAGAACCATACCTTTCACATGGGAATCACAAAACACAGGAAAATGTTGAATGTGTGCAAAAAAGTGAAAAAAATAAACAAAAGAAGGGTCCCTTACATACATTTAAGTACTTTTATTCATTGGTTTTCATCAGGTTCTATCTTTCACCCTGTCTTGGAACATAACCTTATGCTTATTTTTAAATTTTCTCTTAATACAGTCTACCCTATTGTCTTCTTGTGAGTCTTAGGAGTGTTGCCAAAGGGTGTGGTTTTCAGTGGCTAGATTTTCAGAAATCACTCATGTTGTTTACTTCAGCTTTCATTGTAATTAAAT
This sequence comes from Camelus ferus, assembly GCF_009834535.1. Lineage (NCBI taxonomy): Eukaryota > Metazoa > Chordata > Mammalia > Artiodactyla > Camelidae > Camelus > Camelus ferus. The sequence continues at coordinate 50,723,616 of NC_045707.1, read as the reverse complement.
AATGATCTGCTTTAGACATTATCGCTTGACAAGCACTATATAAAATACTATATCTGCATCTGATACAATGCAGAATTTAAAAATGTCCATCACTTTATTTCAGAAATGCCTAGTACACCTTGTTTCTACATCTCAATGTAGCTTGAATAATCTCAAAGGTATGGGTGCATGTAAATCCATTCCTCTTGGTATTTAATGTGATGAGCAGATCCTATTACTTGTTCCCCTAAAAGAAATCCTAATTGAAACTCCATTGTTAGTTTAGTTTAGTTTAGTTTTTTCAATTATACAAAGGAATTTCACTTTTGAAGGAAGTGCAACAGACTTGGCAAAGCAGATCTATATCTGAGTCATAGCTTGACCAATCCAATAGCTGTGAGAACTTGGGCAAGTCATGCAATTTGCCTGAGCCTACATTGATTCGTATATGAAATGTGGACCAAAATCCATGTGTTAACTGCCCCTTGGGTCTGTTATGAACATTAAATGGGAGAATATATATGATGAAAGTACTTTATATGTTGTACAACATTAAACAAATATCTTTTATTACTTAGTATTATAATTAACATTTGGATTCATGGCAACTTCCTTGGTGAGCTGTTCCCAAGCTGTATGAACAGTACAGTTTCACACTTTCATTGTAATCAACTATAATTTACTCCCTTCTTTCCCTTTCTCATCTTTTCTTTCCTGCTTCCTTCTGAAAACTGATATGGAACACGTTATAAGTAAAATATGTGTAATATGATTAATAGAACAGAAATGGAAAGAAGTTTGAGTAATGAAAAGTGAATTCTAAATAAATAATGGGTTAATATGGATAACACTAAAACTGAGAATAAACTTTGGATTGTAGAACTTGATGTTAATAGTATAATAACTGCTTCTTTATTAGGATAATAAAGAGGCATTGATAGTTTCTAAGCAGAATTCTAGTTCATCTGAGAAAAATGAATTCTATTCATGTTACTTTTTGCCTTCACACACTCAATTTATATACGTTGAATACTTATAATACACTAAACACTGTGCTAGGCACTGAGAACACAGTGGGAACAAAATTGGCATACTTTGATATCAGGTCAATTTGGGTGAGAAACACAGACATGAAAAAAATCACATACCTAGTAATTCAAACGTGTATTCTTATAAGTGGTAATAAATAATATGAAGGAAAAGAACTGGATTGTGTAAGAGGGAATATCAGGGGCAACCTGTTTGAATTCTTGGAGAGGGTCAGGAACATGCTTTCTGAGGAACTATTTGGGTGTATTTTAAACATTTACAATTCTCTAAACATTAGTCATCTGCACTTTTGTTCACTCATTAGCCCATTCATTCATTCATTCATTCAGCTAATCCTTGAGGATCTTTCTCTATAGGCAAAGAAATAAAATAATAAATAACTTTTAAAGGCACTTATGTATCACATAAGAACTTTATGTATATAAAGTTTTTTCATCCTTGTAAAATTTCTATGAGGCAGGAAGTATCATTATACTCATTTTACAGAAAAAGAAACTGAAGAACAGTACATATTATAAATGACTTGTCTAACTTAGGTCAGTGGTTTATATGTGGCAATGAAAGGATTCTATTCTGTAGTCTGATCATACACTTCTAGGCACTAATTTATTACTTATACTGAGCTCAATGTTAAGGAAACAGAAATATGAGGGCATAACAAGAATAAGACCAATGCAAGGTTATCAGTTCCAAAACATAGGTATGCAGGTGGAACTTTGGGAATACAGGAGAAGACCTACCTCCAAACAGGTGAAAGTTTATGCTTCTCAGGGAAGTATTTATTTGACTTAAGTCTTGAATTTGGAGAGAGTTATCCTAAAGCCTATTTACTATTCTAGGATGAATAAAATGATGCATTCTTTGAAATTTTGGAATCTGAAAAAGGGAGAAGGAGGGAAAAAATCAATAGGCCTAGAACTATAAAAATAGGTGACTTCTTTGGGGAAAGCACAATATTTGAATATGGTTCTCATTAAAGAAAGAGGTTAGAGTTGAGGCTGAGGGGATACGTCAGGGACAGATCACAAAGGACCTTCTGATCCCGGCTAAGGAGTTTGTGCTTTGTCTTGAATGCCATGCAGGAAGCTATTTTGAAAAGAGAATGGTTATTAAATTTGAGTTTAGAATATTGCACCAGCAGGAGCAATGGAATGGAAGAGGTGGAGTGACCAGCTAGAAGGAGGTCATTGCGATAACTGAATTGCAAAGTGATAAGGACCCAGAATAAACCTGTGGGAATTAAGGAGAAGATATATATTAAAAACCTATTTAAAAGATCAGTGGTAAATGATTTAGAGAACCACTGGATATGAGTTTTTAATAAGAAAGCTTTAGTTTAGGTTAGTTTTCCAGATTTCTAACCAGAGAGACTGAATATATAATGATGACATTCACTGCATTGTAGAAACCAAAGCCTAGGATAGATCTTAGAGAAAAGATGATGCATTTATATCTGAAACAAGGGGTTTGAGGTCTTTATAAGCTGGAAGGTGTCACATGGTCAGTTGAATATGTGGATCTGGACCATAGGAATGGGTTCTGGGCTGAAACTATGCACTTGTTACTGAAAACCAGGAAAATGGTGAAGGGAAATTGTATATCGTAATGAGAGAAGAAAAGTCATTCATTAAGCTTTAGGGAATACTGGCATTTAGAGAGCAGTCAAAAGAAAAAAGAGAAGGCTTCATAAAGACTGAGACTGTGACCACAGAGTAGAAAAACAGATCAGTGTCCTAGAAGAGGGGAAGAGAGAATTTCATAAGAAAAGGCATGACCAATAGCATAAAATGTATTTCAAGGTTAATTTAATTAAATGCAGAAAGTAATTATTGAATTTAGTGATATGGAGACCATCCTTCACTTACTCACTCAACTAGTACTTAATGAGAGATTACTATATGTCAAGTGCAGTGCAAGACACTGAGGGTACAATATTAGCAGAAGAGATAATTCCCTGTGTTTATGATGCTTGGTCTAGTGGTGAGTGTTTAACAAGTAATCTCTCAAGTAACCACCCAGAATCAAGAGACATCATCCTGGATAATGGAAATTGCAAGAAGAGAGGTCCTCAGTAAAGGACATCTTTGAATTGGCTTTCAATGTGAGCTGGTCCGTAAAGTACAAAGTAATTTATAATGGTTCGATATCAGTTAAGACTTTTCTTGACTTCTTTCCTCTTTCCTATCAACTCCTCCCTCCTTCCATTCAGGCACAAAGTCGGAAAAAAAGAGGTCCTGAAGCAGGTCCTACCCAGGGGAGAGAATGCCTAATGCTAAAATCAAATTTGGAGTTTTAATTAATATATTGGCTAAGGCTTTCCAAGTATGAATAGAGACTTAAGTTTGAGACATAAACTGACAGCACGGCCATCTTTTGCTAAATATTAAGCAAAGAAACCATGGAATTAGCCAAGGTTTTCCTCCAAGGGCAGGGGGAAATTAACCTGAATGAATTTTAAAGTTACCTTTGCTATTATGTCAGGAGTTATGAACTAGGGATGGTTACAGCAGATTGAAAAGAGGTAAGAGGGAAGGACTGAAAATAAATGGGAGGTTCTTTTTCTAAATATGCTTAAAAGAAAGTAGATTGAGAGGGAGGCAAACCATGGTGAGTTTTCTTTTTCTAAATATAGGGAAAAAATCTGAACATATTTATATGCTAAGGGGGAAGAGTAAAGAAATGTTGATGAAGAGAGTGATGATTCTTGTATGGATGCTAGTTTTTTAAATGAAATTTACACGGAAATAGTACTTTTATTTTAATATTTACCTTATTCAAATTCACAATTGTTCCAATAAAGCTTTTATAGAAAAAAAATTTTCTGGTCCAGGATCATGTATTACACTTAATTGTCCTGTCTCTTTAGTCTCCTTTACCTGAAATAGTTCTTCAAGCTTTGTCTTTCTTGACCTTGATGTTTATGAAGAGTGTGGTTAAGTATGATCCTCATTCCTGGATCATGACTGTTAGCAGTATAATCAAGAAACTTTGTGGTTTCCTTCCTTCCTTCCTTCCTTCCTTCCTTAATTAATTTCCAAAATATTCAGGTTTATTCTTTGTCATCTGCAAGTCAAAGAATTCACCATTCCTGGTGAAATTACTCTGATTTAACAATAACTTGGAGCTTACTTGGAATCTTGCAGGACTGAATCAGTGAATAAGCTCCCTGATAAACTGCTGTATTTACTTTTACTTTATACATTTTATTCACTCCTGCTTCTCCAGCAGCTATTAACAGTAGCTCATGTAGAATATATGCTAAAATACATTTGGTGAATGAATGACATATGAATAGTAGCAGAAACCTAAGAGATTGGGTGAATAATTGCAAGTGAAAAGTTCCATGTAGAAAACAGTAATACTAGGTCACAGACCGTTTGAGTCAATCAGTTTTAAAAATCAGAAATCAGTAAGCCTGGAAAAAAAGTTGACCTTTAAGTGAACATTACTTATGTATTCATTCAGTATCCTTCTATGTGAAAGTTTACTTAGTTCTTGAATTTTTATTTATTAAAAATGAGACTGATGAGTAGGTTTACCTATATTTTGCCTTTACCCCAAACTGTAAAATAGTTAGGATGAATAAGCGAGGAGAGAAGGGAAACATACGTGTCTAGACTGCTGTCATTAAACCAGTGGTGGGACCAACAATAAAATCCAAGTTTCCAGATTCAAAGATGTTATATAAGATAAATTTCTGGAACCATAAAATTCCTTAAAATGTTTTTGAAGAGAAAGCTACCAACATTCCAAAAGTACTATCTCAAAGTTTAGCCGAAGTGCTACTCCCTTATGTAAAGGAAATGATTTGAACTCCATCACTTTAAACCTGTGTTTATTCATTCAGTTGTACTAGAGGTTTTTTTTGTTTGTTTGTTTGTTTGGTGATTGTTGTTTTTTTAAATGCATACAATTTAACAAAGTGAGTATTATCATGAACTATATGGATATAGAAAGCTGACATTGAAAATTATGGGCTGAATTCAACAAAGAGATCATGATTACAGCCTTTTTATTGTATAGTTTCTCCCTCTGCATTTCTAGCTTGTAAATGACATCTGTATTTATTATCATCAGCTATTTTCAAAATTTAGCCACTGATTTTAACAATAATTATTATTATATTTATAGAAACTGACAAAGTAGATGTAGTTCATTATTCACCAAGTTTACAAGTTTTCTATAAATAAAGAAAGGTGATAATTATTTTAAGAAAACTTATATTTTGCGTATGAATAACAAAGCATATGAGTGGTACGTACTTCTTGAGCTTTAGGATGTGAAAAGTAGCTAGTTAAGATGATCAGCTTCTGTACTTAAACAGCCTTTCAATAAAATCACCCTAATACTTCCTGTATACTCACAATGATTAAACAAAAATAGAAAATGTAAGCCACACATTCCTAACTCTCAAATTATTTTCTGTAGCACTGCTTCCTTGGATAGAGTTTTCAGCAGAGATCTATCCTAGTATAGTGTCTCTAAAGAAGAGATATACTTCTTCCTTTTAGTCATTTGATTAGTCATTTTAAGGTGCACCTTAAAATCACAGTCTGGATTTTGTATATGCTAAAGGTAACTTGAAGACTATCTCAGGGTTTGCAGATTATTTAAGCTCATATGTGCTCTGGCTAACATTTTCAAGATTCCTCCTCTTTCCTCCCCTTTGTCCCAGTTTCTCTCTCTCCTACTGATACTTCCTGAAATCATCTCCCAAATAAACTACTTACACTAAAATTCTGGCCCCAGGGCCTACTTTTAAGTAAACCAACCTAAGACATAGGTATTCATAATTGGAACTTCCACGATAATACATGTAAGTCAAACAGCATTCAAATCTAAAGCCATCAATTGGAAATAATAATAATAATGATGATGATGATGATAAAAATTACTGCCATTTTATTTAATGCTTGTTAGGTAATTATGTGCTAATAATGAGTCTAAATATTTTTACTAATTAACGTCTCTCCCTGTGAGGTAATTGTATTATCATGCCTATTTTATAGATGAAGATACTGAGGCTTAAAAACAGTGTCACTTTATTGAGGTTCCGTAACAAGTAATTATTGGAGTCAAGATTTGAATCCAGTGATCTTATCATTCAGCAGAAGTTTCCCCCACATTGCAAATTCCTTAAAAAATTAGGTCCCCTCAGAATATATGTCTTTGTAAAATGTAAGTATTATTTTTATATTTCATTTGTTTTAAAACTTAATTGATACTGGTTTGTATTTCTGAAAGTTTCATGACAAATAGAAATAAAGGTTTTGTTTTCTTTAAAAAACAACTGAATTTTAAGCATGGAGCATAATAACCATTATAAAGAATTCTGCAGAAGGACAAATGAAACTTGAGGCATGGTAGTCTCATGAGTCAGCCACCAGCTGCACAGTTACTTTTTCTTAGAAGGCTCGAATCCAGTAGATTGAAGTTACAAAGTGGTAGCATTTTTTTTGGAGAAGAATTTTATTTCTGGTTCTTTTTAAAAGGAGGAAGTTTTTATTTTCTTAAAAATGGAGCCAATGGCTCATACTAACAAAATAAGGATTAAACTCGTATTTGTGGAATAGCAAAGAACCTGGCCTTCTTAGCCATCATTTGTTTAAAATGAACCAGACAAGATTGTGTAATCATAGGAACCCTGCTATGACAGAAACAGAAATATAGGCAAGGTTTTCAAGATTTGAAAAATACCCTAACTACTGAAAATTCAATGGTGCTTAGTAAATATAACATCTTTGGTGCATACTAAAAAAATTAGAACACTGGCACTAACCACTTGTATTTATTTCGACAATACCATCACCAAATGAAAAAGATACTAAGTATCACTTTGAAGAGCTTAAATACTAATATTCAGCATGATTTATCCAGTTTTGCTAAAATAATAAATCTCAAATTTATATCTGGCAGTATGTTTTATAGAGACTATCTTTAACTATAATTTCGTATTTCAAATGAAACATGTTGAAAGTAGAGAAGCCAAATATTCAGCTGGTCTGTTTTCTTTAGCATTCTTACCAGTGCACAAGTTTGTGTGTGTGTTTTCAGATGCATAAGCTTTTGATCATCTGTGAAATGAATTCAGAACAGACAAGCCACAGGGAATCAGATGAACTCTTTGCCTTCATTCATGGGGCTGAATGCCTGTAGACAGTGTGTGCCAATAATGCATTCAAATTAAGTTCTTACCAAGAAGGGAGGTGATTATACATGGAAAAAATAATGTATTATCATAGTACACTTCTTGGATCTAAACTTCTTGAAGGCAGGAATCATATTTTATGCTCCTTATATATCTAGGTACTCAGTGAATACTCCTCGAATGATTGATCAGTATTTCATATTATAGAGTTGGAGGGCATGTTTCCATTTATTTTGTACCTGTCATTTAATCTAAACTCCTCCATTATGGATTTTAATGTGGTATTAGTGATTTTAACTGTACCAGGCTACTGCCCCACCTCACTTCTTTTACTATTTGTCATCCTTTCAAGTCCTATCATAATAGAGGATAGAGATTATAGTATGTCTGTATTGTAAGAGCTTTTTGTGAATACCATCATGCCTCCTGGAATTGTGGGATTATGGGTTTGGATAGCTCTAAAATCAGCTCAAGGAAGGACATTTGATGAGCCTTATAAGCTATACATCCTTTCTCTAATTGTAATTGCAACATACAGATTCTTGTTTGTTTCAGTAACTCTCCACCCTCATCCCAATAAGCATTAACTGGAGAGATGGGAGGAGCAAGTTACCAATGTGCCTTTCATCCTCAGTCCTAGAAATACTCATCTTTTTATGTAGTTCTCCAATTCTTATGCATAAAATACTTTTTCATGAGCATTGCTAAAGGTCCAAGTGTTGTGGGTCTTTCTTCAACATCTTAGCACCAAAACCTTTGTTTCAGTTTTCCCTCAAAAGCAGAGCAATTAGTCTAGACAAATAACAATCTTTGTAAACCCTATATGTCAAGTTTAGGGGAAATTTGATGGCGATTATTTTAAGATAATAGATAAAATAATCACAGGTGATTGCTGTGTGATCAATATAATAAATAAGAAGATTCAGAATGACAGAGAATTGAAATGGTGCTGGGTGTGGCTGAAGAGGAAATGAGTAATACAAACGAGAGCCAATTTAAAAAGCCTTGCCAGTTAAGAATCCAGAATTGCTTTTCTGATTCCTGTTGACATCCCTCCAAAAGCCTTATTTATTTTCTATAACACTTCTTTTAAGCACCCAAACCTGACCCCCAAACATTTAATTAAGTGGTCAGCCTATGAGGTAGCCATTTTATGTGGAATGTGTAAGGTAACTTTTTTATTTTTTTAGGGGAGGAGGTAATTAAGTTTATTTACTTATTTTTAAGTGGAGGTACTGGGGATTGAACCCAGGACCTTCTGCATGTTAGGCAGGCACTCTACTGAGCTATCCCCTCCCCTGTGTAAGGTAAATATTAATAGCCTTCAATACTTCATGATGTGGTCCTCCCATTCTAGTACACAGCTTCAAAACCCCTTCTCCTTTCCTTCTAGCACTTGCAGTCTGTACCCAGTGTGGGCATTTTATTAAATAGGTTTTTAATGAATGTACTTGCTTTGGTAACAAGAAGAAATTAGTTTGCCTCTTTTCTGACCTTGCATCATAGTTCTGCAGAGCTGATTTGAGGTGTTACTCTCTAGCTGAGTTCAGAGGAACAAAGAGTAAGACAAGAATCTGGTGTAATGCCTGCTCTCAATGATGACGAAAGCCTGGATGGAAAAGTAGCACGCTGATATCCAGGCTTTTACGGAAGCTAGTGGTGAATTGCTTTGAGAGGACAAAGTCTTGCTTGGAGCCATCTGTTTCCAGAGATCCTTTCCTTGTTCTTTAGCTTGTCAGGTTTACCGAGGCCAGCCAGGGTTCAGGAGGCAGGAGAAGCCTATTTGTAATGCTCAGGCAATCTTCAGTCACAGGTGAAAAATCATGCAAGGAACAGGAAATACATAAAACGTGTTCAATCAAATTATTTAAAAGTATTTGTTAGTTCATTTGGTCCTTCATTCGTTCATTTGTTCATTCATTCATGTTCAATTTAATGGAAAAAGGAAAAAACAAGAAAAGAAACCACAGCTCAACTACATTAAAGCTTCTGTAGGAGCCACATTCTTCCTTTTCCTCAAAATTGAAATGCCTCATATTACACATCATTTGAGCCATGGAAATAAAGGTAGCTGTTCATTTATTTTTGTTCCTGACCCTTCCCAACTTGGTTTAGAAGAAGAAACTACCTTTGTCCCCTTTGAACTAAAAGCAGGCAGGCAGAATTCAGACATGGGATAACTTCTGCAAAAGAACTGATTAAATCTCTCTTTCTTCCTGAGATGAAAAGGATCTTTAAAAAAACAAACTGAGGTTTTATATCTGTAGGTATTCAATTCTCCCTGCGCATTTGCTTTAGTTCAATGTAGCATTTGTGTGGTTTATTACAACATCTTTCATGTAGCAGATCTAAAACTCTCTTTGTGAGGTTGAAGATAATAGCATCGTGTGCTATAGGTTTTACAGATCCCGTTTTCAAGCCGGCAAGTAGCCCTTTGCAGAGAGAAGCCGCTGTGCCGATGTGAAATGTTTCTTCTTCTGGCTGCAGTTTTATTCTCCATTCATTTTAGGAATGGCTTCTCACAAATAAAATGTTTCACAGCTATTTTTCCCTCTCTGTCAGGCCTAAAACAGAAGTTGCCAAATTTAAGGGTAAATAAAACCACCTGGAGTGTTTGCTAAAACGTTGACTCCTGAGATCCTCAGCTGAGGCGCTGATTTGTAGACTTGGGGGTAGGACCCAGGACCCTAATTTATAAATGAGAAACACTGGCCTAAATTAATTCTGGAACAAAGCAAACATGAGGATATTAAACAGCTTTCTTTGCAAGGTATTTTCTAGGTTTGATTGGTGAATTTTCATTTACTCCAAATTGTCGTAAACAAAACAGTAAATTATTTTAAAAAATGAAAAAAAAAAGATTTAAAAGGAAGTATGATTACCTTGCTTTCCAATGGGAGCTAGGAGTACTATGTACAAACATGTAATTTAAAAAAAAAAAGCAAATTAATCCATTGGTTTGATTACAAAGCAGTACGGAGATTTCATGAAACCTGATTATATGTCATGAAATCCAATTCTTAAGTGTCTTGATAGAAACAAACCTATAGATATAGTGTAGAATAACTTAATAAGTAAGACTCTATCATATGTTCCAACTTGTTGGCTGTCAAGTGAGCATACACTACATGCAGAGATGGCAAAATGCCTACCATTCTAGTGTAAACCCTGATATGCCCTCCACTGAGAAACCTCACACAGGCCCACATACCTTTCTCTTTTTATTCAGCTCATGGGTTGTTGAAGGGGAAGATGATAGTGGGCTCTTTTTAAGAACACCTGGACACCAGGCACACCTGGAGACCGGGTGAAACCAAGGCATGGAAAGGAGACTAGAAAGCATCCGAAATATTCTGGTGGACTACACAGGGATGCTGCACAAAACTGATTGACAGCTGCCAGTAGAATTGCCAGCTTTGAGGAATTGGCAGCCTGTCTCCAACACCTGGAGAAATGATAGCTGTATACCTATAATTGTTCCATGTTACACAAGCAGACACCTAGAGAAGTTAATTTGGATTTACATAGCTTACCTGGTTCCTAGTGTTGAAGTCCTCAGGAATTTCAACCTCATAGAATCTAATATTGCTAAAAAAAAAAAAATGAGCTCTTTATCTTTCAGTCAGTTATAACTGCAGGGTAGAAATTAGCACAGTGAGGTGATTAAGAATAGGCTGTGCGTCTAGAATGCCTAGATTAATAGACTGGCTCCACCGGTTTCTACCTGTGAACCACTGAGTTTATTAATGCAGTATTCTGTGCAACTTTGTTATGTATACGGTGGAGATAGGATACATCATATCTATGATGTGAAGTACTCAAGAATTCTTAGGAGGGTTAAATTAGTTAACATGCATGAAGCACTTATCATAGTGCCTGGCAAAGAACAGGGGCTCAATAAATGTTAACTTTTCAATTTCATTTTGTTATTGCTATTGGTAGAGAAAATAGGTAGAGCAGTGTCATTCTTTACAAATGCTTTTAAACTATATTGAAGTACATTTTACATATACTAAAATGTACACATTTTAAGTATACAGTTCAATAATTTTTGGTACATGTATACACCTGTGTAATCAGCATTCCAATTAATATGTAGAGTATTTTCATTATCCTAGAAAACTCTGTAATGTGCTTTGCAATCTTTCACCCCCTATCCATACCCCAAGAAACAATTTGATTTCTAAAACCCCAGCTTTATTTTGTCTGTTTTAGAACTTCATATAAATAGAATCATACAGAATGTACTCTCTTGTGTCTGGCTTTTTTCACTCAACATGATGTTTGAAATTCATCTTTGTTGTACGTATCATCCTTGTGTGTATCAGCAATTTGTTCCTTCCTATTGCTAAGTGTTCCATTTTCTGATTATACTAAAGTTTGTCCAGTCACATGTTGATGAACATTGGATCATATAAATCATTCAATTTTTTGCTACTAGGAATAAAACTGCTCAAACATTCTTGTACGTATCTTTTTATAAATATGTATTTTCATTTATTTTGGGATAATGCCTAGAAATGGGATTGCTGGGACATAGGGTATGTGTATGTTTACATTCATAAGAATACGCAAACTATTTTCTAAAGAGGCTGTTCCATTTTATGCTCCTCCCAGCAGTATCTGAGAGATCCATTCATTCCACATCCTCAATGCTTGGGATTATTATTTTTAATTTTAGCCATTCTAGTTGGTGTGAAGTGATATCTTATTATGATTTTAATTTGCAGTTTGCAGTTTCCTAAAAACTAATGATGTTCAGTGTGCTTCTTACGTATGCTTTGGAATTCCTGTATCTTCCTTTTTAAAGGTTCTGTTCAAGTCTGGCTTTTTTTTTTTTTTTTTTTTTTTTTGGTTTGTATTTTTATTACTGAGTTGAAGGAGTTCCTTAACTACTCTGATTGTATAAAGCAAATTATTATCTCAGCCTTTTTATTGTCTTAATGATGTCTTTTTAGGAATATAAGTTTAATATTGATAGAGTATAATTTGTTATTTTTTTCTTTTATGGTTATAGCTTTTTCTGTCCTAAGAAATCTTTACCCACCCCAGTAATGTAAAGATATTCTCCTATGTTTTCTTGTAGAAATTTTAGTATTAGCTTTATATTTAGGTCAGTGGTACATTGGGAATTAATTTTTATGTATGATGGAAGATGAGTTTTATATTTGTTTTTTCTATGTATTTCAATTTTTCCAGTATAATTTACTAAAGAAATTATCATTCTCCCATTATATTACCTTGCTTCTTTCTAGAAAAGATCAGTTGACCATATAAATGTTTGTTTTGGGACTCTGTTCTTTCATTTATTTATTTGTCGCTCTTTACACTGCTACCATGTTATGTTGACAAATATAACTTTACAGTATACTCTGAAATGAGGTAGCATAGGTGTTCCAAATTTGTTACTCTTTTTCAGAAAATTTTGGAATTTTTTGAAAATGAGGACCAATTTGAGTGCTTTACATCTTCCCAGTCATTATACAATCAGCTTGTTGATTTCTCTATAAAAAAAAATGCCTGCTGGAATTTAATTGGCATTGCATTCTGCCTATACACCCATTTAAGGAAAATTGACATCTTAACAGCACTGAATCTTCCAATCCATGAACATAGTCCATTTATTTAGGTCTTTTTGAAATTCTCCTGTTTTATCTTTTTAATATAGAAAACTTGCACATCTTTTGTTTGAAGTATTCCCAACTGTTTTATGTTTTTGTTAGTATTGTAAAACATTTTTACATTGTATTTTTCTATACTTTATGTACTGTGACTTGGCTAAATTTACTTTGTTAACTCTAATGGATTTTTGGTAGATTTTTTAGGATTATCTTCATGAGCAATGATGGCTGCAAATAGTCATATATCTTCCTTTGCAATCTGGAAGCTTTTTTCCTCTTTTTCTTGGTTTATCATAGGCTAGGATCTTCAGTACAATGTTAAATATAAGTTGTGAGTTCAAACATCTTTTCCTCTCCCAATCTGAGGGAATTAATCACTATTAAATGTGATATTAAGTATAGCTTCTTTATAGATGCCCTTTATCAAGTTGAGGAAATTCTCCTTCTAGTTTGCCAAGAAGTTCTTAGCATAAGTTTTGGCTGCTGTTCTATATCAAATGACTTTCTGTGTTTATTGAAATAATCATGTGATTTTTTTTCCCAAAATTTCCTGAAATAAATTCTACTTAGTTTGATGTATTCTCCTGTTTATGTACTAGTAGATTTAATTTGCTAATAATTAGTAATGATTTTTGTGTCTACATTTATGAGAAATATTGGCATATATATATTCTGATAATGTCTTTGCCAGATTTTCCTTCACTCATAAAACAAATTGGAAAGCATCCACCTTTTCTATTTTTTAAAAGATCTTCCAAAGATTGATATTTCTTCCTTAGCTGTTTGATAGACTTCAATAGTGAAGTCATCTCAGCCTGGAGTTTTCTTTGAGAAGTTGTTTAATTGCATCCTCTTTAATTAAGTATAGGAATATTCACATTTTTCATTTTCACTTGTGCCAGTTTTGGAAAGCCATATTATTCAAATAATGTGTCCCATTTTATCTAAGTTATTAAATTTATTGGCATAAAGATGTTCACAATATATATTTATTATTATTTAATGTCTACAGGATCTATATTGATGTGCCCTCTAGCATTCCTGTCTTTTATGTCCTTAGTAATTGTTTTGGCTAGTCTGTCAATTATTTTGAAAGGTGTTAAGATCTCCACATATAATTGTGGATTTGTCTGTTTTTCCCTTAACTTCTGTCCATTTTTGCCTCAATTATTTTTAAGCTCTATAATTAAATGAGTGTACATTTAGAATTATGTCTTCCTGTTGAATAAATCCTTTTATAATTATAAAGTAACTCCCTGTCTCTGGTATACTTCTTGTATTAAAATAATCTAGTCACACGAAGTCTCTTAGTCTTATGGATTGGATGGTATGTTTATTTCTAACTTTTTACTTTCAACTCATGTGTGCCTTTATATTTAAAACAATAATTTCAAACAACACCTAATTGAGTCTTAGGCCTTTAAGTAGTCTGACAATCACTTAATCATTTACTTTCTGGGATTTCATTCTCAGTCTCCTGATAGTTTTTGGCTATACCTCTTGGTATTAATTTTTAGTGGTTGTTTAGAGATTACAATATATGTCTTTAACTTAGTCAAAGTCTGTTTGAATTAATATTATTGCACCATATATAATGTAAGAATCTCACAACAATATAATTCCAATTACCCTTCCTCCATCCTTTGGGATATTGTGATATATTTACCTCTGTGTATATCATAAACCCCATAATACATTTATATTAATTTTTAGTTTAAATAATTAATATATTTTTAAAGAATTTTTTAAATGAAATAATCTTGTGTCATTACTCACCTATTTCCCATTTCCATAGTTCTTCATGGCAGTGGTGTTCTTCAGTGCTCATCAGGTGGTGGTTTGGCTTCTTGACATCATATCCATTGTATGCATAGAAATATTGCTTTGAAAGGGTGAGATGCTAGCTTTGGTCCAGTTCCCTAGAGGTAAAGCATGAAAAAAAAAAAAACTCCAGTTCAAGTGATTTATTAGGGGACTGTTCTCAGAAGAAAGGCCCTGACTGAAGCTGGAGAGGGCAGCGGGGAAAAGCTAAGCAAGACTCTGGTTTTGGCTGGAGACTAGTTTCCATCCAATCCCATTGGAAGGTCTGGAACACAAATTGTATCACTGGAGTTAGCTCTATCTTGAGCAAGGGTGATGACGTTTTGTACCTTGTGTCAGTCATTGGCTGAAGTCTACCCCCTCCTCCTCATAATGGAAGAGTACACAGCCTCCTGGGCCAAGTGGCTCCTGTTGGCTGAAGGCTATTTTCTAGTGATGGAGCAGATGTGATTTGTTA
The DNA here is from genome assembly GCF_009834535.1 of Camelus ferus. Taxonomy (NCBI): domain Eukaryota; kingdom Metazoa; phylum Chordata; class Mammalia; order Artiodactyla; family Camelidae; genus Camelus; species Camelus ferus. Next base: position 50,708,540 of record NC_045707.1, on the reverse strand, counting down.
CCAGCCAAGATCTGGCTGGGGCACTAAGACATGCATTATAGGGCTATTCTTTAAGATGTAGTACACTCCTTAAACCAACAGCTGCTATTTAGTAATGTGAATAGGTAGAATAAATATGTTCAGAAATCAAGAGGGGAAAATAGAAGTGGCTCCATGTACTCTCCCTCCCAGTAAACTGCCTGGGGAGAATTTGTGTTTCTTGTTTCCAAGAACAAGCTTAGGCTCAGTGGGTTTAGAGGTTTTGGCTAGTAGTGGGGATGGAGTGCTGCCACCAAGGGATAGAGTTAAAGAGTCTGCCTGAATTTAAAGATGAAGCTGTCATCTGGTCATTTTGAGTTCCCTGTGCCTGTAGAACAGTGGGCACAGAAAGGAGGTGTTCTGGCAGGTATAATTGATCCTGACCTTCATGAGGTGGTATGACTGCTGTTCTGTGTTGTGGCTAGTAGAATGTATTTAGTTACAATAGTGTACCACTGGGGCATTTTTTGGTTTCTTTGTGCCCCATGTTAGTTTAGTTTAGGCATGTAAAGCAATCATGGCCTGATGGGGCCATGATAACCAGGGTTTCAACTGCCCAGGGATGAGATTCTGGGTCACCCCACTAGGGAAGACATTAGATTGCAGAAGTGCAATCCTAGATTGATGGGAAGCTAGAAGATAATTATCAGTTTTCTCTCAGAAATCAGCTGTAGCTATTCCAATAATACTTCCTTCCTAAATTTTCCTGGGAATTATGATCATAGTACCCTGGAGACATTACCCAGTTAGAGTGAATTTGATGGGAGAAGCAAATGCATCTGAGCAGTGCAAGTGGAGGGGTGTAATAGTCTCTGTGGTATTGAAAGAGTCCTCTCTTCAGATCCTTTTACTTGGCTGATGCTTCTATTCCATAGCTGATATGAGTTGGCTGTTAAAAGTTCACAGCTGCCTCTCTTTTTTCAAGAATTGTCCCCATTATGGCTGATGGGAGCTGCCTCACTCATAAGATTGCCTCTATCAGCCCATAGACAACTGACCTATACAGGGGCTCAAAAATCTGGTCCTTTTGCCTTAGGAGGAACAGTACTGCAGTGAAATTCATGCCCCAGCTCTCTTGCCCTCTCTGCTCTCTGTTTCAGACAAAAACTAGACATTAGCTGAGACTATATACGTGCATCTGAATTCCTGCCTCTGATTCTTTTAGGGAATCTGAGCTAAGATGGGATGGAAATCCACTTAACTTTTTGGGTTCTTGCTTTGGCTTCGTATTTGGCCTCTAGAGATTTCTTGATTTCTTTCCAGCTGGCTGAATACATTTTCAAAGATTTTTAAAATATTCACCAGAAGGGCTAGTCTCAGTATCTGATTCCCCATTGGAAAATGGGTCAGTTTTATCACTCCCTCTCTCTTTTTTTTTGTATTTTTTTTGAAGTATAGTCAATTTACAATGTTGTGTCAACTTCTGGTGTACAGCATAATGCTTCAGTCATACACGAACATACATTTGTTTGTTTTCATATTCTTTTTCACCATAAGTTACTACAAGATATTGAATATAGTTCCCTGTGCTATATACTGTAATCTTGTTGTTTATCTATTTTATATATATTAGTATCTTCAAATCTTAAACTCCCAATTTATCCCTTCCCACCCCTTCACCCCCAGTAACCGTAAGTTTGTTTTCTATGTCTGTGAGTCTGTTTCTGTTTTATAAATAAGTTCGTTTGTCTTTTTTTTTTAGATTCCACGTATAAGTGGTATCATATGGTACTTTTCTTTCTCTTTTTGGCTTACGTCACTTAGAATGACGATCTCAGGTCCACCCATGTTGCTGCAAGTGGCATTATTTTATTCTTTTCTATGGCCTAGTAGTATTCCATTGTACAAATATACCACAACTTCTTTATCCAGTCATCTGTTTATAGACAGGTTGTTTCCATGTCTTGGCTCTTGTAAATAGTGCTGTTATGAGCATTGGGGTGCATATATCTTTTTGAATTAAGGTTCCCTCTGGATATATGCCCAGGAGTGGGATTGCTGGATCATAAGGTAAGTCTATTTTCAGTCTTTTGAGGAATCTCCATACTGTTTTCCATAACGGCTGCACCAAACTACATTCCCACCAACAGTTTAGGAGGGTTCCCTTTTCTCCACACCCTCTTTAGCATTTATCATTTGTGGACTTTTTAATGATAGCCATTCTGCCTGGTGTGAGGTGATACCTCATTGTAGTTTTGATTTGCATTTCTCTGATAATTAATACAAAATCCTCAACAAACTATTAGCAAACAAAATCCAACAACACATAAAAAAGATTATACACCATGATCAAGTTGGGTTCATCCCAGGGACGCAAGGATGGTTTAACATACACAAATCAGTCAATGCGATACACCACATCAACAAGGGAAGAACAAAAATCACATGATCATCTCAATACATGCAGAAAAAGCATTTGATAAAATTCAATGCCCATTTATGATAAAAACTCCCTCTCTTTTATCCAGACCATTTTCTCAGTTACAAGTTCTATTGTGCACTTGCACTATGTATCAGGCAGTGTTTCAAGGGTATTACATATATTAATTCATTTTAAACCACTCATTATCCTATATGTTAGACATGAATACTATGCCATTTTACAGATAAAGAAATCAGGGCACAGAGTTTAAACAACTTGTGCAAGGTCATGCAGCAGATGAGTGGTCCCAGGATTAAACTGAGCAGGTGGCTTCAGATTCGTGATACCCTGCTGCCTCTAAGTGGGAGTTGCCCAGCTTTCTACCATAATTGCTTGCCTAGTGTTTAAGTGCCTAGAGAAGGGTTTGGAGAATTTGGAGAGTGATTTCCTATTACCCAACACATATGTTTTACAATATGCAAGTCTATGTTGAGGTGTACGTAGAGGGAGAGTTTCTGTGGCTTATCTGAATTTTTTGCTTCCCAAATTTTGCTTAACCTAAGGGTATTCTGTAGCCAGCCACTTTATTGCAGTGGATTATGCTTGCAGCAGTTTAGATCTGTGATGAGAAGAAATACTACATGAAAACAATAATATTACCAAAATAATGTTTTTCTTGAATATCCATTATCTGTCACTAATTTTCAAATATTAAGCATAATTGATTATGACTCTTTAAGAAAATGTTTTTCAGGTACCGATTAAGTATTTGTTGAATGAAATGTGAAATAACATTCTACTAGCCAATAGTCAAAACAAAAACAAACAAAAGAACAACAAAGAATTAGGATTAGGAGTTCAAGGTAAGTCAGAGCTGTGCAAAATTGGAGAAAATTTCTCTGGTAAAAAGAAGGAGACCTAAGTACCACAGAATTCAGAAAGCCAGGGCGAGAAAAGAGATTTTTGCAAAGAAAACTTATCAAACTACAATCATACTTTTATTCTCATTATTCTCTTGAAATTATTCTTTCAAAGATTTCTAGTGAGACCAATCCTACACTATTTAATGGTCAATTTTCAGGCCTTTTTTGGCTTAGCAGCATTTCATGTAATTGGTGATACTCTCTTCTTTGTAACTTTTTTTTTTCACTTGGCCTCCAGGGCACTGCTCTCCGGGTTCATCTCTTACCTCTCTGGTTGCTCCTGAGTCTTCTTTGTGGGATCTGCCTCAGTTTCCCACTTATCCACGTTGATGTACCTCTGAGGCCTCAGCTTTGCACTTCTCTCCTCTGGCATTCGTTCACTTGGTGACCTCATCCACCCCACATAGATATACCCAGCCTGGCCCTCCTCTTTGCATTCAAGACTCATACAACCAGCTATTTACTATTTCCTCTGGGGTCTCATTGCTGCACTTTGCTTCAAGTCTAGGGTATTGCAACAACCTCTTGCTTCCATCCTTGTGGTCTATTGTCCACATGGCAGCTAGAGTGGCCTTTTAAACATGTAGGTCAGATCATGTCACTCCTCTGCTCAAAACCAACAGTTGCTTCTCTGATCACTGAATAAAAATGGAAACCCTTCCCATGGCCAATAAGACCTCATATGATCCAAGTGCTACTCCATCCTGTGCCCCTGTCTCTAATGTTATCTAACTCTTCTTCTTGTTTGCTTTTCTCAGGCCACTGTGGCCTCCTTGTTGATCTGGACATATGCCAAGCACACTCTTTTCTCATGACCTTTGCCCTTGTTCTTTTTGCCAGAAAAATCTCCCCTCACTTATAGTCTGGCCCTTCTACTTCCTTTATGCCTCTGTTTAAATGCCAACTCCTTGATATCTATATAGAATAGCATGGCCTCCCCGTTTCTCTTTTTTTCCCTGCTTTGTTTTGTTTTTCACCTTAGCTTTCCCTACCACATATACAGTTCTTTGCTTATTGTCTCTTCCCAGCTCCATGCCCTTTGAAATGTTAAGTTTTTTGAAGGCAACAATTGTTCTATTTACTGTTCTATCTCCATTGCCTAGAACAGTGGATGCTTAATGAATACTTATTGAATCAGTGAATGTATGAAAGCATTTTCATTATTAAAAATAATATATTACTGAGGTGTGTTGCTGTACAATGAGTTTTTACACAAACCATGTCTATACAAACTGCTAAAAAAACCTGTGAGCATCTTCTCTAGGGTCTGCCTTTGGGAGATCTGTATTCCTGAGATGCAGAGAAATGAGGAGGCTCTTCTACTTCTTTCCCTTGGGCCAAGGTTATATTCAGGAGAAGGGAAGAAAGAGTAGGATGTATTTTCTTCTGCCTTGAGGGAAAAATAAAAGTTTTATGGTGTGTAATTATTTGTCATGAAGAGAGAGGCCCTTCGATGGGCTGGGCATCCTTAAGAACAAAGCCCAGACAAAGTTACTTTTGCTCTTGCTCTGCCATTTCCCTAACTGGAGTCTGCGCTTTAGTCTATAATCCAGTGATCATCTGTTTCCAATCCATAAAATAGAGACAATAATACTGTTTCAACCTTATAATGGTACTAAGAGGATTAATTAGTAAAAGTTTATGAAACACTTTGGCATTCTCAGATGGAAGGCACTAAAGGAGTACAGTGTGTTATTATATTTTTAACAATCACAAAACCTAATATTAAAGTAATGACATTTTACATTTTTATAAGATCAAAGCCCTTATATATAAATGTCATTTTTACACTCATTTTACTTTTAGAGAAACTGAGGCACAAGAAGGCTGAAACCTATTTCCAGAGGTGACTCTGCAAATCAGTCGAAGAGTCACACCTGGATAACATGTGTTATGTGAACGCATGTGCAGAGAAAGACCACAACATGGCAAGCAGAGTTAGTTTACCCACCTTAACCATGAGGACAACAGCATGGTATCAAGATGAAACAGCTTATAGTGGGAAGAGCAAGGAGACCAGGATCATTGTCGTGGCTCTCAGACAAACTCACGTGATATTAAGTAACTCACTGAACAAATATTTAGTCGGTATCAACCTACACAAGTATAGGTATTACTTGTCCAGAGATTGATGGCAGAAGAGAAGCATGAAGCTTGAGAGGGAGACCTGGCTTTCCTGGACCCTGACAGGGTCACTAAAGAGACACCTTTAGTCTGGCTCAGGGAGTAGCAGCACCTGCCTTCTTCCTGTGTGTTTTTCAAGAAGGGTCCACACACACCTGGCAATCCCTGTGAGCCTGGAGGCAAGGTGCACTGTAGCCGAGTTGCTCCTGACTCTAGAATTTGGACAGAGTCATTGCTTACAAGAGGAGGAAACTAGAAACTAGATTGCTTCTCTGTACCTCATCAGAGTATTAACAACTGCCAATGCTTTTACTGCCAGCCATCGAGTACAAAATGTCATGCCTTTTGCCACTCTCTGGACAGTGGCTCTATCCTGGTAAAGAGCAATGATGAAGATATCATCACTGCCTGAATTGTACAAGTCCTATGGGGATAATATAAATCCACAGGCAAAGAAAAATAACAACTTAATTAAGGAGACCCAGTGATGGAGAGGAAGAATCAGCGACTCCCTTTGTAGCAGAATCAGTGGAAGAGTCAGAAGACAATTTTAACAAGTCAGTATTGACAATTTTAACAAGTTAGTAGTTGCAATTGAGATCACATGCCAAAAACCTTTCTATGCCTACTAAAGTGGAGAGTCAGTGATGAGGAACAAGGTTTTCTTTTTCCTGAAGATCAAGTGGTAGAAAATTATAACAATACAGAGCAAAAATACACAGTGCTGAATATCATTAAACAAAAGATAAGAATCTTAGAGAACGTATTCTGAAAACACACATATGAAAATAGGGGAAAATGCAATTGAGTGTTAATAAATAATACAAGAAAAATTGACTGGATTGAGAATGGACTTGAGTCAGCTGATTGGAAAACCCTCCTGAGAAACAGAAAGCATTTATTTACAAAGTCATATGCCAAGGCCTATCTTGGTGGCTTTTAAGAATTTCAAGAATAAAAAGGAAATCTTAGATGTTTCCAGAGAATTGATAACCTGGAAAGAAACTAGCAGCTTTCCAATACTGAACGTATCATTTACAACACTGGGTACTTTACTAGAAAACAGCAGGATTACTTTAATAGATGACTGAGAGACTGCAGTTCAAGAATCATATACCCAGCCAAGAAATAATCTGTCAAACTAGACCAAAGAAAGACATCTCCAAAAATTTATGAGTTCAGGAGTATACCACTTTATACTTTATCTAACAAATATACTCATTCTGTGCCCTAACTAAATGAAAATCAAAGAAGAGCTGAGCTGAATATCTAAGAAGAAAAAGTGATAGGTAGTAAATTGAAAGTGATGCTGTGACTATGTATTTTTAAATTTGAAATAGATGATATTTCATGTATTAATATTGTGCAATGAGAAACCCAACAATTGCAGTGAGTTAAATTTTTTTTGGTGTGGAAGTAGGGGGAGGGAGGGAGAGAAAGAGAGAGAAAAGGTTTAAATATTTGCTACCAATTTCATCCTTCATGTAACTTAATAAGCAGATACCCCTGAATGAGTGTGAAAAGGAAGCTATGACTCCATTATTCCTTCTCTCAGTGACCTTTCCCACATGCCTCTGACAGTGTATGTGTGTCTCTATTGTTGAATGAGTCTAGTGTTTAAAGGTACATATTATTCAAACAATGTGGCTTGTAAAATCAAGACAATGACTTTACCTTGTGGTCAAAGATAATCAAGGATAATTTTGCCTGTGTGAAATTTTATGACTTAAGAATCTAAACCAAACAAGCTGCACCTTCATTGTAGATTAGCGAAACCCAGGAATTAAGGAATCATTGTTCTAGAGATCTTATATGTAGGTGTGTGTAGAGTAGGGGCAGTAAAAGAATTTTAATGATTTCATTTGGTGTGTTGGGTTGGGATCAAGGAAAGGAAATATAACAAAAGGTTTGGACGTGATTATGAGAATTTTACTTGCAATTCTATAGCAATAAATTTGAAAGCCAAGGGAAAGTGGGTGATTTTCTAGCCAAAGGAACTGGGTGATTTTTGAAGAAATTACCAAAACTAACAAGTAAAATTAGAAAACTTGAGCAGATAATAATTATAGAAGAGATTTAGAAGATGATGTAAGATGCACCATAAAAAAGACTGTTTAAAAATTAGATAAGTATACTGTTATTTAAACCATGTTAAAGCCTAGAAAAAGATAAAAATCTCTCATAAGGTTTATGAGGCCGGTATTTTCTTGATAAGATGCTACAGCATCCCCAAAATGTATATATGTATATGGATATAAATATGAAAATTCTAAATAATTGTTAGTCAGCAAAATTAAGCAGCCCATCAAAGGATACACCTTGATTCAAACTGAACTTGTTCAAGGAGTGTGAAGACAGCACAATATCAAGAAATCTATTAATGCAATTAATTATATTAAATTAAAGGAGATAAATTTTATACCAATACATGCTTAATAGGTATATGCTGATTTGAAATGTTATTTTATACCTAATTTTTCTCTCCAAATAAAATAGTGATACAAATGGCTTAATTAAATATAATATTTACTCAAATCCAGTAAGATACATCATACCACTTGATGAAATTCTGTCATCACTTTCCTTAAAATGAAGGATCTTTTTCTCTTAAAATTTACTTTTAAAATTTCCTTGAAATTCTTATTGTGAAAAATTACTAGTTAAGAAAAAACTGGAAGAAAAAACCTGGAGGCATGCCTCATTTTGTTGAACTTCACTTTATTGTGCTTTGCAGATAATTGTGTTTTTTACAAATTAAAGTTTTGTAACAACCCTGCTTCAGGCAAGTCTCTCAGCACCATTTTTCCAACAGTTGCTCACTTTGTGTCTCTGTGTCACATTTTGATAATTCTTACAAGATTTCAGGATTTTGCATTATTATTATATTTGTTATGGTGATCTGTGATCAGTAATCTTTGATGCTACTTACTATTGCAAAAGTTTGATGATGGTTAGCACTTTTTAGCAATGAAGTGTTTTTCTAAATTAAGGTATGTACATTGCTTTTTTTAGACCTAATGCTATTTCACACTCAGTAGACTACAGTATAGTGTAAACATAACTTTAAAAAAATAACTTTCATATGCACTGGGAAACCAAAAAATTCATGTGACTCACTTTATATTGCAATATGCACTTTATTGTGGTGAGCTGAACTGAACCCGCAATATCTCTGAGTTGTACCCATATATAAAATACACTTAAGAGACTGCCACCTTCCCCTCTCCTTATCACCAGCTTTTGAAATATTATTTTATTAATGAAATATTGTCAAAGCTTATAACACCTGAATTCTGCCTGTACCCATTATTCCCATGTTGAGTTCTACAATTAAATAGATTTAGGGTTTTTATTAGTCTTTTGACCATGACTTCTCACCTGAGGTTATTATTGTGAGTCATCTATCAGTTGGCTGGTTTTCACTGGCCAATAATTTTACAAGAAGGGCTCACGAGTGCTGTGTTCTTTCTGGCTCTTACACACAATAGACCACTTTGTTGGGCATAAAATTGTTACATCACTTTCTTTCCCTAAACATTTTATAGACAGCTTTTTCCTGTCCTCAGATACGGAGTGTTACAGTAGAATAGTCTGAGGCCATATGGGTGGTAGCTCTCATTGTGCATCATCTCTTCCTTTCTGAAGAGTTATATTTTCCTATTGTATCCTGAATGTTTAGTAATTTTACTAAGACATGTCTATGTATTTGTATTTCTGTGTTGATGTTTCCTGGGCCAGAAGTGTGTTTTGTTTATTAAGTAAATTTCCTTTTGTTAAAGGTTTAAATAATTTGGGTATTACATAAATTATCTTTTATAGGAATGCCTATTATATGCATATTTTCATCAGTCTCATCATCTTTTTAATAAATATATATTTCATATATTTATGATGTTTCATGCTGGTGATTACCTCAGACTGGCCTAGAATATCTCTTACTCCATTTTGTCGTGTTTATTCTTTTTTGGTTTATTCTACTGTAAAAACTTTCAACTCTGTCAGATTTCTGTCTTTCTCATACATTCCTCTTCTGGCTTCTTTCATCTTGCTTTTCACTTCCCTTATCTAATAATCACTTCCTTAAATATATGTATGTCTTTAAAAGTTATTTTAAAAGACTGATCATCTTATTTGTGATTTCTTTGAACCTAGCAGAAGTATTTGGTAAGACTTTTAACCTTTTGGGAGGGTAGGTGGGACTTTTAACCTTTTGGGAGAATAGGTGGGAGGGGCAATTATTCTATGAGAGATTTTTCTGGATCTTCCTTTTACTTAGTTGATGTTTTCCTTTGGGGACAGTATCTGCCCAAAGATGTTTTTATTGGGTGGGTCATTTCTTACTATTACTCATGTTTGAATAAGGCCAGTCATTTGTTCAAGAATTATTAGTAGAAGGGTAGGGGAGAGCTGACATAATCTAAAGCTTTGATTTTGTTTGTCTCTCTTACACAGTCATTTATTTTGTCTCTTCTGGGATGATATTTCTATCAGTTCTGGTGTTCTGGTCTTGGCGAGTCTCACAGCAGAGGACTTCACATCACAGGCTGTATGGTTTTTCTTTGCTTGTTTGTTTAATGATAACTACCTCCCTTTCCCTGTTTTGTCTTGCTATCCCATCCTCAGACTTCTTGCTAAGGGCTAGGTTGAAGGCAATGCAAATGATAGGTATCCAGAATATAAGCAAAGGATCTCAATAGAGATTTCTCCAGAGAAAATATACTAATGGCCAATAAGCACATGAAAAGATGTCCAACATCATTAGTCAATAGGGAAATGCAAATCAATACCACAATGTGATATCACTTCACACATGCTAAAATATAAAATGAATGTAAAATGGTGTAGCCACTTTAAAAAACAGTTTGGTAGTTCTTCAAAATGTTAAACATAAAGTTGCATATCACCCAGTAATTCTACTCATATATATATACTCAAGAGGAATGGAATCATATGTATATAAAAACTTGTACATGAACATGCATACCTGCATTATTCATACAGAGTTATTCAGCTTAAAACAAAAATTGGAAACAATTTCAATACCCATCAACTAATCAATGAATAAATTAAATGTGGTCTATTCACAGAATAAAAATTATTTGACAATAAAAAAGAATGAAATATTGATGCATGCTACAACATGGATGAATCTTTCAAACATTATGCTAAGTGAGGGCAGCCAGTCACAAAAGACACATATTGTACTATTGTATGATTTCATTTGTATGAAATGTCCAGAATAGGCAAAACTACAGAAAGTAGTTTCATGGTTGCCTAGAAATGGGGAGCGGAGGATGGGCATGGGTTTTGTTTTGCGGGTGATGAAAATGTCTAAAATTAGATTATGATGATGATTGCACAACTCTGTAAACTTACTAAAACCCATTTAACTGTATACTTTAAATGGGTGAATTGTATAGTATATGAAATATATCTCTATTTTTGTATAGATTCAGCTTTTTTTCTTTTTTTAAAAATACTGTAGACCTTGCAATGCCAGGTTCAAATTCTGGCATCTCCAATTGGCCGTGTAACTCTGGGTGAGTTCCTCCACATTTTCGTGTATCTGTGTGCTGTGGATAAGGATAATAACAACCTCAAAGCTGAGTGATAAGGACAAAGTAAGTGGATGCTCAGAACTGTAACACAGTAAGTGCCCAAAAGTATCTGTTATTTTATGAGCCTATCTACTACATGAAAAAAAAAAATTCAGTGACCTTACTTTTCATTTTTAGAAGTTCTGTTTAGTCATTTTCCAAATCAGCTTATTCTTTCTTCGTACTACTTTTCTTGTGTTTTCAGTTCCTTCTTTTATAGCTTTACTAGTTTTAGAATTCCTGTTTAAAAATTTATTAAGGACTTTGACTACAACTGAGTAGGTGCAAGTGCCTGGCACATAGAAGGTACATAAATATTTGTTGAATTTATGAATAAATGCCTGGTAAATAGTCCTGCCTTCCTCACTTGTCTACTATGTTTCTTTAAAGAAATTATTTAATTCCTCTTTTCTTCAGTGTTTTCATCTGTAACACAGAAGCAGTATCTACCTCCCAAAGTTGTTGTAGAGTCTGTATGAAATCGTGTCTAGTTTAATACTTGGCATACAAAAGATATTTAACTCTGTTAGTCCCCTTCATTTCCACCCCCATAATCGTCTTTTTATGTGTTACTAAGGATTTAAACTTCACCCTCTTAGGAGTGGCTGAGTGCTCAGTTTTTAGTATTTGTTAGGGCTTTGCTGCCCTCTCTGCAAATCCTCTTAAAATCTGTTTCTCATTCTGACAGTTCTTACACTCTTGAGCTCTTTGGGGCCATGCATATCCTGATGTTGTCCTGCTTGCTTTCTCTTTCATTACTTGGCTGTTCTTGCTTCACTGGCTGCTTTAGTTGCTGAATTAAATTTTACTTTCAAAATGGTAATAAATAGAAACAGCATCTTAGTGTCTACAGAGTAGAGACTCAATGCATAGTGATTGAATCTTAAATAGCTCTTAAATTCTGCAGCCACTTCTGATTCTGCTGCCTGTTACTCAGAGAGTTCTTTGGTCACCGCCCCACTGAGGGCTGCAGAGTAGCTGCACTCTGGTGAATCTGTGATTGATGCGCTTCCTAAACCTGAACAGTCAGACTGGGGGGCGTCTTTTGCTTCATCTTTTGAGTTAAAAAAGGTCTGAGTTCCTAGCAAAGGGGCATCAGTGCTACCCATTGGTAAAAATCAAAACAAAACAAAACCAACAAATAAAAATCTCAAATTGCCTATTTATGGTACTTCTCATTTTTTGCCTATAATTTGAATTTAAAATAACTGGCTACTCTTAGATCATAGGATCTACAGAAGAGCTTTTCATTTTTTATTGTCTATTCCCTTTCGTGATGAAAGTGCTGTATTATAAAAATTGCATCATTACTAAAACATAAGATGAAGTTGAGATCAAGTTTTGGGTACTGTCCAAACAAATATATTACTGGAAGAATACTATCGTAATGTTGTTTCATTAACTAGAAATGTTTGTAGCCTTGATACTATAGGCCTCAGGGCTAACAGTAGGTAGTTTCTGCACTGTGAAAAAATTTGAAGCAAGAGTTGGGAAATAAAAAGAGAATTGATCTTTTGAAAAATAAGTGAAATATTTTCAGGCACTGTTCAGCCCTCCAAATGTTATTTTTCCTTCTCTATAAATTCTTCTAAAGTTGTAAACATTCTTCTTGCAACAGAGATCAAATATTCAGTTAAAGGCATTTAAAATTGTTCAATGAATGTCAGATGTCCAATGGTTTTATTATTATATAGATTTATTGTACTGGACATTTATTATTATATTTTGTCTTTCCAGAATTTGTATCTTCTTCTGGAAGAGATATTATCTTTTCCTCATGTAAACCACCCTTTCCTCACTACTGCCCCAAGAGGCTTGAGTGAAACTGATTAGCATATACTATTTTTTCTGGCCAGTCACTCTAATTTGTTCAGAGATAGGCATGATCTTATTTAAGTCCAGCCATACCTGATAAGTGTTGTAAACTCTATTATGACCTTGGGGTTGCTGAGAAAATGGCCTACCATATTTCATTGAACCTAGGATGCCCTATTTTCACTCACATTTTAACATCTCTGAGATTGGGGTGCCTTTTACAATCTGTGTCATAAGAAACAATTGTGTTACTTAAGGGTGAACATTTTTCCTTTCTTACTGGCACATAAAGTAACGTTTTCCTTTACAATCAGTGACAATGTAGGTTCCATGAAATACGGTACACTCGGGGCTCCTGGCAATCATTTTGCCATTGTGAGACCTGAAACGATCTAAGAATGGGGAGGACATGGGATGAAAGCGGAGTTCAGAGATCAAGAGAAACTGAGCGTTGATGATATCATTTAGATTCTGTTGTAGCTAGTCACGTCTGAAGCTCATGCTCAGGTTCTGTAAGCCAACTGACTCCCTTGTCACTCTACACACTCTTTGCTGCTGCTGTTTAAACATACATTGGTGCCTCATCTCTCACTTTTAACTGTGAGAGTTCTGAGTATCAAGTAAAGAAACCCCTGAGATATTATTCAAAACCAGTACCTCAACAAAGAGAACCCAACTGACAGTCGTAGTCACGTTCCCCTTTCTCAAAGTTAATTGAGAAATAATGGACACGAAGCAATTTGGAGCATCTAAAACAGTTGACAAACATAAATAAGGTCAGTAGCAAGCATTTTCTGTTAGGAAATCCTGAGATGCTTTATATTCAAGAGGCAAACATAGTCCTTAGACACATTCTCTAAGGCCTGTGAAATAGACCAAGAGTCTTAGTTGTTCCTGAAATGAAACTGACTTGCAGAGATTATTGTCTCCAGGAGAAAGAAATTCTCACATACTCATCAAGGTTTAAGGAATTTACAGATAAGGTACAGTCCAGCCAAACTTTCATAGCAGGCACATTATATCAGATGGGCAAATGGGTGATGGGATGTTTATGTGTGTGGAGGGTGCAGGGAATTAAGGGACTGGAACCTTAACTCATCCAAAATGAAAAATTTTATATATAAAAGTAAACAGTAGGACTACATTTTTGCAGGTAAAGCGGTAGTTCAAAATTTTCTAGTACTATTGTCATCAAACTATAATTTGACTATAGCCTTTTCTACAAGTGACCAAAAATACTTTCTAAAATTTCAAGTTATTTGATAACTATAAATCCTTGAAATCCTTATAAGATAGGACATATGTGGAAATGCTGTTCTGTCTTGTTCAGATGCCTTACTTAAAGATAGATGGTGCCTTTGTGCATAATTAGCATATTTTGGACTTAAGCCTCGCACCTAGTAATGCTCTTCAAGTGATTAGGACTATCTGAGAAGTGCTATAATCCCCTAGAAATGTACTGTTTGGTTTTTCTCAGTGCTATTATGAAAATGATGAGGAATGTGTAAACTGGAATTAGGGAACAATGTTTCCTGCCAGTTAAATGAACAGAGTAAATGTGTATATGTTCAATCATGTTTGCTGTAATAAGGACAGCTCAAGATCATTTCTTAATTGAATGGTTTAAATAACACCATTCCAATCTTAAGTCTTTTTGTCTTTATTATAAAACTAGCACTGTGCAATTAACATTTGTTCTCAGCCTGTTTTTCCTTTAAAATCATGAAAAAGCAACAGATGATTTGCCTTTATATACTGAGGGTTTAGACAAGTCTTCAAGAGATTACTTGATACTTCACAGGCAGATTCAATATAAATTAAAGCCTTTCTTATTTGTTTTTATTACATTTTTCTACCTCTTCTGCCATTACAGTGAGAAATTTACATGACAATAATCTAGTGGAGATTACTATCTTTTTAATGCTCTATTGAAAAGAAAAAGTTGAGCCAAGCTCTTGAATGGTTTATATCAAGAGAGGTGTGATTGTCTAACCAAACATACTCAAATATTAAATCTATAATCCCATCTTGCAGAAAGATGTTAGCAGAACCAACTTGAGATCCTTTATCGCTGCCTGAACACTCTATTTACTCTTTCATGTTTCCTAGGGTCAGTTGGATTCAAGCATTACTGATATAAGTAATATTTAAGTTTTAAACAAAAAAACCCATTATTTGTGAGTTATGATGTGGAAGTCATGAATAAAGTAATAAATGCATTAAGTAGTTAAATTAAACTCTACAAAATAAATTGCAAATAGGTTGTGGGATTTTTTGTGTGTGTGTGTGTGCACATGACATCAATGTGAGTAATTTTAAACACCCCAGATCATCTCCCGTCCCAAGATATCTGTTGTGGCTTATTAACCAGAAGTGACTAGTGCACCTTGTTTTTATTATTTCATCAGTCATCTTGTTTTGTTCCTTTGTAGTATAAATTCTCAAGTAATTCTTTCCATAGGTTACTCATTGTTACTACTATAAGTAGGCTTTTCTCATCATTATGCAAAGCCTTATAAGTTTAATTTCTCATTCTCTTGAACATACTCTTTTTCCCCCTTCTTTTATACTTCTTTAACATTTTTTCCTTCTCTCTGCATCCACTGATTGATTCATTTTATATTCCTCTTCTGACATATCAGCCACTGGTTTTACTGTTGCCTAGCTTTCTGTACTACCTACTTTGCTTTCTGTTTGTGTTCTTGGTGGAAAGGACCAAAAGTTGAGTTATTGTTTATTTAGGAAATGCCATTTTAGAGAGTAGAAAAGACAGTATTTTAAAGGGTTATTTAGAAGGCCATCCACTGTAGTATACAAAATAAATATTTCTACAATTCTTCCTATTTCTCTAACTTAAGGCTGTTAAAAGCAATGCAACTTATACAAACAACTGAGCAATTGCATGACATTATAAGGTATTGTCTAAGAGCACAGTCCCTACACCCAGACGTGCTGGGTTCCTCTCTCCACCACACTACTTAATAGCTGGGTAACTTCTCAAGAGTCAGTGCCATGTACCTGTTCACTGTTGAGTATGTTCTGTCTCTGCTTCTTCCCTTTTCATGGTCCCGACCCTGAATCTCCACCCTGTTTGAGCCACTAAATTTCATAGTCATAATCTAGACTTTATAACTAACCATCTGTAGTTTGAATTGCCAGAATTTTACCTTCCAATCCCACCTCCCTAGAGTTCTCTGATTTTATAACTCACTTCTAGAGTTCTCTAACATCAGCATTAATTTTATCAGCTCCTATGATCCGCTTTTTCACTATTCATCACTCCTTCTTGTACATTATACTCTTCTTCTCGAGCTTAATTCTATGACTCATGATTATAATCACTTCTTTGTACATCCTCAAGTCCTTTGAGCCTCTCTTACTCCATCACAAGCACCTAAAAAAATGCCAACTGCTGTTCAAGAAACTTTTAGTCTCCCCTCTGCTTGTAACCTCACAGCAGAGTATGACTGAAGAAAAGCACACAGTCATGCTGACTAGTCTTAGTTTACCTCTGTAGCCGTGAAGCTGGGCCTGGATCTTTGCCCACATCCTCTGCCTTTCCTCCTCTTCCTGTGGATGAACAGTCACTACTAAGAGATATGGCCACCTTTAACTTGTGCACTAGGCCCTCACCCTTCCCACCTACTCAAGAACTTTGTTCCAACCATTCTTCCCTCTTTTTCTGGAACTATCCATTTTTTTTTCCTATCAACTTGATCACTCATATAAGCATACAAATGAAGAGGAAATTTTCTCATCTTAAAAAATATCCCTCAAACTCCTCGTATGCCCCTCAAGCTCAGTTTCCTTTCCTATGTATCAAAAGTTCTCCAAAGAATCAATATTCACTCTCTTCAGTTGCTTTACCTTCATTCTCTTTTGAACTCTTTCCAATTAGACTCTTAGCCCCACAACTCCATCAAAAGTGCTTTGATTAAGGACCACCAAGGACATGTCTGTTTCTAAATTCAGTGGCCAATTCTCAGTCTTTATCTAGCATGAGTACTTAGCTGCCTTGACTGAGTAGATTCCTATATCCTATTTGAAACTTCTTCAGTTAGCTTCCAGGATGGCATAAACCCCTGGATTTTCTAGACATTTTTTTTCTCATTCGTCCTATTTCTCTGAATTTTAATGTTGGCAGTTCTCAGGACTCAATCTTTAGAATTTTTTTTTTCTAGCTAGACTCCTTTAATGAGCTCATCTAGTCTCATGACTTTTAAGGCCATGTGTAACACTGACAGCTCCCAATTTCGTATCTTGAATACAGCTCTCTTCCCTTATTTGAACTCTTCCATCCAACTTCCTACTCAGCATCTCCACTTGAATACCTAATAGGCACCTTAAATGTCACCTATCTGAAGTTGATACCAGTCTTTTCCCTAAACTTTGTACCTCCAACAGTCTCCCCTACTTCAGTAAATGGTAGCTTTATTCTTCCAACTGCTCACACCCAGAACCTTTGTCAAAATACAATATTTTTTTAAGAGAAAAACACAATTCTCATACAAATATAGTGAGAAAGTGCCAAAAATTTATCAGCTCATATGTAAGGGGATCAACGGTGTGGTAAAGCTGATTCAAAAAAATCAAAGTCTTGAAAGAGATAAAGCTGATTCGAAGGAGAAACAGATGTTGTATAGTCAGTCAACCAAAGTGGTTAGTCTCAGGACAATAAAATTGTTGAGGTTATCCTCTCTACTGGGCAGAAAATATTTGCATCTCTATTTGCATGAAAGTTTGCAAGTAAAGGCAACAATCTAATATAAAAGAACACACAGTCATCCCTTTGTCTTATTTCCAAGTTTTAGATGGTATTCTTAATACCTTTAGCCATCCATAAATTCTGTCTTATTTTTGTGTTTTACATTATCAAATCTTGTTGACCTTAACTTCAAGATATAATCATAATCCTATCACTTCTCACTACATTTACTGTGATCAATCTAGTCCCAACCACCATCATTTCTTTTCTGGAATGTTGACATTCCTCCTGACTGGCTTCCCTTACACTTTTATAATGTAGTTTCAATAAAGCAAACAGAATGATCCTAAAGTGAAAAAATAGACTCTAAGTCAGATCATGGCACTTCTCTTGTTAAGATTTTCTAAGCTTACATCTTACTATCCACTCCCCTTCTCCAAATAAAAATAATCCTTGCATGGCCTGTAAGGCCTTATACAATTTGCACCTCTCCCCAAGCTTCCTATCTCTCTGAGTTCATCTCTTTCAACACTCTGGTCACTTACAATGTTCAGCCCACAGAGTCTGCCTTGCTGGTTTTTGAGCACACAACATATTTCAACCTCAAGGCCTTTTGGACTTCTTGCCCCTGCTTGGAACATTCTTCTCCCAGATAATCTCCTGGCTCACTCCCCATCTCCATCATGTCTTGTTCAAATATCACCTTCTGAGTGAGGCCTTCCTTGACCCCCTGTTAAAAATCCAGCCAGTTCTCCCCACATTTCTGCCCCTGACACTCCCTTTACCCATTATTTTTCTCCATAACATTTATCACTTTCTGACATATATATTATGTATCAAGGGCAAGTATTTTTGTCTGTTTTGTACACCAGCATGTCCCAAAAGCCTAGAACAGTACCTAGCACAAGGAAGTCATTCCGATATTTTTGAATGAGTATATGAGTGGATAGATTATTAGTTGTCTGTTTCTAGGACCATTTCTTATTTTCTGTCCAGATGATCCATGTTACCTTTAAAATGAAACCATTATTTATTTTTAATTTCCATCCTGATGTTGTTTCCAATGAAATCAAATCTGTTATTGTCTACTTACAAGACACTGGGTTGGGTCTATGAAGGAAACAGGAAAATCAAATTCAAGGATTTGCAAGGATATAACACTAGCAGATGAAAAGTGAAATGCTAACGAGAGGTAAAAGCAATTTTTTAAACCAAAACTCCTGCCTCTGTCAGGAGGCAGAAATACTTATTTACTAAAACAATTTGCTTTCTGAGCCTCACACTTACCTATTGTAGAATCAAAATTTTATTGATAGTAGTATATTTTCAAAAATAAAGGACTGTATTTAGATATATAAAATAATCAAGAAGCTTGCAAAAGGTTGCCCAATGATAAAGTTTTTGTACAAACTAACTAAGAAACTCATTGTAAGATGCTAATGTAAAAAAAAAAAAAGATATGTTCCTAGATTTGAGCAATTACATGAAGACCTATTTGGGGATGGGAACCAACCATTTTGTTCATATTTTCTTCAGTGCTCTTACATTTCTCTTGTCCAGGATTTGTTTTTATACTGAATTCCATGTTCTGTTTATTTTCCAGGTCCTTTCCTCCCTGTTCCCTCTGCCCCCAACACACACACACACATACACACACACACACACACACACACACACACACACACACACACACACACACACACCCCTTCTGATTGTGTTTATGGAATGGCCAGTTCTTCTGCAGTTCTGATCGTAGAACTAACTAGAGGCTCATTCACTATGACAGGGGTGTTTTGGTTTCAAACCAAGGCTTCTGCCAATGGTTTACCATTTTTGGCTCTCCAATCTTGTCACAAAAAGAAATATTTAACATACATCTGCACTGGCCCTCTCACCATGATCTCAGCACCTCAAAATTTCTAGATAATTTGGATCCCAATATAACCAGTGCTGCTCTGAAAAGAATGTACTTTGCTTAAGGAAAATGTTTATATTTCATTCTCTGGCTTCTTCCAAAAAAGGTTTTAAGCTACTTAGGTAAATGGAGAACAATGAAAGCAGCTTTATCAGCACAGCTTGTTTAATTTCTTTTGAAAATAACATTACTAACCTTTCTGGGGGTGTTTTAGTTGATACTACAGAGGACATGTCCTTTGTACTGAGAAGCTGCCAAATATAACCGAAGTCAAAGATAAATATAATGTACTTATTAAGTCTGTGTCTTCTTCCCATTTTGAAATTTTCTCTACCCTTAAGGCAGGCACCAAGCTGTCTACATTTGATGCAATGCCAACTTTATCTGTAATGGTAAATAAATAGGAAATAATGAATCCTCAGACTGGCTATGGCAGTTAAAAGACTTGTCCTTTGTTAAAACTGATCATAAGCAGCAATTTTAGACAAACTTTCTTTTTGAATAACCAAGTCTTTAATGTTTGCTTTTGCAAGAGACGTTATTGGTCTTTAGTATAGTCAACAAATTAAGGGTTTTTACAAAAGCTAGTAATTTTCCTTATCTATAGCAAAAGTTGTATTTCAGCATTAGACATTCAATGTGTCCAACATGTCCTCATTATTTCTATGTTACAGAACTTTTTATAGATGTAGGTCAAATGAAAATCATGTTTCCTTTGCTTTCTCTGAAGTCATTCTTAATTTCTTTTTCTTTTTCTCTGTGCTATTTCTGCTTCCCTTGATGCTTAATATTCCAAAGTAGTTGCAGAATGTCAAAATATATTGCCCTAGATATGTACATTGCTAACTATTATTATGCCCCATCATCACAGACCTTTTAATTCTAGGAAGAAATCTGATACAAATCTTGAGAATAATTTATTGTTATTAATTTCAAATAAATCCTAGATGGTATAAAAATAATTGCTTTGTTTTTATTACTTATGTTGTTTTTTAAGTCTAATGAAAGTCCTGAACCTTCTTTGTAAAACTGATTCCTAGAATCATAGTCATAGCTTTGTTTATAACCTATGACATTAATAATAAGTATTATTAGACCAAACATTAATAGTAATAGTAATCAAAGAAACTTTTATTAGGTGTCAACTGTGCACAAAGGTCTGTTACATCATTTATGTACATATATGTCATTTAATCATTGGGAAGCACTAACATTAGATTCTTAATAGATAGGAAGGATGAAGTTTGGGAAGATCACTAAATTTGCTGTAGGTATTGCAGTAAAAATAGGTCACTCCTCCAATAAAAGAATGAGAATAGAAACATAAATCTTTCAGACAACATTTCTTGAGCAAAGAACTTTGTTTTATGATCTCAGTTTTTTTTTTACATATCCTAGGAGATAAGTGTAGTACTATACCAAATTTATAGATGAAGAAACTGAAACATTTAGGTACGTTGCTCAAGATCACACAGCCACCAAGTAACTAACTGTATTGAATGACTCAGTCAACAAATACTTTTTGAATGGCTACTAGGCCTGGCATTGTGCAAGGCTCTGGGTTTATGAAGATGACAAAGACACATTCATTGTCCTGTGAATTTACTGCTGAAAGAGAAATAAAGTAAACAATGTTAACATGGTGCTTAACAGAGGAGATATCCATGGGGGCCTCTGGGAGCCCATGGGGAGCAGCACTCTGATTCAGACAGGGGATGGGAGGGGAGCTGGAAGAAGGAATGCTGCTGAAGCTGCAAATTGAAGGATGAGTAGAAATTAACTAGGTGGAGGTAGGGGAAACAGAGTTCTAGAAAGAGGGACAGCAAGCAAGCTCAAAGTCTGGAGGTGAAAGAAGGCTCAACAGTTTCCGGGAGCCCCAGGTATAGCCAGCAGGATAACATGAGGAGATAGAGGGAGAGGTGAGGCAGGGGAAGTAGCAGGTGAGAGGCTGTGGAGCACTTGGGATGCTAGCCCTAGCTGCTTGGACTTTTCCTTCTGAATGCAATAGGATGCTGCAAAAGGAACTTTAACAGATCAGATCAGAAAGATCTGGCAGGTGTGGAGACTGAATTAGAGGTGAAGGTAGGAAAAGGAAGTATGAAGCTACTGTGGTGAACGTCACAAAATGATAAATCTTAAAGTAAGTGATTGACTGCCGAAATTGAAGAATGAGGATAGAGACTCTGGATTAAAGTAGTAGAACTGACAATATTTGGTAAATGATAGGTTAAGGAGGCTGAGAGAAAGGAGGAACTTTAAGATGACTTCCAAGTTTCTAGGAGCTTCTTGTCGTTCATAGGTTCTGTGTAAAGAGCCTTTCTATGTGCTGTGACTAAATCAGTTGCATACACTTTTCTGACTAGCCTATTTGCCATTAAAATTTTAAGTGAATAGAGTAACTCTGCAGATTTTTTTTTTTTTTTTTTTTTGGCCTGGATTGTATTCTGTTCACTGTAGAGGTAGATTAGCTCAGATGCCAAATAAACTGTTCCAATACCTGAACTAAATGAATTTGCCAAGGGATGATTCCTTACTCCTTGTCACTAAAAATTTCTCTTACTATTAAAATTGCAAAGTTCCTGGGTCTATATCTTCTGCACATCCTTGGCTGCCTTCATGAATGAGCATCATGCATTTATACTATGAAGGTGAAAAGCAAACTTTTTTTATTATGTTGATCAAAAGGAATGTTTGAAAGCTGCCAATTCGGTTAAATTATTTCTTTCCTTACCTAGTCTTTTGCTTATGTTTTCTGAAGCAATGATTACATACTCTGGGAATAAAAGAAAAAAATGGGTCTATTTTTCTAAATTTGAGATTGTGGATTTGTTTGGAGAATGAAGGTTAGAGACTTGGAACCCCGCGAACATCCTCTAGTCTATTCTAAACATTGTCTATTGAAGTGGACAGTCCCACATCTGAGAATTCTCTGGGGTTCTTGGGGGTAGGTTCCAATTGTACCTTGGGCACCATCATGTTTTCTGGGCTAGTGTAGAAGTTGTGGCCTGTTTAGAGGGTTAGAGAAAGGAGTTTTTAACATGCAGGTATTGGTACTCAGTGTACTGGGTTTCTGAGAATTTACTCATTAGTCAGCCTGTTCTGAGAGTCAAACGCTAGTAAAACTCCAGGAGGTAGAAGTCCTGCATCTTGTGTAGAGCTGTAGTGGGGGTGGAGGGACTCTTTAGTTGCTCATCGCAATGTGGAACATCAGCAGGTGACTAGGAACAGTGGCAGGGCAGGCCACATGAGAAAGAAGGCTGAAGACTGACCCTCAAGTCTCCTTATCTGTATGGTAAAGAAGAAATCCACTGAGTGGAGCCAGAAGGGAACCTAAAGATGAGAGCTGGCATGTCTGATGGAGGTCCCAGAGATGCAGTGTGAGAGGATTTTGTAGCAGAGGATGAGCAGAAGTTGGTAAAGCTGGGCGATGATGATGGTAATTCTCCAGCCTTGACTGAGTCAGTGGAAGACTTGAGGAGCTGGAACCATGTCCACCAGCAGAGAAGCTATCACAGACCAGGTGTCCCTCTGCCTCTACCCAGTCTGTGTAAGCCCCCCACCCTCACCCCAGAACCTCCAGAGCTTCATCATGTTAAAAAGAAAAGGGAAGGAGGAAAAGTCCTGAGAAGAATCCTGAAGTGATTGAGTAGTTTCCCCAAAGAAATCCAGTCTAAACCAGAAGTGACTGAGTTGCCTTGTTTTGAAGGAATTCAAGTTTGTATTATCAAATAGAATTAAGGCTTGAGAGCTAAGTGTGGTTGTAGAAAACAAGGTGGATGGACTGTTGCAAGTGTAACTGTAGAATTACTGTCAGGGTCTAGGCTGCTGGCCACAGGTTAATGATTCAGGGCTCATGCATCATGCAAGGAAGTGGGAAGAAAATGGACTTTAAAATAGGCAAGATTCCTCCACTTGGTGACCTGGGGAAAATTACTTTGTTTCACTGACCTTTTGTATTCCCTGCAGTAAAATGGGATTAAAAAAGAAAAATAAACATTTTTGTAGAAATTATGCTTTTTGCACTGTGAAAAATACTGTTGCTATACAATGGGGAAAAAAACCCCACTGGACTGTCGGATGTCTTTGGCCTGTGTCCTAACTGCTCCACATTCAGCGGGTGACTGTCTCCTCTATGTAATATTCTGAGAAGAATTAGGTAAGATGGAAATTATCTCTTTCTTCAAAGTGTGAGAGAATTCATGAATATTAGCACTGGTTCCAAAGTTCTGCTGGTGGCTAAATCTTCTCTAGTTTTTTTTTCCTGTATGAGTGAGTTAAGCAGGCTTTATATGACTTCCTTAGTCAATTTTGATAGTTTATTTTTCCCAAGAAAAGCATTCATTTCATTAAGATTTTACATTTATTTTTAAGCATATGTAGACAGTATTCTCTGATACATTTAAAATTTTCTTTTCAGCGGTTTCCATATTTCCATTCTTATTTTTAAATTTGTTTTTATTCACTAGACTTCTGAGAAGTTTGTCAGTATTATTACTTTTATCTCAAAAGACCAGCTTTTTAAAAAATACCTTTGTTTTCTTTAAAAATTTTTGTTTAACATTACTTACTCTGCTTGCTTTCCTTGGGTATTTTTATTTTCTTTAAAATTTTTAAATTGGATATCATTTTTATTTATTTCCTCTATTTTGAAATAATAAATATTTAAAGGTATAAATTATTTGTAAGTACTATTTATTCATTTACTTTCTTCATTAATAAAGTATTTGAGGCCATGAAATTAACTATAACAACAGTTCATTTTATTTTAGATTTCATATGCAGCATTTTCGTCTTTATTTTCAAAGCCATCTATTGACAGAAGATTTTGAGCATTTAAGTCTCTTAACAATTTGATTAAAACATATAGCCATATTTATGTAAAATTTCTATTTTATAAAACATGTAACTTTTTGCTACCAGGTATTGCATCGGTGTTTACAGTTGTTCCACTGACACTTGAACTGCAAGTGAATTTTTTTCTTGCTAAAACAACATAGTGTTTGAAAATGTAACTATTAATTCTGTTTTATTAATAATAACAGCTATTCTTTATGCTCTGATTTATGTCTTTTATTTGCTTTTTATGGACTGACAATGGATTGCTAAAATCTATAGTACTATATATAGTATTTATATCTATTACTCTTTTCTGTGTCAAGTAGCACTTTTCTTGAGTATTTTGATGCTATATTATTCACCATAATAATGAATCTGTTATGCCTTCAGTTTAGATGTTGCCTTTTATCAATCAAAAATGACCTTACATCAATACTTTCTACCATATGTTTGATTTTGGCTAATGTTAGTATTGTTTTTTTTGCTTTACATGAAGAGTTAAATTCTTTACTGCTGTGTTTTTGCATACTTAACGGTCATCTTTCCAAATTATACAAAGGCTATTTTTCTTTTATTTTAATGAATTTTTTCCTTGCATAATCTAACTTATTATTCACTAAAGAACCAAAATGCTACCGTGAGTGCAGGCTCATTAAATGTTTCCCCTGGTTTTCACATGCTGTGTTATTAAACAGGCCTTATCTGAATACATCTAGACCTTTATCCCAATTCAACACTTTTCCAACTGTTTTTCTTTCAATATAGTCTATTTCTTTTTGATTTTGATTAATTATAAGCTTAATGTTGGGAAGAAATTGTTAAATTAAAATCACTTACAAATAGGACTTTGGTTCTTTGATTTTTATTCTCAGCCTTGATATAAAATAGCCTTAATGACGAGAATTCTTGCTGTTTTCTTTTCATCCATGTATGAAAAATGATCATTTTGGAGGCTAAAGAACACTTACTTCTTTGAAATAATAATAAGTAAGCATTCAGGAAAGGAGAGAAAGTGCCCTAGACAAACAGGAGGGTTAGAATAGGAGTTAAAAGCTCTTTCTACACCATCTGCTTTCCAAATGTGGATCGCTCCTTGAGGTCTGCATAAAACAGAAAACGTGGGCAAGGGCAGAGGTTCGTTCTTGGTTGGAAAACCTTTATTAACACTTGTCAGCAATAGTTACAATCCTGCTGACCATTGAAAGAGAATTTTTTGTTTTCCTTATTCCCAGGTTGTAATTATCAAAGGAGATTTCTTTTTAAATTTGAGATCAACAGTAATGTAATTTCTGAGTTCCAAATCAATGACTGCCTTTCTGTCTCTCCTTTTCCCAACTAAATCAGAAGAAAAAAATGACATAGATCTTCTCTAATCAATTTATTTATGTAAGATTTCCTTCTCTGTACCCACTATATGCTTTGGTTTAATTTATAATGGGTTTCCTGTTCACTGTAAGAAGCTTCTTCAAGTGAGCCAGAGGTTAAATATGAAGACGAGAGATCATTGACTCATTCTAATATTTCATCTCTTTCTAGTACATAGATCTTTATTTTTGACTTTTAGTTTCTCTTGCCAGACTAGTCTTACCTCATCCAGAAGATATTAAATAATATTTTTCTAACAATCACAAAGGAAATTTTTTTTAGAAAATATCTACATTTTAAAAATTGTTTTACTTACATTCATTATACTCTAACTGGTTAAAAACTACCCTTTTAGATCCTTGTCCTAAGATTTATGTCTTTGCCTTTGACTTTTTTTCTCGTTATTGTTATATTTTCTTATATTTCTAATTACCTACAGTTGATTCTTGGGGATCTGTCACAGCTGAACAATGAATAAAGGAAAACATTCCCAACATTAGCAAAGCTCTGTGTGTACACAGAGGTCACAAAATGATAGTGAGCTTCAAAGAACAGACCCGAAGAACAGCTTCAAAGTTACACATATAATGAAATAGTGGCAGGGAAACAATTAATTAAAAGCAACTGCAACAGCATTACACTACAAGTCAGAAACATATAGCTAAAAATATTTCAAAGACCTGGAGAAAATACCAATTCAGAGAAAACACTCTTGATACACAAATATTGTGCTTGTTACATAAATGATATTTA
This sequence comes from Camelus ferus, assembly GCF_009834535.1. Taxonomy (NCBI): domain Eukaryota; kingdom Metazoa; phylum Chordata; class Mammalia; order Artiodactyla; family Camelidae; genus Camelus; species Camelus ferus. The sequence continues at coordinate 50,682,127 of NC_045707.1, read as the reverse complement.
ACTTTATCTGGTTTGTTGACTATTAATATCCACTTGTCCCATTACTTAGTTACTAGGAATGTAAAGTTAGTTAGGCCAAGGTCACAGGTTTAATTCCTATGTGAGGTGGTTAGACAGTGTGATACACTGGGTCAGGCATAGGAGTAGTCATCTTTCCAAAGGCATGGCTTCCAGTGCCATGGCTTTATTTATTAGGCTTAATTTATTAGACAACTCTGGAGAAATCTGTTAAATAATCTGAGTCTCAGGTTCCTCATCTGTAACAGAGAGGTAGTTGTCTCCTGCCTTTCCATCTCAAGGGAGTGCGAAGGAACAGGGAAACAATGTAGTTGCAAGTTCTCTTTCTGAATAATATGACGCAAGTGTAAATTATGATTAGTGCTATTCTAGTCATATATTGCAATCTCCATTGTCTTGCAAACCATGCTTTATGTGCACCGATGACAAATCATTTCCGTTTCCTAGGACTGTCCTGGTTTCAGTGATGAAAACGCCATGTTTCTCTGGGAAACCCCTCTGTTTAAGCAATACTGGACTATTGTTCACCCTATAACATGTGGGAAGCCATAGTTCAGCATGTACTTAATTCTCAGTTCAGGTTGTGGTTTTCCTCTTCAACAGCATGCTCATTAATTTGTTCATCATCAATTTTGAAGCATCCACACTGTGACATTACTTTTCAAGATGATGACTATAGAATGGTAAACAAAACAGATTGAGTTTCTGCCCTCGGAGAAAAGGCTATTCTATTCTGAAAGACAGAGATTAAAACACATACAGAAAATAATACAACTATAGGTTGGGAGCAATGTGCTGAAGAAAAAGAGTAAACTTCCATGAAAGAAAACAGAAGAGGAGTCTGTCTTTAGACCAGGAATGGAAGGGGACTATATGAATTGGAACTGAGGCTGGAAGGATTTTGAAGAGCCAGCTGGAGAACAGTGGAATGCGTGTGTGGTGGGGAGGAGGGGTGGGGAGGACAATCCAGGCAGAGGAAAGAACATTATATGTTGGATTATCTTTTCCCATTTTGTCTCTTTGATAGAGCACAGCACCTGTCATGAAGTAGGTAGGTGCTCAAGGACAGCCTGTTGTATGAGTGAGTATATCCAAGAGTATAACTGTCAATAATTAGTTCCTAATTCTAGAGTTTCAGTCCCTCTCACCTTTTAAGGGGAGAGATCATTTGGGGTCCGTCACCCTCCTGCTGTTCTTTACATCATTCCAAGAAGGTGAGTCTCCTGTCTCAACTATCTTTAATACTGTGTATGATCCCAGGATTGTGGCTCCCTACCCAAAGCCATCTCTGTTGGTTGCCTACTCTAGAAACCCATGTCTGGTCCCCATAGTCCTTTAAGATGTATTACATTGATTACAACTATGGCTAATCATAAATCTTAGGGGGATTTTTCTGACTTTTTGTATTTTCATTTTAAGCAGCTATTAACAGATTTTGTACATACACACTTGAAGTGCTATGAACAATGTTATTTTTTTTTCCCCACACTTGCCTTTTACACTAAGAGTTTTAGCTTTTCTGCTTACAAGTTTGGTTACTTGTCTATTATGGAATTTTTTTTTCATTAAAGAAAAATTTGCTCTTCAGTGTTTATATCAGCCTTGAAGTCCTTTTCCCTTTATTGCACTGTGATCACATGCTCCAAGCCCTTCAATGCCAGGTTTATTTCCAGGAAACCTAATAGGATCTCTTTAAGTGGTTGTTATTTCTTTTTCTTCTAAATTTTCTTGATATTTCTTTGTTTTCCTTTTTTGGTAATTGCCACTTTTTAAAAACCTCACAATATAGTTATTTACGCACATGGTTATGCTAATTCAAAGCACCTTATGAATGCAATCATATTTGTTTCTCCTTTCTACTTAGGTTCTCCTCTCCATATTCCCTCTCACCTTTGCATGTTCTATGCACGTGGTGGTCCTAAATAAATAAACATTTGTTGAATGAAAGAAAATGATTCAGGATGATACTAAACAAAATGAAATCTTTTGAGAATAGCTAGAAGCAGAGGATTGAGGTTTAGAAAATAAAAATGAGGGATAAAAAGTAGTAGTAGACATTGTTGCAGTGTGCCACCTACCAAGATGAAGATAGTTAAGGCAAAAGACACTGCAGTTATGAATCAATCAGCACTGTCTTTATCAGAGGAGAAGGGAGCCAATGAGTCTTATGTAAGAGGAATGATTATGATCAGGCCAAGCTGTTCCAGTATGTTTTGGAGGGTCCTTGTTTGACAGCATCTGTCTTAAAGTTAAAACTGGCAAATCCTCTAGTCAAAGAAAGAGAAAGGGTTATTGCAACCTATGTGGTAGTGTTCCTGTAGAGGCTGCTTCCCCAAATGGACTTGCCCCTGAAGGAGCTGAATTACTCTGCTCTCAAGTGCCACCAACAGGTAATTGGAAAGATAGAATTAACAAATCCCAGACTCTAAAGTCAAGGATGTCAGAACATGGGTTACTTTATCTCATTTGGTTTATTTGATCATACCAGTTATTATGATCCCATCAGATGATTATATCTAACAGAATGGAAAATTCTGTTTTAATTTTGCATTTATAGGTGAAATGAAATGATGTAATAAGTCTTTTTTTGGATTACTAACTTTTCTGCTGGGTAGACAGGGCAGTCCTTTTAAGACCTTCAGGCCCCCAAATCTGTCTTGCTATAGAATTAGGACTTTCTACTGTTTTATGGAGGACTTTTCCTGTCTACAATATTCACTTCTCTAATTTTTGATTAGAAAAATAAGCATGTGTACATTTTTGTACAGTTTTGGAAATCATATTTTACATGTTTTAAATGTTAGACTATATATCTAGCAATTAATATGTGTGCATTACTATTATAAACAGAAAAAACAGATTTTTAAAGAGAGGAACTACTATCATTAGACAGTAGTTTTTTTAGATTCTTCATTTTTTTAACCATCTGTTATTTCTTCGTCCTTTTGTCAACCCCACATTTAGAAAAAGTCTGGACACAATCAAATAATAAAGTAGTTTTCCATTTTTTAAATTAATTTCACATGTATGAATCAGAGCTTCTGGCAGGCATGAGATGTCTAGAATTAAACTGCAACAATTCCAGTCAATTATAAGAAACAGTCACATGACACATGCTATTGGTCAATAGTATTTATTAAATTGGATGTCACAGTAGAAAAGTAATAGAGTTACTGAAAATTTGCTGATAGAAACAGTGTTAGTTTGTTTCCTTAATGTAAAGAACCATTGTATCTAAGCAGCTATTTTAACTTAAACAATACCCTTATTTCAAGTTAATGCTATTTCGAAGTCCACAAACTATCAGGAGCCAGTTGGATTTTTCTAAGAACTGAAGACACGATGTCAATCCCACTTTTTTTTTTTTCACACTTGGCTACGTACTGCTTAGTGCTAACTCATGTTTGTTTCTATACGTATGCGTATCTTCTCTTCCTAAGAAGATTCATTTGTTCCTTTGTCCCTTTATCCTTTCACCCATCCAAAACTCCTTCAGTGGTGGTATAACTGAGTAGGACCTTATGGGGCCCTCCTGGGACAGACCTCCCCACGTCCTCTGCCTGCCTTTTGTTTGTAAAAAAAAACTTTCATCTCCTAGGCCTTCCCTGAGTTTCAAAGAATAAATTTAATCAGAGAAGTGAAAAAATGCAGAAACAAAGGATAACAGTCAAGCTAGACAAAATAATGATCATTTAGCCATTAAACAAATCAAGGACCTTTAGTTCCTCTTCAAGGGCTGAACTTCATATTCTGAGCCATATCCTTGAGCTATTTTGCATATACTGAGACCCCCCCACCAGGTGGAAGACTGTTAACTGCATGTTAACCACAAGCATATAGACCCCAGACTGATTGCAACCAGTAGGTTGATGATGTTGACTCCTGGTTACCTCACCACCAACCAATCAGAAGAATGTCCACGAGCTGTCCACCCTGCAACCCTCTTCCTCACCCTATCTTTAAAAACCTTTCCCTAAAAGTCATCAGGGAGTTTGGATCTTTTGAGCACTAGCTGTCCAGACTCCTTATTTGGCACCTACAATAAATACTGCACTTTCCTTCACCACAGACTGGTGCCAATAAAGTGGCTTGACACGGGTAAACATACCCAAGTTAGGTCTGGTATCAGTAGGCCTGGCATTAGGCACAGAGGAGTCAGTAGGAAAAGACTGTGTCAAGGGACTCAGAGGTTAGAAGAGCTCATGGTCCTCATAACACAGTAAATCACCTAATAGACACCATGGAAATTAAGAAAAAGCCTTGTAGATATTGGCTTGCATAAAGCTAACAGTTTAACATGACAACATTTTATTTATCTTTCCTTCTCAAGACTTGTTCCCATAAGTAGTTAAGATAAAAATATGATTAAACAGAAACATTGAATATTCCGTATTGGAGCCTATTGCAGAGTGGCTCGTTAGAAAAAAAGAAAAGTCAGATTCTGGTAAACATTAAACAGATTAGTAAGCCACCTGTACTCTAGTAAATAATTAGCATTTCTCTTTAGACTTCCAGAAAGAAATGTTAAAGCTCCTTTTGCAGTTGGAAGAAATCAGTCTTCAGCTGGGAAAGTGCCTTTTTAAAGTAAAACACTGCATATATTTGAGTGAGGAGGGGGCATCATTAAAGTAAACATAATACAGACTGTTCAGAGACTTGTGCTTTTCAGTCTGGACTCAATAACTATGCATTTGTGTCGAGAGGAGATATGAGAAGATGATTTGAGAAGAATGATATGAGACCCAGGGTTTAACCGAGGGCACAAAAGGAATACCAAGTTCCATTTAAGATGGGAAGTTCTAAGGACAAAAGTAACTTTAGGTCATGGTCAAAAACATGAATGGCATTCTTTTATTCAGTACTTGCCTTACCTGTCTTAACTTCTCAGTGTTGTGATGCTTCATTCATTTTCTCTTTTATGCCGAAACTGTCGTGCTCAAGGAGATATATACATATAATATAAATTAATATAGGCATAGAAGTAATTATATATGTAAATATATATATAAACTTAAATGACCTCCTGTCTTTTCTGTGAGCAGATTGCTCCAGTTTTCTACCAGTATGACCTAATCTAGACCTAGAAATTAATTTGTAACAGTAAAATACTTTTGCAAGAATTTTTATACTCCATGTGTGACATAGGATTTTCTCACTTAATCATCACAAGTACTATGTGTAATTTGAGGCAATATATCCTCAGTTACAGATAAAGAAAGTGAGAGCAGCCCAAGGTTTTAGAGGAAATGATAGTAGTGCTATGCTTTGAAAACCATTACCATTGCTCACTTTAGCTGACAATAATTGAAAGACAGTCCTTTGTTAGTTTTATACATTACGAGTATGCCTAATCCTTTGGCACTTTGATACTGCTTCCTTTAGATTTCAAGGGAATACCTGCTTACTATTTCTTGCTACAATGCTGAGTCCTTCTAGCTCTTTACCTTGCTAAATTTCTTACTGATTTTTTGAGCCTCAGTTTAGTATTATTCTGTGAAGAATACATCTGTGGCAACCATACTGGGCCAATTTCTTCCATAACACCCTGCACATAGCTCTTTCTTAAGTATTTTAAACTCCCTGAGACTTTGGACAATTACATGTTCACAATTACATGGTCATCTCCTAACATGCACTTGCCATGAAATAAATATTTGTTGGAGGAATGCATGAATGAATTCCCTACATATCAAATTGTTATGAATTGGGTTAGAACAACATATTGGCCATGCAAGTATTGCAACAAGAGATAAAGGGGTCAAAATATCCTCAAAAAAAATAGGTAGAGCTGAGGCATAATAGTTTGAGGAGATCAAATGTATCCATAGAAAGAAATAGTAATCTCTTTAGAATTCAGCAAGAAGACAAGTGAGACAAACTAAAAATCTAATTGCTGAGAGCATGAGGAGTAAACCAGGGACTAGGGTAACACGAAGCTAAACTGTACTTATTTCCTGTTAATCCCCAACTTTCCCTTTCTCCTACACCTAGGAATCTTGGAACTAATGTCAAAGGGTTTACTTGTGTTCTTAAATCATGATGCAGCCACAAGTGGGTTGAATACTGTTGTATCTTTTTTTTTTTTTAGTAGTATATAAATGACTCTATAAATATGCTAAATGTAGTTTCACTAACTAATTATTTTCCCACTTCATTAGTGAAGAAAATTACCCCATTCATACAATGTTTCATTTCCTTGTCCAGAGAGAATGGCTAAAGCATAGGTCTTGCTGACATGGCAATTTATTTCAGAACAATTAAGAGGAAAGATACATAGCACATTATTTAAATGATTAAATTCTTACAAAATCAAGGTACTGGTCTGAAGTAGGGTGGAATCTCCTCTCAATTGGTTAGGAAGAAATATTATTAAGGCTTTTATTCAAAGGCATTATGGGAAGATGCCAGGCTGGGCTCAGTCTTCCCAATCTTCCTATCTTGACCTCACTCGGATGAAGAGATTGGGCAAAGTGATCTCTAATGTTAACTTCACTTCTAAAATCTATACACCATCCTTCTTTTTGATGTTTCTTCCTTCAAGTGACTGCCTTTTAATTATTTTCTTGGTCGTCCATGTACTCTCTATGATAGGAAACTCTCATCATGTAGTGTGGATTCTTGTTAGCAGTTCCTGGATGAGAATGGCAAAGAGCAGTTTTGGAGATGGATAAATGGTACATTCATTGGAGTTTGCCAGTTACCAACTGTGCAACTCGGGTAAATTTCTCACCTTCTGTAAACCCCACTTCCCTCATCTGTAAATTGAGGTTAATAATAAGACAGTGGTCACAGGATTGTATTAAGCTGTCCTAACTTCTTTGAGCTTCAGTACAAACATCTATAAAATCAAAACATATACAGTGTTAGCTTATTCAATAAGATAATGTATGAAAAGTGGCATCCATTTATTGACTGATAAATATTGTTTTATTGTTTTTGTTAGTTTTGTGAGAAAAGATATTCAAAGTGTCAGGTATTTAAATTTTGTGTGAGAACTTCATTTATTTTCATGCTGTTTCCTGTTATCCCAGAACAAAAGAAGCAGTTATTTTAAAAATAAAGTTTAGTCAATGACAATAGAAACCACATATGTGATCTAATGACTGTGTAAACCCTATAATGTTATTTTTTATGCTGAGACCTCAGTTACCTTCAGTTGAATACCTGTGAAGTATGAGTCTGCTAATTCTGGAAAGAACGATTGGATATGTCATCAGGGGTATTGCTGAATAAATCATGTTTTCTTGCAGCTGATTCAAAGACCTGTTGTTACGTTGCTTGTAAAATGATTCTAAGATCTTGGCCATTTGCTTTGAATGGCAAACTGTAGACACTCTTATTAATTAATGTGTGGATTTTGTTGCTTTGCTAAATTATCTTCACCACAATTGATGATTTTTCATCATGTCTATAGCTTCTATAGCCTTCTACTTTTTCCTCTGGAGATGGTGTGGATTGTTTGCATTAGTGATCTTATGCTGCAAGTGAAACTCTTGCAGGAGCCAATTATCTGTCATTTTGGTAAAGGCAGTCCATGATACTGAGACAATTTCATAGTCAGCGTTAGGTTCACAGATCATTTATTCAGGGTGATAATTTCCTAAATGGGGTATGAAACATGAAATCCTGTACAAAGTAGATACCTAATGTCACTTGGTTGCTATTTAGTATTAATGTCTAAGTATGTTGGGGTTGGAACTAATATTATGGAAATTCTTTCCGCATACAAGGTGCTTTATGCATGTTACTTTTTATCCACAACTACAAGGCTGGCTAGTTAAGTTGTATATTTTTGATTTTATAGATGTTTGTACTGAAGCTCAAAGAAGTTATGATAGCTTATCTATATCACACAGGTATATAATTGGGCAAGCATTTGATGAACCATTCAATGGTTCAAAGGTTAATTTATTCCAGAATATATGGTGTTTCCAATATACCACAATGGCAAGTATTATTCACTCATGAATAGGCATTCTGCTAGATGGATAATTTTTTAAATAACTCTACAAAATAGCTATTATTATTCCCCAAAGCAAAATGGAAAGGAAACACTGTAAAAAGGGATATTTAGTTTAAAAGAAGTTAAAAGTTTCAAAATCAAGTTTCAAAGTGAATCGAATGATACTGACTCAGGAAAGAGGATTATCATTCATTCTTTGGGTAATTGCCATTCATTCATTGGTAATTATATGATACAGCCCTATTTTGTGCCTAGCATTGAACTGGGGGCCAGAGATACCATAATGAGCAAAAGCTAGGACAGTCCTTGTACTCAAATTGCTTATGACCTTACTGAGCAGAGGTATCAATACAATAAAATTAAAATAAAATAGTTACATGTTTTAATGGAAAAATATAGGGGCCCATGAAAATTATAATAAAGAGGTATGGACTCATAGGTGCTGCAAGAGAACAAATTTAAAGTCATGAAAACCCAGAAGGATTTTACCTATTATGTACATTTGAATATTCAGGTTGGTAATGATGATATAATGAAGATAAACTCATAATTGAACTTACGGTTTTTAATAATTATAGTTAAACAAAAATATTTTCATAATTCCACTTGTGGTTTTATTAGAATGAGGGGATTGTGGGAATTTTTCTTCTCTTTTTAGTCTTCCATTTTAAAAAGATACGTTTGGTTACATGATTTTTTTAAAAAGTAGAAACAAAATGATTTCACATATTAAAATATTTTTTGAGAATTGTGACTGAATCTTGTGAAACACTGTAGTGTATATGTGTGTGTGTGCGTGTGTGTGTGTGTGCTGTGTAGTATGATTTTTTTCATCCTTATTTTTGACTAGATGAACTTTGTACTCCTGATAAGCCTCATCTTCAGTTTTGGAGGTGAGGGACTACAGCTGCAACTCAGCTGCTGTGATCTCATTTCCTGGTTTCTGGCTCATAGACTTGATTAAAAGGAAAATTGAAAAAGTATCCAACCTTGAATTAATGCCTACAAGATTAGAGCAAGGCTATGGAACTCAAACTTCTAAGGACTAGCTCATTTCTGCTTTGGCTACGCTTGAATGAAATATGGAAGTGAAAATTATTTTGTCAATCATGTATTTAGAATCCTATCAATCTAGAATCAGAAGCAATTTTGTGTTAGGAGATACTTTCAGTGATATATCTTAAATCAGGTAGAGAATTTATATATGTATTATGTGTACTTATGTATGTGTGATACATATACACACATACAGAACCATATATGTATATATATGTACACATACATTGTAAGCATAATATATTTTTTTATCTTTTTTCCTGAAGGACATCGATCTTACTTAAAATATATTTTAGAAAAGTAATACTTGTAACATGTTAACTATAGGAATTTTAACAATGTACTCAAGAAAAAGAAGTAATCCCATCACACTAAGATAAAGCATGTTTTTATTTTTGTACATGGTCTCCCACTACTTATATATAAATAAAAATTGTAATACATGTACATATTTATGCACACTAAATAACTACTCATATAGTTATCTTATAAGATAATATTTTATGATCTTATTCTCTTACTTATAATGATATCTCAGTATCATTTAACAGCTGTATAATATTCTGTTTTGCCAACATTTTTGTTGATCAATTAATCTCTTAGTATAGGACTTTCAAGTGGTTTCTATTTTTTTGCTACTGTATACAATGCCATGATAAACATCCTTACATATAAATTTTGAAAATGGAGACGATATAGCTGCATAAATAAGTTAAAGAACTTCATGGATAGAAAATAAACAGTATTACCCACCACTGCTCCCTTCCTTCTTTCCATATATGCACCTGGTTCAACTTCAAATGCCTTCTCATGCAGTTTATAAAATAAGCTGAATTATTTTAATCTGCAGTGAGGATATCTTAAGTAGAAATCATAGAGCTATTGACTATCTGATTTGGGGACTATTTTCTCCTTATGCTACTGCAGAGTATAATTTAAGTTAAACATGCTAATTTGTTCTTGAACATTCAATGACTACCTTGAAATTATGAATACACTTAAATGTTGCAAAATGAAGACAGCAAGTAAAAGGACAGAGACCTTTAGTATGTTACCATCACTGGAATTATAATTCTAAAGGCCTTATAATGCTAGCTTCATCTCTTCTCCATCCAGTCTACATTTTCTTTTGTCTCTGTCATATTTAATAGACCAGCATCACTGACTGAAAAATATTAGTTACTTTTCTGTTGTCTTTTTTTTATGACTAGATATGAATCTATAGTAAATTGCTCAGTCAGAAAATGTGACATTAAGGGAAAAAAACCAAAGTCAGTTTTTTTTTAATGGGTGTGACATTAGAGAATTGGAAGCTGGTTAGCAGGAACTGTGTCCCAGTTTGTTTACACATCTTTGATGGGGTTAATATATAGGGCCAGTGCTAATGAGTATTATATAGCTAAGTAATGTTAGCCTGCGGCAAGAGAAACAGGGAGCTGAAGTCCTGACATTTATTTTCAAAATAGCTGAACATTCTCCAGGCACATTTTGTGGCTTTGACTGACAAAAGTCCTTCTGTTAACCACGTAGAATGAAATTCTTCTCAACATGACATAATTAAGGATCCACCTTAAGACACTTTGGAAAATAAAGACCTTTTCAAATTCATATTGACTTTTTGTCTCGCCCAGTTTTTACTTTATGAAGACACTGAGCTTGAAATGAAAGTAGTTCTGAATTTCAGTGAGTATAAAAAAGTTGGAGAGCTAAGAGACCCTTTAGTGACTGCTACAGTGTAGACTGTTTTTAAGATATTTAAAAATTAAAAAACAAAATAACTACATGAAAAATTGGTTAGGTTATTGATTTTCTTCCATGATACAACGTTTAATTTTTTTCATGAGGCTTTCCATATTTAATATGTTATACTGATAAAGTATCAGCTGACAATGAGGGTTATTTAAAAAATGGTCACTAGTTATAGACCTAAATAACTGAACTTTTAGCTTAGCACGGCTGGTAAGAATTTAGATAGTGAACTAGAATGAAAGTTTTCCAGGAGGAGATAACTCGAAGTGTATGTGGGGACTTAGAATGGTCAGGTAAAACAAGCTTAAAAAGATCAAGGGCCAGTGCATTGGGCTGAGGGTCAAAAAGAGTCAGGAAAGAGCTTGGTGTTAGGAAAGTCAGGACCAGATTGTGAGAAGAGTGGGCAGAAGGTGAGTGAGCATGAGAAGAAAGAAAAATTAAGAAGCAGGAACCTGCTTGCTCACCTAGAGTGGAGTGAGCAGGTGAGAAAAATAATCAAGGGTTTTGCAATAGCTTAGAAAAGAAGTAGACAGTACTGAGGGCTATTTAGTATAATTCTTTGAAGTAAAATTAATGAGAAACAGGATTTGAGGGAGCTTAAATGTTTAAATAAAATAGATACCTGACCCAAACAATTTGGGTGCACCGTGTAGAATGCAGACCTAATCTGCATTGTCATTATGGCAAAAGCACTTTTTGATACCATCATTCTTTTAGTTTACCTGTAACTTTTTACAGTCTTGAAATTTAGACCAGAATTTGCATGATATAATCTATCAATTTGGGACAAGATGGAGACATTAATTACATGTATCTTCTAAGACCTTTCCTAACATACTATTTGACCATTTACTTTCAATATAATTTTAAGATATTTATATTATTTAATGAGTCATATGTCTTTACCAGAAGAAAAAAAATACAAAATTAAAATGATAAATATAATTTAACAACACCTTATTTCATTCTTTTCTGAATTTATAGTGGTGATTTATTATCTTAGTACTTTTTACATTAAAGGATATCTATAATTGCTTCTATGTGTGTCTATCACTTTGAATTACTTTCAAAGCACAGTCTTTTCCTAAAAAAAGAGCAGATGTGGATCTAGATCTAAATCTAGATATGTCTTTGGAGATTTCTGTCTTTGGGTCCCTCCTTCCTAACATCTAGCCCAGAACAATGTCTTTGGGAAAGCATCATGCTTGACAACTTCCATGGTGACATCACCCCTTTCCTCTAAGGACCTTTATGAAAAAAAATGTCCTTGAAGACAACTTCATGTGCTGGGAAAATAACAGAAACTGAGCTGCTTAAATAATGAAGCAAGGTCATCCTCTGCTTCCTCAGAAGGTGTTTTATTACTTTGAAAGGAACTTTGGAACTGAATCAAAAAAATGAATGGCCGCCCCTCTTAGCCTAGAAGTTGTGTTTAGATTATTAAAAGGATTTGTCTGGTGTTAGTGAAATTAAAATGGGGACTATGCTATGCTGTTTCAATCTAAAGTCTATGTAAGCTTCCGTGTGTAAGTCATCTATTAATATTTATTTGCATATCTTTAAGACTTTTTGTTACAGATTATCAGAGTAATACAACATTAAAAAGTGATCTAGCCTCAATAACCATGGAAGAATCAGATGCAGATTTTAGTATGAAATGATTTAATCATGTCTGCATTCTCAAAGATTTATTTTAAATATTCTCCCCCTTCTATAGTCAGAAAAAGAAGTCTCATTTGAAAATTGCATTAGAATACTAGTCACAGCAATATTATACTATCACAGTAATATTATAAATTCAACTGTTCATTTCTAACTCTGCTACTTTTGGCATAGCATTACAGTTAATTTTTTTTCAGACAAATGCATTAAAAATGAAAGAAACACACTAGTTATTTCATTCCTCTTGTGTTTATGCAAAGAAGTGGATTCACTGAAAAACATTACAGATAATCAGAAACTAAAATCCATGTTATTGAGGAGAAAAACTCCTGCTACTTGTAGAACCTTTTATTTTCTCACTTGCTCATTCTTTTTTCCCTTTTGTTTTCCAATAATTATTGCTGTCATCTCAGCTCAGTCACTCCTGCATCTTAATTTTGCTCTGAAAATTAGCTTTAGATACATTCCAAAGCAACTCTATACTCAATAATCATTAACAAATGTTACCCTGGCCTGACCCTTCTGGTCAGACAGCCACCAAGAGATAAATGTTCTATGAGGCTCCACTTTTAAGAGTCTACCTTCACTCTCCAGGCTCTCTGTAACTCTAGAGCCCTTCTTTTCCTGAAAAACCTGTCTTTCTTTGCATTCTGAAATCAACTGATTTACGTTGGTTTGATGATTTTCCAAACTTTGGTATCACTATAATTCTCTGTTGCTCACCACTGATCTTTTAATCCTCAATTTAAAATATGGATTTGAAATTTTCCCCAACATAGCAGCAAGCTGGAAAAGGACATGTGCTAGGAATTAATTTTTATTCACACAAATTCCCCAGGCACATTTTGTGAACCTCAGTTATGTATGAACTGGTTTCTTCCACTAAGTTGAGATCCTGGAGGGCACAGGTCATGTGTTTTTAAAATTTTCTTCAGTGTGTTCATTGTAGTGCTTTGCACAAATTAGATGCTCAACACAACTTTGCTCTCCTCATCACGGCTGGTGGTAGTTTTCCTCTTAACCTTAGCTATTTATCAGATGATGGCATGGTTGTCTAATTGATTTCCTGGCTTCTAGGCTTTTTCTCTTTCAGTTCATCTCACAACATTACCAGTTGGAGAACTACATTTAATTATGTTATTCTGCTGTTCAAAATCCTTTCCATTTTTGGTAGGATTTCATCTGAATTTTCTCTTTCTTTCTTACACTTCAGTGTATTGCTTGAAATATTTATTATGAGCACATTGTTTTATTTAAATATAATTAAGAAAATTGGCTACTTTTATTTTGAAAAGATAAAAATATTCAAAGGGATAAACATTTGCTCTAGGAAAAGAATTCTGAATATAATAACATATCTGTTTCCAAAATGAATTCCAGTCCCTGCAGTTGAATCTGTTGCTGCAAATGACCAAACTTTGTATCAGTCATTGTGGGGAGGGAGAGATATGTACATAAACACACATAAATATTCATACATAAAACCAATAGGTGTTTTTTTTTTATGCCTCTATATGCTTCCAGTTTTCTTTTACTTTATATTTGAACCTTTAATAAATTTTTAAATAGATGGTTTATATACATATACCTATATATCTATTACCAGAAATGGAGGTTTAGAATGCAACGTACCAAAATACTGACAGTAGTTGTTTCTATAGGATAAGGTAATTTAGCGGTTTTGCATTTGTGCATTTTTCTGAAGTGAGTTTATAGCTTTCATTAGAGTCCCAAAGACATAGGTAACACCCAAATATTAAAATCTACTTTTCTAGGCAAACTTTAATTCCTAGACAGTCTCCTGTCTTTATTTAGAAAAAATGGCCCTGCTTCTCAGCCTCCTTGTTATTCCTAATGCCCACCTATCTTCCTTTCATTGTTCTTCCTCCTTCTCTCAAAGGAAATCATCATTATCGGACCCCTCTTTCAAGACCCAGACCACATATCCACTCCCTCTCCTTCACAAATCACCTCTAAATCTCTTCCTCCTTTCAATTCTGACAGCACTAATGATTTGGTTGAGTGTGGATCACTGAATGACATTTTGGTTCTATTTTTTATGAGAATTTGTGACATCTTCCCATCCAGATGATAACCTAATCAAACACAGGAATTATGTCTTAAGTCTCTAGCTGTGTTTCTGTTCAGCCTAATAATATGGAGTACTCTAAATGAGATAAGAATGTTTTATTCTCAAATTATCAAAAAGGGTAAGTGATAAACCAATGTTTTATTTTTTGTTTTACCCAGAACCCATTAAATTACTGAGGAAGGATGTGTTTTTGATCATCTGGGGACTTTATGTAAATATGCACATTTAAGTACACAATAAGGTTTTAAGATTAATCACTTTAAAGACATTTTTAAAAAATCTCTTAAAAATGATTCAAAATACAGGAAAGTATAAAGATTAGGAATTTCAAATTCATCCTGTCTAAATCCAAAGGTAAAGTATGTTCTCTCTCTCTCTCATTGCAGCTGTAATAGTGTAAGAACTTTCAGGTGAGAAAAGTGCTTATAATTATTGCAGGACACATTATATGTAAACAAAACAAGACTAATTTTAAAGTACACCCTAACCTCAAGATTCCCACTTTACCACAGAGACCTGATCGAATTTAGTGGTTAAGAATATAGGCTTTGGTTCCAGGTAATTCTCGGTTTGAATTTTGAATCAACCACTTAATAGCTCTCAACTTGGGCAAGTTAAATACATAATTTCTCCCAGAACTTCATTTTCCTCATTCATAAAATGAGCTTCAAAATATAGCCTCATAGGGTAATTATGAAAATTAGAAATGCACTTATTACAATGCCAGGAACATAGTAAGAATGCAGTGAGTATCTATTCTTATTAATAGGACTAACCTTGTTCAAATCTAATCGACAAAGATGCCCAACTGCCCCTGCACTGAGTGTAATCTGAGTCTGGTGCCCTCTGCCCTCTAAGTTTGACCACTGTGTGCCTCTCCAGACTCTTGCCTCTGCCTTGGCTTGTGTCTCTTCACCCAGCTATTCATTGTTTTCCTCCCTTTTACCACATACTCCTCTGCCTGGAACACCCCTCCCCTTTGACAGTCTAATGCATCCTTGAAGTCCCAAGTGGAGGGTTCCTTCTCTCAAGCCATACGACCTTGATTGTGAACATCTAAAGAAACTACAGCTTATTCATGTTTGGATTCCTGGTGCCTTGCGCAGTGGCTGCCACAAGTAATTTTCAAATAAATGTTGATTAAATTCAACTAAAAACAGTGTTATTCTGCAAGGCACTGTAGAGTTCATAATCATTCCTAAGACCTCTGATGTCCTCTAGTGCTCAAACCAAACCAACACTAAAATTTGGTAAAAGTAGGGACTTTTGAGTCAAATAGATTTAGGTGTGCATCCTTTGTTACCTATGTAATCTTAGGTTATTTAAACCACCTGAATTCAAACTTCTGCCTCTACAAACTGAGATTATTTAGAGCTAACTCATAGGGCTGATGGAAAGGAGTGAAAGAGAATGCAATGTATTTAACACAGAGCTGAATTTTCTAAGTATTTAACAAAAGGTTATTGTGTTATTACTGTTATGGCTGTTGTTAGAGCATTCTTATCATTGCGATCACCAGTAACTTCATCACCAAGCCTTTTCATCATCAGGAGTTAGGAAATTCATTATGAAAGGAACAGAAATGGAAAATGTTGGTGTAAGCCATGGACTATGCCATCCCCTCTCTATTGGGGGGTGGGATGGGGGTGGGTTTAAGATCCAATGAGACATGCTAAATGGAAGTCACAAAGGAATTAAAAGAGGAGGTGTGCCTTAGCCCTCCAGATGTGAGGGCAGTTACTAAGAGTAATAGTTTGGAAAATTAAAGCCACGATGGAAGATTAGTTAATTGTCTCCTTTGATGGGAGTGATTTTCACTTCTCAGCAGCTAGTGAGAATGAGGTACAGTTAGAAAGGTTAGGTTAGTGTAATACCTTGGAAGGTCCTGTACAGCAGGTTAAAATAGAATTCATTGAAATGATGAATCAATCATCTGTAAAGATGATTGCATTATTTTTCTACTGCTGCATAACGATTAGCCATAATTTTGTAGCTTAAAACAATATCCACTTTTTATCTCAGTTTTGCAGAGCAGATGGTCAGTACAGAGTGACTGGGTTTTCTGCTCAGGGTCACACAAGACTGATGTCAAGAAGTTGGCCAGGGGGGTGCTTATCTAAGGCTCTAGGAAAGAATATGCCTCCAGGCTCATTTAAGATGTTGAAAGAAATGCTCAATATCGCTAATTATCAGATAAATGCAAATCAAAACTACATTGCGGTATCACCTCACACCAGGCATAATGCCCATCATTCAAAAGTCCACAAACAATAAATGCTGGAGAGGGTGTGGAAAAAGGGAACCCTCCTACACTGTTGGTTGGAATGTAGTTTGGTGCAGCTGTTATGGAAATCAATATGGAGATTCCTCAAAAAAAAAAAAAAAAACAAACTTAAAACAGACTTACCATATGATCCAGCAATCCCACTTCTGGGTATATATCCAGAGGGAACCTTAATTCAAAAAGATACATGCACCCCAATGTTCATAGCAGCACTATTTACAATAGCCAAGACATGGAAACAATCTACATGTCCATCGACAGATGACTGGATAAAGAAGCTGTGGTATATTTATACAATGAAATACTATTCAGCCATAAAAAATAATAAAATAATGCGATTTGCAGCAACATGGATGAACCTGGAGATTGTCATTCTAAGTGAAGAAATCCAGAAAGAGAAAGAAAAATACCATATGATATCACTTATATGTGGAATCTAAAAAAAAAAAGATGAACTTATTTACAAAACAGAAACAGCCTCACAGACATAGGAAACAAACATTTGGTTAATGGTGGGAGAAGAGGGTGGGAAGGGATAAGTTGGGAGTTTGAGATTTGCAGATACTAATATATATATATAATAGCTAAACAACAAGCTTATACTGTATCGCACAAGGAAGCATATTCAATATCTTGTAACTTATGGTGAAAAAGAATATGAAAATGAATATATGTACGTTCCTATGTGACTGAAGTATTATACTGTACACCAGAAATTGACACAACATTGTAAAGTGATTATACTTCAATTAAAAAAAATATAAAGTACATATAAAACATTAAAGAAAGATAGGAGAAAAGAAAAAATAATACATTATTGCATATTTGAAAGTTGCTAAGAGAGTAGATATTATAAGTTCTCATGACAAGAAATTTCTAGCTATGTATGGTGATGGATGTTAACTAGGCTTATTTTGGTGATCATTTCACAGTATATACAAATATCAAATCATTGTGTTATACACCTGAAACTAATATGTTATATGTCAATTATACCTTAATAAAGTAAATAAATTAATGAAATGATAGAAAAAAGATGTTGGCAGAATTCACTTCCTTGCAGCTTTAGGACTGAAGTCCCATTTTCTTGCTGGCTGTCATCTGGGGTTTACTCCCTGCTCCTAGAAGCTTTTCCTTCTCACATGGCCCTCTCCAACTTCAAGGGCAGCAACAGAAGATTGAATCCTTCCCAAGCTCCACCTGTCTCTGATTTCTTAATCTGCCACCAGTGTGAGAAAAAGCTCTGCTTTAAAAGGGCTCATGTAATTAGGTTAGGCCCACTAGGAAAATCCATGTTACAGTCAACTGATTGGTTTTCATGATTACATCTGCGATTCCCTTTTGCCATATAAGGAAATGATCAGAGGTGTAACACTGGGAAGCTAAGGTCACAGAGGCCACCTAGAATTCTGTTTACCACAAAGATATTGGCCATGTTGTACAGGATAGTAACATTCCGAAATGCATAAAGGCCACTCAGGAGCTGCTTGAGCTAAGGTGGTAATGTCTAGTTAGTTAATAATAGCAACTTGTGCATTAGACCCTGTTTGTGGTTTCAACTCCCATATTCACAAATTCCTTCTGATGTAGGTGCTATTGCTATTCTTATTTGACAGCTGAAGAAATTGAAGTTCAATAAGGTTAGGAATTGTGTTTATATTCACAAAGTTAGTATTTTGTAGATCTAGGATTCAGAAGCAGACAAACTGACTCCAGAGCCCAGGCTCTCAACTCTTATCCTCCTCATTCTCCATTAGTTGAAAGGCTTTACTTTGTGTATTGAACACAGACTCGATGTTAAATCTTCTGTTCAATTCTCCTAACACTAAAATTTCTCCACTATTCGAGATAAGAAAACTGAGGCTTCCATTACACATCTTGTTTCAGGTGTCAGAGCTATCAAGCAGCAGATGTAGACTTTGAACTCTGGTTTGCTTAGCTCTGAAGGCTTTTTATTACATCATATGATTAACCTTAGGCTCCGCGTGTTCAAAGCTCTGAGAAGCAGAAACATGTAGTAGCTACAAGAGTAGAAGCTAACACCCCACTGCCTGTAGTTGAAATCCAGTTCTGCTACCTATCTGTCCCTCTGGCCACAGCTTCCTAATTTGTAAAAGGAGGATGTTGCCTGTCTTATGGAGACCTTAGCAAAAATTAATGGATAATTACAGGAAAACTGTTAGAACGGGTCAGGTATGTAGTAAATACTCAAAAACTATGAGCTATACGAAAAGTCTGGAAGAAATGCATGGTATAGATGTGGTATATGAATTCATTTTACCTGCTCTTTGTTATTTGCATCATTAAATGTTGATGATACCAGGGAATAGGGATTGGTTAAATGACATGGAATAACAAAGTGGCTCAGTGGGGCTAACTAATTAGGCTATTGGTAAGGAGAAACTTAATTTTGAGTTGAGTTTTGAAAACCTGGAGGGCATATAGGAGAAGCAGAAAGTAAGGGGAAAGCTCTGTATGTACGTCATTTATGAAAAGGATTATAGGAGGTGGCTTATGTTTGGGACAAATTAAGTAGACGTTCCGGTTTGGAATGGAGAAGATAGTGAATAGTATATCATAGTTCTGCTCAGATGGTGAAGGCTGAAGCAATGAATATCTTGAAAGCAACTTGAATCTTTGTTCATCCATTTGATAAGCATTCATAAAAAACCTCCAAAATGCAAGATGTTATCAGAAAACCAAGATGAGTCATGAATCTTGCCCTCAAAGAACTGATAAACTAATAGAGGAAATAAGATAAGCAAACAGGGGACAGGATCTAGCTCAGTGGTAGAGCGCATGCTTAGCATGCACGAGATCCTGGGTTCAATTCCCAGTACATCCATATAAATCAATCAATCAATCAACCCTAATTACTTCTCCCCAACAAAAAAAAATACACACACACTTATAAATGGAAGTAAAAAGTTGCAGGAGTCACAAGTGAGGCATGGATGAAATGGTAATGACATTCAGAGAAGAGAGAGATTGCTTCAAACTGAGACAAATTGGGAAAGGTTTGTGGGGTGATGGCACATTGCAAGGAGGGAAATTGAGATGTTTGAAATTGAAAGACGGAGAGGAATTACACCTTGGTCCCCAAAATATGAGAGCAATCATGGGCCTGCATTAGAGAAGTAACAGTGACAATGGAGGTAAAAGCACATAGGAGAGAGATGTTTGGGAACTAGAGTTGATAGAATTGATAGCAGATGCAGTCCCACCTGCAGGGCTTCAAATCCTCTGCCTCAGTCAGGGCAGATCTGCTTCCATCTGTTTTGTGTGGGTTACTGTTCTGCAGAAAATGTAATTTGAAAAGGGGTTTTGATTGCTATAAAAAAGATGGAAGACCATTGGCTTAGGCAAAAACTTGAGGTTCAAGAACGAAGATTTAGATGGACGTCATATTTTTCAGGAAAAAAAAAAGGACTGCTTTTTTTGTTTCTCTACCTCACAAGGCAAGGAGTGTTAAAATATTATGGAAGCACGTGTGCTTTTAAAATTGCAACTATATTTTTAAACCATTTGTTGGTGATGCAATTGCAAAAGGTATCTAAAATTATCACATCTATATTTGATTCATAGAATTGCATGTTAGAAAGGGATGAATAGATTCTTCTAGACTTTGTTTAAAATTCACTTGTAAGTTGTGACTTTACAAGCCAGGTTCCATCCTGGATCACATTTTTTTTTTTAATATAATCTGTGAAAATGAACAACTTTAACAATAGCAACAAATGTGGTGTGAGAATCAGTTGCTGAAGAGCCTGAGATTTCCTTTTATAGTTCACTAGTGTTGAAAGGAAGAAAAATTATCCATGTAACATGTGACTGTCAATTTAAAAAGCTTAAAAATACCCATAATATTGCATAAGAACTAAACAGTCAATAAAAATAAGCATTGGAAAAATGTGTTGTTATCTAGAAAATCATGCAATTCTGATTTACTTAATTCCCAGACTCCGAATGCTTTCATTCTATTAAATTTCATTGAAGAATTTAAATCACACCAGAAAATTTTTCAGTTTCAGGAAAAACTTGAAATTCAAAATTTGGGAATAATATTATGCATATTTTTCGTCCCCTTCCTATTCCTCCTATTTCGTCTTCCTCTCCTTTTTTTTTTATTGAAGTATTGTTGATTTACAATGTTGTGGTAATTTCTGGTGTACAGCATAGTGATTCAAACACACGCACACACACACACATTAATTTTCACATTCTTTTTCATTATAGGCTGATACAAGGCATGAAATATAGTTCCCTGTGCTATACAGTAGGACCTTGTTGTTTATTTTATTTATATGGTTAATATCTGCAAATCCCAAACTCCCAACTCTGCTTCTTTGAACATTTACTGAGATTAGTATGTCTTTAAGAACTAACCTTGATGAATGTTTGTTTCTCAAGTCTAACTTCGGCTTTTTAGTTAGACAAAAAGATAAGTACCATTCCCCTAAATCGAGATGCTACTAATAACAAGATTTCCTGTCTAGATCCACTTGGTTAAGTGTCTTTTTTTCCTTCCTCATAACTTTAATCTATGAAGTGTCCAGTTGATTCTTTAGGCAAGAGGTACCATTCACAATGTTACATTCATTTACAACATAAAATTTTATTATGTCAAGACACTATTTGGAGGTTTTAGTGTTTAGACCCAGTGTCTGCCCCCAGGAAACACACAACCCTGTGGGGAGACAGAGAAGCAATTACATATAATGGTTAATGTCATGATGGGAATTGGCACAAATTCTAATGGAAGAAGAAACAGGGAACTAACTAGGCATTAGGAAACTGAGGATATCTGGGAAAGGATGTCTGAGATGCATCCTGAAAACCAGTAAATATTCCTCATAAAAATCTATGTGTAAGTAGGGATTCAGGTATTGTAGAGAGCTCAACCTCATGTTCATTTATTCCTGGCTCACTGTAAAGTCCGTTGAACAGCTATCTCAGTGCTGGAATCTGCCCACCAAGACATCCATGTTCTGATTTGGAGTAAGGGAAAGGTTAAGTGGATTACAATTCAGGGAACTCTAAAATTGAGTGAAATACCCCAGCAGGGTCATGATTTCAGAAGTAAGAGGTCAGTGTAACGAGATACAGCTCTCAGTCCACACACTGAGATGTGCAAAAATTATCACACATAAAATTTTTGTTTAAACCAACTGAATTCAAACTCTAAACCTCAACCTCTCAGAATGGTAAATATTACATCTCAGTCATTTTTGAGGCTCTCCATTCTTTGCTGGATAAGATCCTTAGATCTTACATAGCTCAATGCTGTGGGGAATCCTCTGGTTATTGGATATTTGGTTTATTATACTTACACAAGGACATTCATATTATAAGTTCATTGTCCCCTAAGGTTGGGCAACTCTGCTGCTTGGATGCATGCATCATTGTCTATGGAAAGACTAAGGACTCGGTGCGTGGGATCATGTCTCTCTAAATGCTTAAAGGCACCACAGTCCCTTTGAAATCTTTCCCATTTAGGCTGCTGCGAGGTTGCAGGGCAGGCTTATTTCTTGCTGGCCTCTCAGCCCTCTCTCCCCTCCCCAGTCAATTCAAGAGTTCTTGAGCTTCCTCAATGCCCTCTTCCCTTTCTTCTCCCTTCCTGGCATAATCTTTCTAGAAATTGTGTTTGAAATAAAAGCAGAAAGAGCTCTTAACATTTGGCTGCTTCTGCTTTGGCTCTAACCAAATCCTTGGGGCCAAACTTACAAAGCTGGCTGGATGTTAGAAATGAAGGGGAAGGGAGTATGGAGGCAGAACATGCACAATTTAACCTTTCAGTATGTTACCCTGTCATTTAGGACGTGGTCCATGGGAAGGAGCTGGGGGAGGAGGTCAGTCCCAGTGAGCTGAGCTGGAAAAGTGCCAGGCACCCTGCACACTTGTGGTCTTCTGTGTGATGCTTAGTATCATTTTGTCTGCAGCCTGTGCAGGTCTGGTGCAGGTTATAAGTGTTTGGCCTGCTGTTGCTTAAAATCAGTCTGTTGTGGGGAGGGGTTATATTTTATGTACTTCAGACCCCTGACACCTTTGCCTCTTTCAAACTGGCAGTCCCAGAGCTTTTGGTTTTCCAGTTTGGAGTCTTCTTCAAGGTTTTT
Organism: Camelus ferus; assembly: GCF_009834535.1. Classification (NCBI taxonomy): domain Eukaryota; kingdom Metazoa; phylum Chordata; class Mammalia; order Artiodactyla; family Camelidae; genus Camelus; species Camelus ferus. The sequence goes on along the minus strand of NC_045707.1, from coordinate 50,659,190 downwards.
CCATGTGTTCTCCAGATGCCCTACATTTTCAGAGTGGAGTTGGAGTCTCCTTCTGCCCCTGGGTCAGAAGTGTGCACCTCTTGTCCCTGCTGCCAAGGAGACCTGACTTTTTCCAGCAGGACTGTTGTCACTGTTGACTCTCATTATTATTAATAGAATGTTCCACTCTGTAGCAATTAAGGTTTTAAAGCTTTTTCACTCATTATCCCATTTGATCCTCACGAGGATCCTGAAAAGTAGGACAAATGTTATCATCTGTGCCCCCTAACTATTGTCTTGATTAGAGCCTTTAAAGGCAGTAGACTGACTGAAGGTTGCCTGATAGAAATTTAAGTTGCTAAAAACATATTCCAGATAACCAGAATGAGCTGTACCCAAGGCATTTATGTCTATTTCAGCCGAGGACAAATCACTGCACGGTATCCGAGGTGTTCATGTACTCATCGATTCAGAACATTACAGAAATTGTCACAGAGGATTTGAAGGACAGTAGTTATATACTTTGTTCAGAATCAAATTATTTCACTTTGCTGCTCATGGAGCAGTTCTCAGTGACAAAAGGATCGCTGTGAAGTTTTTATTTCTTTTCTTTCTTTTTCTCCTTTTCTCCCACCCTTTCTCCCTCCCTCTCTTCTTTCTTCCTCTGTTCATTCATTTGTTCTTTCCTTCCTTCTTTCCTTTTTTCCCTCCCTACCTCCCTCCCCACTTCCCTCCTCTCAAGCACATGTGAAAAACATCATCTCCTCATCCCACAGCTCTAATAAATACTAAGCAATGCTGATTTCTCAAGAATTCAAGGGTTGTCATTAATCAACTCAATTAACCAAATAACAAATGTGTTAATTGTACAAACATTGTTAAAATATATATTTTATAGTAGTTTTATATTTATAGTTTACTAAGATGAAAGGAATGTTTATTTATTATCTGTTGTATGTCACAGTGTGCTAAATTTTACACGTGTTGTCATTTAAACCTCACAACCATCCTTTGAAATAGGTACTACTGTAGCTCAAAGTGGTCAAATGTATTTACTAAGAACTTATAACTGAAAAACGACAGAGGCAGAATTCAAAATCAGCTCTTGATATGGAATATGTACTAAAAATGGTAAAATTCAAATTTGAAACAGAATCACAGAACTTACAACCTCAGACTAGGAAGTGACACTTCAGAGATCTTAAAGCAAAATGCTACTCCTCTTAAATTCTTTGCCAAGTGATTACCTAGTCTCTACTAAGACGAATCTAGTAAGAGGTCAGATTATTGAGAAATTCATCCTTGTTTTAAACCAAATTGTGTCTCTCTCTTTCTCCTTCCCATCCTTTGATCCTGGCTATCTTCTGTGTGCAGGGGGATCATCATGTCCTACTCGGCTCGAGACAGTCTTGGCTTAACATAAATCTGTTGTCCCAGCATGATTAGTAATAGTTTCTCCCTTTAATTATCAGAAATGCCTTATTTTGGATGAAAAATTGTATGTCCACTCATCTATGAGGCCACATAGATTGGACAGTTTTCCAAATACTTGAGGAGAGTCATTAAGTCTCCCATTACCCTCTGCAGGCTAAATGTTCCTGGTTGATCTTTACCACAAAGGACACTGTTGCAAGCTTCCTCCAGTCCCCTCATGGCCACAGTCCCTTGGAGATTTTCTAATTTAGATGTTCTTAACTGAGGCTTCACGGACCTTTGGGGAGTCCAGGAGTAGGGTTATACTGTGGATAAGAGCATTAATTTAGTTTTTTTGAGGGCTGCTATAATAAACTAGCATAAATTAGGTAGCTAAAAAACAGAAACTTATTCTCTCACAATGTGAGGGGCCAGAAGTCTAAAATCAAAGTGTCAGCAGGGCTGGTCCCTTCCGGGGGCTCTGAAGGAGAATACATTCCACACCTCTCTCCTAGCTTGTGGTGACTCCCAGTAATCTTCAGCATTGCTTAGCTTGTAGCAGCATACTTCCAGTCTCTACCTCTCTTCACATGTTATTTTTCTTAGCATCTCTGTGTCCTTTTCTCTTTCTGCATCCAGGATGACTTCATCATGATATCATTTACTTAATTACACCTGTAAAGACTCTATTTCCAAATACAGTCACATTCACGGGTACTAGAGGTTAGGAGCTGGGTATCTTTTTGGCAACACAATTCAACCACTATTAGCATATAGGCATTGCTCTGAAAAGTAGACCAATAGATTTTCTCATGCCACAGAGGACTCTGTAATTTCCCCAAAAGATGCAAATGCTCCAGTTTTTCATTAATTCTGAAAACCATGTTCCCAGCATCCTGAAGGGCAGTTTTTACTGAAGTTATAATGCCTCGTACATGGTAGGCATTTAATAAATATTTGTTTAACAAATGATTGAATGGTTTGCTCATTTTAGAAGACAGTTTGCTCTTTGAAAATTTGCTTTTCTTATGGCAGCAAATGGATGTATTTGTTTTTGAAGGGAAAATGCTAATAATAATTAAAATTGAGTTGGTTTATGATTATAGCTACTTGGATTCACTTACATTTCAGACAAAATAATAGGCGAATCCTCTTGTAAGAAGGATTCCTTGCTTACCTTAGCTTGTTATGTGGTTCAGGTGGAAATTGATGAAGGCTCGGTTCTTATCCACAAAACAGATCAAATCTCCTGAAAATGCCAGAGTTTTGTTAAAATAAGGCATCTATCTTCTTTTTCTCCCATCAGTCCCTGGTTCCTCTGTATAGGCCAAGGATGCTCTGGGCTCCTGGATTACTCTGTTCTTCTCCTTATGAGGAAAATAATTTCATGTTGCTCTTTCCACTCCCTGGAAAAAGCCTTATTAAGATACCACTCTTTTTGATGGGACCTATAAAATTAACTTCTAACCACCCCTCCCCATTTTCCCGTGGGGGAAAATTATTTCTTTAAAACCTCATCCTACAGTCACCTGAGATCCTCACTTGTCCCTTCCCAAAATCTAGCACCAGCCTTTTCTGCTGTATTTTATGATATATTTCATGGCTAGAATACCATGGATGCCACCATTACCCTTCAGAATGATGGTTTAAGTCCAGCAATGAGCAGATTTTTCCTGATAATTAGTTATACTACACTGTGAATGACCTAGGATAAAACCAGTTTTGATAGTCAATCAACTGACACTTATGCCCCAGTTAATTCTATGCTGAATGAGACATCTTTTCTTATATTAGATTTCCAGTGGTGTGCTTCCAATGTCCAAGATTTTTCTCTTGCAATGTGACTGAATAGAGGCCTAGTTTTAATAATTTACTTTTATTAGGTTTTTTCTTCTGAGTTCTAACAGTTTGTGCCTTCAGGAAAATTGGATTCTAGAAAAATAATCTTAATTTTTTTCCCTCACAGCTGAAAATCAAGAAAAGTAGAAATAAGGGTGTATCAGCTATTACAATCTCGGTTACTATCAAGGGATTCTTACTGAGCTTTTGGTGTTACGTAAATAGAACTTCTTGTCTTGATGGAACTCCCAAATAAGATAGATGTAAATTTTTTTTAATGTTTATATCCTCCTGCCAAGGTACCAGTTGTTTGTTTAGATGTATGGCTACAATTCAACAATCTTTTGAATTCCATTTAGTCCAAGCATCCGACTGATGAAATAAATATTGCTGTGGATTTGAATTCCGGGGTGGATGGTAGGGTTTCCAGAGCTTTACCCAGACTCATTTTCAAGTAGGAGGATTGTTTCCCCAGGGATCATTCTTTTGAGTGGAATGTTCCTGTTCCAATTAATTTTCCCACCATAGATTAACTTTACTAACATGTTAGGACCCTCTCCCTCCAGCAAATTCTTAGTGTCCATCCTACATTTGCACAATCCTAGACTTGATTATTTTTCCTTGTTCTATCTTCTGAAATTAGAATGTTAACTATGACTGAGTTGTTATAAAAGATTCTACAAACTTAAAAATACTCACTGAAGAGTTCCTGAAACTCCATTCTTAAGCTTTGTAAGAGAAACTTCCTTCCTTAGTTCCTATCGACAATTAGCATTCTGAAGTTAAATCGTATTTGTCCTTTGTTAGATTCATTTTAGGCCCCAATTTGACAAGGATTACTGGGATGTTAAAAAATAATAATCCTGGCTATTTTAGCAAGTTGTCCTAGAAAAGAAGCTACTTGGGAATCTAATAAAAGTTAAATCTTGTTTTAAGCTTCACTTCTCAAAAACCTAAATGTTACAATTTTTGCCCTTATTCCTGGACTTGGCTGTTAAAAAAATAAAGATTGCTAATTTATGGAAATAATATTGTTAAGGGAGATTATAAGAATGGGATTGCTAATAAATATCTGGGAGGGGGTTATTTTTTCCAGCTGGGTAGTTCTATGAAAATAGTCTGAAACCTTATAAATGCTAGGTCCCTCCGACAGGGACACAAGGGCACCAGATATTCAAAGACTGATACAAGTTGTGAGGTAATCTTTCTCTTCCACGTTCTTCCTCTTTTATTGCCTTCCTTCTTCCCATTTTTTCTTTCTTTCATGTTATTCCATAAAAACAATTAAAAGTAATAACGTTATCACTGAATACATTCATAGGTATTAAAGAAAAAATAATTTGGTTAATATTCTAAATATAATTAATTTTATAAATAGTTGCATACTGTTCTATAGAATATATATGCTATGATAACTTTCAACCATTTTTGTATTGGAAAACATTCATATGTTTTGCTATTGCAAAAAAAGGCTTCAGTATTTGTACATATATTATTATGTACTAATTCTTTTGGGTGAAGTTCTTTTGGGTGATTTCTTGATTTAATTGTAAACTTAGTTTAAACTTTGCTGGTTCCTGCCTAAATATTTTCGTGCAGATTATAGCAATTCCTTATGACTTTCATATAAGTAATATTTCTGACATAATATCATCTATATGGTTTAAGAGGCATGAAGAAAAACCCAGAACAGCCAGTTTCTCTTCTATTAGAGCTTATGGAGGAAAAAATAGAGAAGATATAGGAAAACAAACAATAAAAGTTATAGCAAACATATCCCTATGATTCTGAAGGAAAAATGAGATTTAGACGGAGGGAGAACTAAAATGACATTCTTTGGCTGTGAAGTAGGTTGCTAGCAAACAATGTCTCTGAGATGCTAAAGGAAAATTACTTAGATGCTATACACAGGCCAAACTTTCATTCCAATGTAAGAACAAAAATAAATTACCTTGGGTGGTTCAGTGTCTGCCTGACTGCCACGTGAGTAGGGAAGACACAAGAGTCAGAGATAGGGATGAATAACAAGGGCTTGAGTGTTTCCTGCTCCCTCTTTCCCTCCACACTCCAGGGCTACATGATTGCATCTGAAGAAACGGGGTGGGGAAGAAAGCATTCTTGGCAGAAATGCTGACAGCTGGCTCCCTAAAGAGAAAGGCACCTTGGTAGAGGAGGCCTCTCCATAGGGTAGCTTAGCACTTGACAGGTTATTTTCATCAGAGTAAGAAAGGAGAGTGCAAGAGAGGTTAGAACCCAGAGTCTTTTTCTAATCTAATTTTAAGAACGATATCCTATGCCATATTCTCATTAGAATCAAGTTGCTAGGCCCAGCCCACACTCAAGAGGGGACGATGACTCAAGTAAGAGTAGTGGAGGCAGGGATCACTAGCAGTTGTCTTATAGACTGCGTACCACACTTGCTATTGTAACTTCCTATCACTAGGGAAATACAAGCACACAGGAAAGAATAAGGAGAATTTGCGATATGCAGCAGAAAAGAAAAACAACAAATTGAAGAGCTTATGCCAGAAGAAAAACAATGAATAGATCAGAGAGCACGGGGTTTAAAATAAGCTTGATTTCCTCAAAGGAGTAAGGGCAGACACTGGTGATATGAAGTAGAGAACAAGCATTGATAAAAAAGGACCAATTGGAAATTACAGTTTTGAAAAAACATGATAGGTGAAAGAATTTCATAGGTAGGATGTATATTAAAAGTATATAGTTGAAAATAAATGTATAGGCAGGGTGCAAAAACAGATGGAAGAAACTATCCAAATGGCATTTAGAAATGATAGAAATGGAAAACAGAAAACTCAAGAGGTAAGAGAAATCCATACTTGCATAGCAGGAATCACAGAAGAAGAAAAAAGTGTAAATAGAAGGGAATAAATATTTGAAAAAATAGTGACTGAAAATTTCCCTGAATTGTTTCTAAAACTTAACCTAGAGTGTGTTTCTTCAGCTCTTGTAATGAGTCTATAAACTATTTAAAACTCTGTAATTAATGCTTCCCCACTAAAACTAGCTAAAGAGGATTTTGTTCTTTGTAACTGAATCCTGACTAATATTATGTTAATTACCCGTAGAAAACAAAGTAATATATAACATTGAAATGAGCAGAAGAAAAGTTGATCTATCCAGTGGAAGGCAGGAAAGGGTTGTTATATCAGTACATATGCTAAGTGTAAATGTATGGTATCACTATGGAGAGCTATGTAGCAGTATTAAGTGAGAGTAAATGTGAATACACCTTGTCATCTGGCAGTCCTACTTCTTGGAATATATCCCAGAGAAATTATCACGTTGGTTGACAGAAAAGCATGTATAAGGTTATGTATTACAGTATTGTTTGTAGCTCTAAAGAGATGGCAGCATATATGCTGCCTACAATTTTAACACTTGGAAGCAAAGAACTAGATTTTCAAAGAGTAACATGGATAAATCTTAAAAAGAGAGTAGAATTTTTTAAAAAACTAGATCTATAATACAATATTATATATTGATGCAAATTAAAAAGAACTCATGGGTATAAGTATACATAGAAAACTACATTTCACAGCAGCCAGAAATCATAAAGTAGTAGTACTTGCACAATGTTATTGTTATCTATTGCTAATTAACAAACTACCTCAAACGTAGTGACTTAAAACAACCACTTATTATCTCACAATTTTGTAGGTTAGGAATTTAGGCAGGACTCAACTGGTTGATTCTTCAGCTTTGCATGGCATTAACTGGATTGACCAACGGGTAGTGAGTAGGAGAAGGGCTGGTTTGTAGCCCACTTCACTCACATGCCTGGTGTCTGATGCCTAGTAGGTATGCCTGGAAGACTGGGCTCAACTGGGACTGTCAGCGGAGTGCCTACATGTGGCTTCTCCAGCATGGTGGGCTCAGGATAGGTGGGGCTTGGTATCTCAGGGCTCCCAAAGAGGACATTCTAAGGGGCAGGAAGTAGAAGTTGTCAGTTTCTTAAGGCCTTAGCTCTGAAACTAACACAATGTCAATTCTGCCATAGGCTATTAGCCAAAGCATTCACAGAGCTCACCAGATTCAAAGTAAGGACAGGAGGAATGTCCAAGGATTTGCAGCTGTATTTAATCTGCCACATATGAGTAAAGACACAGTGTTGATTAAGGAAGGAGAGAGAAGATCTGTGACATAAAAACTTTCACAGCCTGTGTATTTTTCAATAGTACTTATATCTCCAAGGCCATATAGCAGACACAATGGGGTGAAGTCAATAAGAAGGAAGGGAAAAGTACTCAGATTAGAAAAGAAGGGGGAACATAAAATAATATGCAGTGAGAGAGGGCTTGTGTGTACCAATGACGATAAGTGCTAAGGACTTCAGAGTGTCCTGACAGGGGAGGGATCAGAAAGAAAAGATACGGTCATTCCTTTCCTAAATCAAGTTAGAGGGCTGGCTCTTTGGACTGGGTTGCTCTAGCGCTCGCTAATTTAACTGCATTTAAAATTATGTCCTTTTATGAGTTTAGATAATTAAATCGGTTGTTACCAGATCTTTTCTTAGTATCTTTGAAGAAAATGTGCTCTATCCCTTTACATCCATGATTTATATCATCTCATTTCCTTTTGAAAATTTGAATCATTTAGAAGACAGAGGCAGTATGGGGAATGTCTGTATATGTGTGTATTTTGTGTGTGTACGTGTGTGCATGTGTGTGTGTGTGAGCTGGGGCAGTATTTATTATTTCTTCCTTCTTAGTTGTAGACTTGGCATAAAAATCTGCCAAGGTTTCTTCAGGATGGCACTCTGTCTACTAGCTGCTGAAAGGCAAGAAGACCCTCTATTTCTAGTATGACTTTTACATAATGTTTTGGCATTTGGCTACTAAATTAAACTCTCCTTTCTGCCCTGGTTCTAAAGTGATAGTTTTGTACTTCAAAAATAAAGTTTAAGGCTCCAGATGTCAAATGTGAACAAGTTAAATACATTAATTTCTGTTGCTTAGAAATTCACATCTAAGGAAGAAGATATAACTTAGTTTATAAAAACGAACAACATTTAAATTAAATAAATATCATCTTTGCATCTGAACTTAAAAGTCAACCACACAGCAGGTAAGCATCTGACTATAAATTGTTCATCAATAATTTACCAGTTATCTGTATTACAGGTTCAGCCCCTTAAGCACTTGGAAATAAGGGAAATGAGATTGCTTGTTCAGAATCAAACATTTAGAGCCACATCAGCATTGGGAGGATATGATATTTTAAAGAGGAAAAATGGTTTCTAGACTTGCAAAATTTGACAATAATCAGATTTAATCTATTAAAAAAATTACCAGTCACTCAGATGGGAGTTGGTCAGCTATGAAAGCGCATAAAAAGGAAACTCATGAAGGCACACCACATTGTGAAAGAGAAAAGCACCAAAAAGTGATAACACGCATAAAGTATCTTAAGCATATGTGTAATTAATGAATTAAAATCTATGATTATACAGTCTAAAAATCTTAATCATGTACCAAAGTAAAACTCAGAATCGTTAATCTTCAGATTTGAGAAGGAATTCAGGGGCAAATGGCCTACCTTCTCCTCAATACTTCTCATTCAGAAACAGCTAAAATATTTTGAACACCCTCAGTTTTTGTTCTCTGTCTGTTAAGATGCCCGCTTCCATTTGGATCCGGGATGTCAGTGTGCCCGTTGATTCTGTCAGTTTATTTCTGGCCCACGGTAAAAGTGGCAGACATAAAAGCAACATTTATTCACTAGCTGGATGAGTTGTTACCTAACATAAATGGGGAAATGGGTTATGTAAACAGATAGTAAGAAGTAGGGATTATTCTCCAACACTTGGCTGCAGTTTTGGATTTGGATGGGCAACTGAGGGAGAAGGGTGTATTCTCTTGGTTTGTTCATTGCCCCTTCCCCCAGGCTACGTAGGGCGGCAGGAACTTCAGACTAAATGCAGAAAGGCGCTGGCCTTGATGAAGTGTGAAGGATTCACCTCACAGAGGTTATAAAGCCTACTCATCATTTGTTTGCCATCAACTCTAGGAGGATTGTGATACGACTTGCTTTTCATAACCATGTCATGTAATTTTTACAACATGCCTTCAAGGTAAGTTTTATGATCAGTCAGCCTTGGAGATGTTAAGAATCTTATCTGTGAACATAGTTTACAGCTTGTACTTGAACACAGGACTACCTGGCTCCAGATTTCAGGGGATGTGCTGGCTGCCATGACAACATTTTTTTACCCAGGTCCCTTTCACCAATGTCTGGCTCTCCTCTCATTGTCCTGCTGAGGACCACCCTCCACAATCTCCTACTTCTTTTTTTCTTGTAAGGCCTATTACAATTCACCTTACTTTTTAAAAATCACATATTTATTATACATATGCGTTTGAAAAATTAGAAAATACAGATAAACAACAAAAAGGAATATCCAAAGCAAAATCAAACAAACAAAAACTGCTTGAACCATAATTCTACTACTCAGAGATAGCCATTGTTAATGATTGCAATACTGCTACAACTTCAGGTTGCTTCTATTTTTCTGAGCACATTCATAAATGGCATCAGTTTGTAATCCTGCTTTATATCCTTCACTTTATCATCATCTTTCCATTTCTGTGAGTAATCATCTTCATCCTTATGTGTATTTGGTTGTTAGAAGCTGTTACATTAATTGAACTTTATATCAAGTGTCTCAGTTCACTACTTTTAAAAGTTACTTGTTTGTTTGTTTCTTTCCTTTATTGAAGTATAGTCGATTTACAATGTGTTAGTTTTCTGGTGTATAGCATAGTGGTTCAGATATATAGATATAAATACACCTTTTCATATTCTTTTTCATTACAGGCTGTTACAAGGTATTGACTACAGTTCCCTGTGCTATACAGTAGGACCTTGCTGTTTTATTTTATATATAATAGTTAGTATCAGAAAATTCTGAACTCCTAATTTATCCCTCCACCCCACTTTCCACCCAGTAACTGTAAGCTTGTTCTCTAGGTCTGTGAGTCAGTTTCTATAAGTTCATGTCATTTTGTTTTTAGATTCCACATATAAATGATACCATGTAGTATTTTTCTTTCTCTTTCTGACTTACTTCACTTAGTATGATAATCTCTAGGTCCATTCATGTTGTTGCAAATGGAAATATGTCATGTAGCAAGTGACAGCATCCCTTGCGGTTTGGTTGGTATATATACATATATATATATATTCTTTATTTGATTTATTTCAAAGTAGTTTAATATTGGTTGATGTTTCTCTTTGAAGATTTCTTTATAGCAACAGATACTCCAGTAATTTGAGGGATTTGGATATATATACAATGATGTGCCTTGATACTTATATATTCTAGTTGGGGGAAAATTTGTACTTATTTTGTAAGCAAATAGAGATTATAGTTGAACAAAAAATGTTTTCTTAATATGCATCTATCCAAAATTAATTGGTGACTTCATTAGAAATGAAAGGCTTTTAACCTAATGTAACTTAAAATCCTTAGTTTTTATTGTCTCTTTAAAGTTACCATTCAACACTTTTCAGCCTCTTGAAAATTATTGATTAATAGTACTATTTAAAATATTTTATAAACAAAGCACTATTCTAGAACAGTGCTGTTGAAATACACAGTTTTAAATTTGGAAATGAAATGTATCAGAAAAATGTAACGTGAGCCACAATACAAGCTACATAAGTACTTCAAAAATTTTTAGTACCTTTATTAAAACAGTAGGAAAAAATTCCAGATGACAGTAATTTATCTTAATAGTATATTTTATTTATGACCCAATATATTCAATGTATTACTACATCAATATTTAATCAAATAAAAAGTTAATAAGATATTTTACTTTTTTTTGTATTAAGTCTTCTAAAGCTAGTATATATTTTACACTTACAGGACATCTTACTTTGTACTTAACTACATTTTGAGTGCCCAGTAGCTACATATGCCTAGTGTCCATTGTATTGAAAGGCCCAATCCTAGGCATCAAGAACTGTGATAATAATAATCAATCATACAGATTTAAGATGAAAGTCCAGATTAAGAATCTAACATTTTAAAAAATCCAGGTTAAAAAAAATGATTTGCCCTATATTTCTATGGGTGTGGATTTATGAGGCAATTGGCTCTCTGATTAGAAATCCAAGCTAAGGTCAAGCAAAAAGGTAGCTAACAAGTCTCAATTAAAAATTAGCCTGGACTGGCAATTAACGATTATGTCGTGGCAAGTACAGAGCAGATATTTCATGTGGTGTTTCATGTGATTGTGATCTTTGTTTGGGATCGTAGAAGTTAGTCTTTTAGCATTATGCTGTTACTAAGCAAGTTGGCTATGGATATGTTTCCAACAGGACACTGAAAAACTTCAGTAGATTGATTAACTATTTGTATGAGATTACTGTTTTTTGTTAGGAAACCATAACTTGGCAATATCTATACAAAGATATGAGGCAGAAATAGGACAGAAGACATGAAGAATATGCCAATATCCAGATTTCACTTAATCTTTATTCTATCACAAAAAACAGAGGATTGGGAATTTCTGTTCAAGGGGATTGGAGAAGTGAGCAGCACTCGGCTTTATTAGAGGACGCCTTATTTTATTGATAGGATTTGTAATTCTGTTACTGCTTATGTATGCAAATGATAGAACATTTCTATGGGTAAATTGGAGTGCCTTTAATTCATCTTTGTAAACTCTTTACATAATACATTTGGAAATGAATGAATAACAGTAGTAATTAATATTAATAATATGTAGCCATCTCCTTTCTTAAAAAAATAAAATGAACATAAATCTCACATATTAAAAAATGACCTACTACTAATAATGAAAATAGAATTATAAAAAGAGACACACACACACACTCACACTCACACACAGGAAAGATTAAGCAACATCAGAATAATACTCCAAAATATTCATTCCCTGGAAAACGCATGTTCCCCAAAGAGAAGAGAACACCTGAATTCAATTAAAAATGTTTTTAACCAGACTGTGTGAGAAATAAGTGATTTGGTAATAAACAAGTCCACCCATGATCAGACTGAATTGGTTGACTTAATCAGTCCTTTATAACCCTTAAACAATTTTTTTAAATACTGAAATATTTAATTGAAAAATATCCAAAATGAATGTTTTATTGCATGTCTTAAATCCAGCAGTCCTTCCAAAGACTTGAGTTCACAGAATCAAGTTATTAAAATTGTGTTTCATGTTTGATAAAACCAAAATAGTAAAGCACCAACATTAACGAGAGCATTTTCCTTAGCAGAGAAGCTCAGGCATATTTATTTACTATTTACTATCCATTTTCCCCATAACAATCATTTCTCCATTTACTTAGCTCATTAAGAAAAACGTGGTTTGATTTTTATCCTGCATACATAAAGATTGCTTCTCCCACTTACTTCTGATTATGAAAAAAGATGTCAACTGGCGGGAGGAAGGTGAGGAACCTTCCATTTATATGCTTTATAGTTACAACTTTATGATCAGGAGAAGAAAAACAAGCAGGGAAATACACAAAAACACTGGATCATGCAGAGCTCAAAGGGAAAAGGGAAGAACTCTTCAAAGGCAGGAATAGAAAACATTCAGAGCAAAATACTAAAATAAAAATCATAAGAAATTAGAAAACTAATATAAACATTTAGAAATTATTTCTAAACCTGTTTTTCTTGTGTTGGTAAGGAGAGAGCTACATTTATCAGTTTTTTATTCCGTCTCTCATTTTGTCCCTCCTCTACTTTATGATCTACATGGCTACACAAACCTGCAGCTTGCAAAAAATCTTTTATAAATAGTTCTGCCAAAAAATATTACTTCACGTTGAACATAGTAAAATTTTAAAATTTGAATACATAGTAAGAAATCATTTCCAGAGCTGTGTTCTGTGGAACAACGCTACCACTAAAAATTCAGAAGAAGAAAACTCCTTGGTCAAAGTTTGGGGGAATATTCCATATTATTTCTCTTGCAGATTTAACAATGGGCTTTTCTATATTAAGGTTTCGATAAATCCTGCAGTAAAGACTTTGTATGGCCTAATGTTTCCTAAATGTATTTAAATAAGAGGGCTTTTTAAAATTGAACATCTTGTGGAACAAATGTTTAAGGAAAAAAATATTTGGGGAAATACTACTGTAAGCCCATAATATTTACTTTGGTTACAGCTCCAGATCTTTGAGTATTCTCAAATTCATGAAACTCAGAAATTAAGAAGCTGAGAAACAGATGTTTGAGGATCAGCTAGACTAGCAAAGTAACTTGCTTATCAAAATCAACATCACAGCCCATGATATACAAATTTATGCTAGTTGCTTTAATTACAAGATCTTTGTTTCTCCAGATGTTTATGTCTCAGAAGAGCCATATGGTGGTAGTGGTTTTATTTTCAACTATAGTTGAATAAATCATGGAATTGTTTTGGTCACTGATAAGTAGTTGAAACTGCAAATAATAAATCTGTAGTGGCCAAGGATTAGTGTTGCAGCATAGCTACTTAATAGCTGTATGACCTAGTTACTTAACATCTCTGTGCCTCAGTTTCTACATCTATGATTGGGATGATAGTATTTCCTAGTACATACAATTCTTATAAAAATTGAATGAATTAATACTTGTGAAGTTCTTAGAACAGTGTTTGTAGTGTGATAAGCACTATTTCAGGGTTGCTAAATGAAATATAAAATATTTTCTTCATTAGTCTTATGCACCAACATAGATGTCATAGATTTGGATTTTAAAAACTGTGGGTGGTGGTTTTGTCTCCCTGCATGTGGTAGGAGAATGGGAAAGAAGAGAAAGAGAAGCAAAAAGACTGCCTGCCTCACCTACCACAGCAGATGCATCAGTTGCTTCACATCCACAGTTGCAAGAGAATTTCTTTTTTGTCATTTGTGGGGTTTGGTTTGCTTGTTTAAATATAATCTTAGAACCAGCATCATAAAGTGAAGTTGAAACTCCTATGAGACACCCTGACTGCTGGAGTCAGAATCTGAACCTGTGCAGGTGTGGCTCAGAAATGTGTGTTTAACAGGTACTTCCAGTGATTCCCAGACAGACTGGAGTTTCAGAACCTCTGCCAAACACCGTTCAAACTCTGTGGTTGTGCAGGGCTCCTTATGGTCGGCTTCATCTAGTCTGTTCAGATTCCCTCCATTGGTCTGCCCAAACACAAATCTCAAAACCAGTGGCTTAACTACGTAAGGAACTTCCCCTCTAGTGATGACAAGCCTGCAAGAGACTGTGCAGGGTCAATAGAGCTGTTCTCTCTTGTCTCAGGACTGTAGTCTTCTGGCATCTTTCTGCTCTGCCTTGTGGTCACAGGGCATTATCCTTCCTCTGGGCATCAAGTTTACATTCCAGGAAGGGAAAAGAGCAAAAGGCCCATCCTAGCTGAGCCTACTTTGCTTTTAAGGTGTTTGCCTGGAGCCTCACTTGACAAGGGCCCCTTTTAACTCATTAACCAGGCCTGGACTATACTGTCATTCTTCATCCTCATTTGAAAGGAAAACCAGGAAATGTCATGTTTTAATTGGACATATTTTTATGCCCAACAAAACTGCAGTAGGCTCTTTGATATACTTTACCTCCCAGTCCCTCGAAATTGTTTTCTCAGCCTTCCTGCCTCTGTGAATACAGTTTACTTGAACAAGACTACCCTTCCTTACTTAACTATTTTATGAACTTTTATTCCTTCGATATCAGTTCACGTCATCCATTCCTCTGTGAAAGGTTTCCATCTCATCCCAACAACCCCTCCCTTCTCATTTCATATCCATAGCACTCTACTGGAGCACCAGCATGTATACTAAATCAGTAGTCTGACATCACCTTGAAGGCTGAGATGGCTGGCTTATGCCCAGAGGCCAACTACAGCAGTTAACTCATAACTGCTTAGTAACTGAATGAGTGAATAAAGGAATGAATGGAATAAACAAATGAATATACAGAATTTGAATGAACAACTAAGCTTATGACTGAAGAGTGGAACATTACTCTTTTGAGTAAAATAGTGACTTCTATTAGACTCTGCTGTACATTTGTAGTTATCATTCAGAGAAATAGCTGCTTATATTCGGGAAGCTATTATATTATGAAATTAAATGAAAGTAAGGAGGAATATAGCAAAAACAATAAATATGTGAGCTCCTCTGGCAGAGGACCCATGTTTATTATCTTTCTTTCATCTTTATTGCTTCACCCCATGAAGGGCTTGATTCAAAGTAGGTTTTTAATAAATGCTGAATGAGTGAGCATTGACTTAAAAGGAAAAGAGAGAATAATCAAAGAGTTAGCAGGCTGCTTTCATTTCTTAAAATTACAGCAGTATATCATTAATGCCATTGCTCTGAGTGAATAATTTTAGGGTGCAAATAGATAAGTAATTAACAGTAACAACTAGTATTGCTCAAAATGGTGCTATATAGGAAGCTGATATTTTTAACTTCTTTTAAGATATGCGGGGTAACTGCACCAAACACTGAAGCTTACGCTTTGCATTTTTAGTACTGCCACATATTGGAATTTATTTACTTCACTTAGTAAGGAGAGGATGCTGGCTGGTGCTTTAGATTTTACTGGGTAGATAATTATAAAATAAAAAACAGGTGCTTTGCTTTTTAATCTTGCTTTGCTTTCTAGACGTGGCCAAAGGGAGATCAGCAGGAGGGGAACAGGAAGCGATTTTGCTGGGAAAGAGACATCTCTCATCATATGTTTGAAAACACCCTTTAAGTGAATGATGATATTCTGTATCATCAAGGAATTAACAATTTAGCCAAAGATACTTGTTTAAAAACGCAAACCTGTAATAGTGGTAGTAAAAGGTAGTAGGAATGCAAAACTTAGTGGTTTATCAAGGATTTAGATGCAAGGTTGTTAAGGAGTTTGGAGGAGAGTTCAGTATCAGAGAAGGCTCTAAGAAAGGAAGTAGGATTGATACAATTCTTAAAGATTATATAGCAACTTGATTAGAAGAAAAACTATGGTAGTGTAGAACTTGATTAGAAAGACATGGTAGTGTAGATGTGGACACTCTAGGCTGACCAAGTAGCATTTGCAAAAGCAAAAAAAAAAAAAAAAAAGAAAAAGCAAATTGATGCTTCTGGGGAATCCAGTGCTGTGGTTAGGAGATAACTGGAGGTAAGTAGACACAGATTAAACTAGTCCTCAAAAGCCCAAAAGAGTAGTTGATTCTTTAGGGGAGAAACACTGCAGATTCACTGTAGGTTCTTGAGCAAGGGAGTGGCACCAGATACGGAGTTTCCAGTACATTTAGCACAAGGGAGAGGGGCAGAAGACTAGCAAGAGAGTGAGGGGGGTGCTTTTGAGCTCAGTGTATAGATGGGGACAGAAGCAATAAAAAGGAAGGGGGAAAATTTAAGAGAGTTAAAATAAAGAATTGACAGAAAGATTAAATAGGATGACTGTTACTCCTGGCTTCCCAGGAGCATCCAGTTTATATCTGTTGTACCAGTGTTATTGATAGCACTCCTTTCATTTGGATGATCAGTTGTACTGTCATTTTATATACTAGAGAACAGCTCCTAGCCCAGGCAGCTGTGATGATGAAACCACCTTGCAGCACTTCTCACAAAACCGGGAAGATGGGCATCTAGAACAGGGAAGAATTTCATTTTCGGCCTGATTAGAGGGAGAAGTAGCAGGATTTCAATGTATAGATGCCTGATAGATAGTTTAGATAACAGACAAACTGAAATGGTTATGTGCTGTTTGAAAGTGAGGCCGCTGTACTTCTCTGGATTTTGTACTGGTCTATATTTCTCAAAACCAAACCAAAATAAAGCATTTTAATGTTTTTTAATACTGTTGAATGAATTCAAATCTTAACAGTATTGCTAATGCATTTTCAGAATATCATTTCAACTTTTACTATAAATTTTATCAATTATATCCTTACCAAGCTTATTAGAATCATCATAATCTGAGAGATTCTGGTAATTTGAAGATATTTGACATAAAACATGAATTCTTTCACTTGTTTTAAAGACATTTTTATTGGATATATAATAATAGTACCATTTACAGTTAAAAAGTATATTTATTTAGCCTGATACTTAATGTCATATGGTATGGTATATTGAAGTATACAGAAAACATTTGGTTTATTTTCAGAAAACAATCCATATTTTAGCACTGTATATTTCACCAAATTAACAAGAATACAAACTGAATCACACTTCCAAGGTGGCAATGGCGTTTAGTTCAGGGTGTGATTTTCTTTCTTAGTCTTTGTGAATATATTGATGAGGTTTATTTACTTAATAATCATTGGACAAGCACAAGGCCTTTGTTTCTCACCCAAATCTACCACTGCTGCAAGTACACTTTCAACTAGAGATCTCATAAGTTGTTAAATACAATGTTATCTCTTTATGATGACACAGAAGGTGTGAAAAAAGGATTGCTTTCAGTTTTACAGAGAAACTCTGAGGGGTTATAATGAATTAAGGGGCAGAATTTGGACCATGATTTGTATAAAACAAATGATAGAATTAATACAATTAGGATTCCACTGAATTTTCAAAGATATCTCTCAAATTCTGAATGTAGATGTTTCTTGTATCACCTGTTTAATCTAAACTTCACAACATAGACTGTCAGAGGAGACAGCCAGTGTAGATTGATCAAGAAGTTAACCTTCATGAGTGTCATCAACAGCAATTTCCCTGAGAGTAGGTGTAATTTACTGAATGAACATCCATCCATCTTTACCTCCAGAAATATGAGTAATGTTCTTATATTTTTAATTTGCACTTGGTCTCTATCTTAAAGAGCTGGAAATTAAATGAATAGAAATGTATGCTTGAAATTCAAATAGTGGCGTGGGAAAATATTTTTACTATAGTTAATACATCTCTGATGTCTTCAGGGGAAATTGAATAGTATTTTATTGACTAAGATCAAACAATCTGTAATTACCTACCCAGAGGCACAAAGTAAAATTGCAGCAAGTAGAGGCAGTGTTAGGTTGCATCACATAGGCAGGCACTATTCTGGTATATGCCTGGGCACATCCTTGGGAGCTCACATAAGGTTTACCAAGAAATCCACCCCACCAGGCGTTATATAACAAGGTCTTAGTTGCTCTTCTCTGCCCTGTCCAAGTCTGTGTCTTTTTACATTTGAAGTCCTCAGCAAACCTCAAGTAATGGGAAAACAGAAACCAGGTAGTTCTTGTTAATTGAAATCCATTGTTTTGTTTTGTTTTGTCTTTTCTTTCTAGCTTACATAAACTATTTAGGAAATTTGTCAATCCATTATCTATCTTAGTAGTTGCAATATCCTGGGTAAGCATGAATCATTTTGGCATGATTCTTATGGTCTGAATGTTTTGTTCTCCTATATATGAATCAAGATACCTGTATCCCCTGCTGGATAAAATGCACAAGTCCTACCCTGAGACTGAAGGATCTTCCTTCAGGATCTGGCTCCAGCCTGCATTTCCTGAGACTCTCCACCTTAGGCCCTGGACTCCAGCCTTATAAAATTATCTGCAATGCCTGAGTGTGCCATGTCTTTCACAACCTTGTGGCTTTGTTTTGTGACCTTTGAAGTCAGAGTGATTTTTAAGATTACAAATTAGATCACTTTACTCCTCTCTTTTTAAATCCTCCCATGGCTTTGTTGAGGTTGTTCATGGGTATTCCTCTGCTAGCCCCCGCCTACCTCTCTAGAGCCTAGTAGGCCTCTCCAGGCCCTTTTGTTTATGTTCAAGCCAGGCTCATCTTTAGACACAGCTGATTACTGCCTCAGGGCCATTAGACATGGTATTGCCTCTTAATGCTCTTCCTACTCCATAAGCCACTTAGGCCAGTTAATTCTCCTGTCATCCTCCGGGCTTTGACTTCAGTGTCACTTCCTCAAGAAGTATCCCTGCTTCCCTCTTATCCTCTGTATGCCCAGATTAAATCTCCTTAGCAGAGGTTTTTATTGTAATTTTAAAAGGTAAATCACTTGTAGTTAATCCTTCAAATTCCCACTCAAGTAAAAAATGCATTGCTGGCAGAGACCTTATTCTCTTGCTCACTCTCTTATTCCAGTCTGCAGCACATGGCCTAGCCCACAGTGGTGTTAAGTGAGCATTTGATGATTGATCTATGTTGTTTCTGCGGTCTAGAATTCCATCCACTGGTGAAATGCTCTTCATTTTTCAAGACACAACTCAAATGTTACCTCTTTCGAGTAACTACCTTGGGTCCCTCTCTTAGAATTTGGGTTTACTTTTTTCCCAGAAGCGCGCTGTATAGGTTAGCATGTGCTAGGACGGGCTTCTCATGCAGCGTGAAGGTTCTGCGTCCTTCAACTTATCTGTCTTTGAGGACCGTGACTGTGACTCCTTCATTGCCCACCGCTGGAACCTATCATGGCACCTACATACAGTGAGCACTCAAAAATTATTTTTATTAATTAATGAAGGGGTTATTGAGGTTCTCAATCATTGTATTACTGTTTATTTCTCTTTGAGTAAATGAAATGGAAGAGGTAGAGCAAACAAGGATCTAGTCTGTATCCTGGGTCTAGGCTGAGCTCTGTCACTAATTTACCAATAGAAAAATAGTCAACCTCTCTGATACTCAGTTTCTTTGTCTACAAAATAAGGGAGACACCAGCAATGATTTCTGAAGTCTCTTCTAGCTATTTAAAAAGTTGTAACTAAAGTAGTAAATGTAAGAGGTGTAGAATTTAAGAATAATTTTTAATACATGATGTACATCTGTTTTTGTGACTAAATTTCTAATAACATTTGGTATATATTTAAATATGCCTTTCTCCTAAAGAAGAATTTAGGGGGAAAAATCTGATTACTTGAAATTTAAGGACTCATTGAATAAAACAAATCAGATGGCAAAACTCCTTTTATCTAGAGCAATTAGCACATATTGAGGTCCTGAACTAAACACTAGAGCAAAAAGAAGGATAAAATGGAGCCTTGCCCCTCGAAGCTAACCATCTCATAGGAGAAACAGACATTCCTATAATTAAATCCAGAATAACAGCTAACTCTTAAATGACAATTACTATGTGCCAGGCACTTTACAGCTGTCTCGTTTATTCTTTAGAACTTGCATAGGAAGTTGGTATTATTATCCTCATTTTGAAGATGAGAAAACTAAGAGATGCCAAGTGACCATCTATGATTAAACAACTAGCAAGAAGCAGCAGGACTGAAATTTGAATCCAAGAAGTCTGGCTCCAAAGTTCATGTGCTTTAATATCGTATTCTAAAACCCTACCTTTTCATATACATCAACGTGATCCAGGAAATAACAGTTCCATGTAAAAGGTCATAAAATATTTCAGAGGAGAAGTAATTCATTTTATTGAGAAAGTAGTGGCTTGGGAAAGCTTAAGTAAGGAGGCAATATTAGAAGCTGAAAACAGTCTACTGCATGGAGTTCTGAATCAGAAATATGCTTTTTCCCACCATGTACCAGCTACGTGGATGTGGTCCAGCTACTTAAACTCTCTGAGCCTGAGTTCTCATCTTCAATATCAAGACAATATAGCCCACATCATAGATTTATTATGAGGATTAAATCAGATAATATATATTAATGTATATTCCCCAAATGGCTACAACAATATCCTGATCTCACATGTATTCCCAGAACCTGCCATCAAGAGATGGAGTCTACATCCCTCCCCTTGAACCTTGGAGACCTATATGACTGCTTTAGGCAAGAGGATATGGTTGAAGTGGTGCTATGTGACTTTTGAGGCATGTCATAAAAAGTAACACAGCATCCACCTGGCTCTTGGGATTATTAACCTTGAAATGGAGCTATGAGCTCTGAGGACACACAGAGACACCCAGTGAAGGGGCACTAAGGCTCCTGGTCCTCAGCCCTGGCTAACTCTAACTTCTCCGCAAGTCAGTGAGCCATCCTGAAAGCAGATTCTTCGGACCTCAACTGAGCTGATGCTGGGTGAAACGGAGCCCAGCCCGAATTGGAGATTTATGAGCAAAATAAATGACAGCTATTGATGCAGGTCACTAAGTTGTGGTATGAAGCAAGAGATAACTGGAAAGCATTTAGATCAGATAATATATATAAGGTACTTATGATGTATGACATAATACATGCTTAATTAAAGTTGGGTATTAACTGGTAATATTATACAGTGGAAGTTAGGATGACAGACCTGGGAATCAGACTGCCTGAGTTTAGATTCCAGAGCTACTGCTTTCTAGCCATGTAACTTCAGGGAAGTTACTCAACCTCTGGATGCCTAAGTTTCTCATTTGTGAATGGAGTTCATAATTGTACCCACTTCACAGGGTTGTGGTCAGAATTAAATAAGTTGCAGTTCTCCAGATAGGCCATGATCTTCATCGCAGCCAAGCCTTCGTCATAGATGTTCTTCCACCTCCAACTCCCTGGTATAGGTCTCAGTTAGCTAGACCATCCCCTCAGAAACTTTTGACCTTCCCAGTTTAGAGTCCCCTTTCATGTGCTCCCGTGGGCCCGTGTGCTGATTCTTTGCTGACCCGTGTATTGGGCACAGCTTTCTTGCTCTGCAGGTACCTCTGTATGTGGTCAGGGCCACAGCCTGTGCCTCTGTCACTGACACTGAAGCACAGATCTGTTTCAAACTTAAGGCTGTCAAGTGAGAAAGAAGACTCTTCTTCCCCTGCTCACACCGTTTTCTTTTTCTTTTTTCTTTTCCCTGCACCATTCTGAAGAAGACCTAAAGCAATGCTGCTTATGGCTCAATGTCATACTAAGATCCTAGGAAACTGGCCTTTCAGATTCAGCATTCACATAGAGGGACTGGCCATGAGTCCACGGGCCAGTCTGGCAGGCATTTACAAAGAGCAAAGACTCTGCTGTTTTCAGAATTACCTTTCCTCTATGACCACCAAAGTTCTGCTACTGCCCTAAAGTTTTTTCCCAGGCTCTTTTTGCTCAGAATAAATGAATCCCCAGGGGGCTTCACAAATCCTTCATGGAAATGTATTTTTTGAGATCTTATTCCAACATTTCAATGAAAATGACCAACCTGTTCTAAACCTCAGTAATAGATATGTGCTAGGTGAAAGCTCGGCTCTCCATTGTAATATCAGTTGAGAAAAAAATACCTCCCTTGCATACTCTGTGGACTCCTGTGTGTATGTCTATGTGTCTGTGTATGTGTTTCTTTTAAGGAAGGGATGGTTTTTAGTTTCTTTCATTGTGATAATATCTATTCTTGCTTTTCAGGCTAGTTAAATGCAGCCTCATGTGCAGAAAGCAAGTAAGTCAGTGGCAAGGAATGATGAAAAGAGAAGTTGGCCCAAGAGCACACAAAGGCATCAGCAGGTGTGAATATACTACCCAGAATGGTTCCTATAAAAGTCAGGAAATGGTCCTCAAGCTAATAAAAGTTCAGAATTAGTTACTGGAGCTTGTAAGACCTTACTATGCATTATAGCCTCTCCTGTTTAGTCAAACATCTCTTCTGTTTTCTGGCAGTTAAATGAAAATGATTCCTGGCTTTATTGCATTTTTAAAATTCAGCTAACAGTCTTAATGAAAAGTAGCACAAATTTGTGATGTGAATATTAGATATCAGTTTAGTGCCCAACACAGTCCATGTTCATTCTCACCTTCCCTGACCATGACCCTACTCACATTCATTCATTTGTTCACTCAATAAATATTGAGCAACCATAGATACTATGTAAACAAATGAGCATGGCTGTGTTCCAATAAAACTGCATTTATGGCCATTGATATTTGAACTTGATATAATTTTCATATATCATAAAATATCATCTTTCTGTTCATTTTATTTCCATTTACAAAAAATGTGAAAACCATTTTTAGCTCATAGGTCATACATTGACAGGCAGAGGGGTTGGATTATGGCTCCTGAACTATAGTTTGCTGACGTCTGATTTAGAGAATGTGGCAGATGAGTTCCATTAAAGGATGAGTAGGAATTTTCTAAGCAGATGAAGGCATTCTAGGTTGGGGTAATAGCATTTGGCAGAGACACAAGTGGCATGAGTTTTTTGAAGAGCCTTAAATAGTATCACTGGCACTTATAGTTGGAGAGGGGAGAAGGCAAAGGGACAGAAACTGAAGGTTCCCATCACCATACTGGGAATTTGACCTTTACTAAATAGGCAGTGGGGAATCACTGTGGAATCTGTGGCATACTGAGTTTTGCATTTTAGAAAGATCATTCTAGCAACAAGGTGAAAAGCTGATGAGAGTAGTCCAAGCGAGAAGGAAAAAAAATGAAACAATGATTGGTAATTCAGCAAAAGACACACAGAACTGGTCAACTATTAGTTCCATGAAATTGTCTGTTTTCTCCTCACACATCATGTCCTTTCCTAATGCAGAACCACAGAGGATGTTATTCCTTCTTTCTGGAATTTTTTACTTCTCTTTTATCACAACTCCTTTTCATCCTTTAGGTTTTAGTTTCAGTGTCACTTCTCCAGAAAAGCCTTGGCTGACCCTTCAGATCAGGATTTACAGCCCTGTGATATACAAGAGGACCTTGTACCTCTTTGTAGCAATGATCACACCCAAGATATCTACTCAGTGTCTGCCTTCTGGGCCAGACTGTAAGCCACACATCCACCACTGCTGTATCCCGGTGCCTACTTCAGAGTAGGTGCTCAGTGAATATTTTCAGTGTCCATGAGCCAAGTAAAAATATATTGAATGAATAAATGATGGGAAGAAACATACAAGTCAGTGAATTTTCAGGATATGTTTCCCTGACTGTGAAGACTTTGCAATAAAGTTTGACAGACAATCCCTGCAGTGGTTTAATGAAGAGCTGAGCTGTGGCATCAGAGTCTAGGTTTGGAAAACCCCTTCCCTACTAGTAGCTTTCTGACTTTAGGGTGTCACTCAATGCCTAAGAGTCTCTATGTCTCAGCTATTAAAAATAAAAGGGTAATGATTCCTACTCTGCAGAGATTTGGGGGAAGATTTGAAATGATGTACATAAAACATTTAGCATAATACTTGGCTCATGGAAGGAAAATTTAAAAATACTATTTAAAAAAAGAAATTTTCTTCAAATGAATATTACAGATAATAAATTGCTTAGTAATTTAAAGAGAGATATGCAATTAGCAACCAACGGAGCTTGAGATGGTAGTAAGAACATAATAAACCTTCGTCAATTAATTGAACAGTGGATAGTTGAGTGCATTCCCAATGAGACAGATGGGACCTGGTACTTGGGACCCTGGGCTGCAGTGCTTGCACTGGAATGGAACAACAGAAATGCAGAGAAACTATAAGGGACTAAAAATAACTGTGTGTATGTGCAGTTGGGGCGAGTTATGAGCAATAAGATACAAAAAGACCAAAAACCCTACTGCCACACAGCACCACCAAGGGGGTGGGCAGGCCACCTAAGCCAACCCTCCAGCCCAGCCCCTGGACCCGCCCCTACCCTCACCCCATTTAAGGGACCAGCTCGTCCCTTCTCGGGGAGGGAGCAAGGGACTCTGTTACTGGGTTTTCATCCCTCCTGCTGCAGCACAAGTCCTAATAAAGCCTTGCCTGAGTTCATCGTCTGGCCTTTTATCAATTTCTATTGATTAAGGAGGCCAAAAATCCTGGTCAGTAACAACAAAACACATGAAATGATCAATAAATATTATCGATGGTGATGTTCCTGTTGGCCAGATTTTCACATCTGCTTTATTCCATTGGTGTCGTAGTGTGGCACTGTGGCATTTAACATGGCCAATCATACTATTAAAAAAATGCTAGTCTGAGGATGTTAGAAGGATACTACAAGCAGCCAAACCTAGTGAATCACAGCAAGAGAGAGTTCCTGAGAAATGATTGGTTACGTAGGTCCAGTTGAGTTGTTGTAAAACAGCATGAGTTCTGTAATGCATCAACATGGTAAGGCTTCAGAGAATCAAAAAGAAAAGTAAGCACATGAGTGCTGGAAAGTGATGTGACAGATGAGGCACTGAGGCAACACATGAATCCTGTGTAGGATAGAAAGGCTAAAAGTAGCTTTTCTCCTAGAAAATACCCACAACTCCCCAGAAAGAGAAACACACGTTTTCTATTTGCCTGGTGAGTGTGTGTACTCATTTCACCACTGTGACTTCCTGAATACACCCTGGAAGCCAGCGACTTTCTGAACTCACAATGAATTCCACTCATCATCTTTTATTCATACAATTACTTGCGTAAGACCACCTCAATGAACTCCTAAAACATATTCACTTCCCACTCAGATAAGGGGTCTACTTACCTTCTCAGATCTTGAGGATCTTCTCTCTTCCAGGGCATTAAGAAAGGCAGACGCTGCCCCTGTGTAAAAGTGTGCCCGCCCACGATTGTTTGCCCAGCATCCTCACTTATGTGTCTCAGTTTTCATTTGGCATACTGCCTGTGCTCTCAGGGACTCTTCTCTGTCACATCACAAGCTATACAGCAGCTGAGCTTACCACCTTGTCTTTAACTGGAAGCCTAAAGCCTTTCGGGGTCCTTTTTTGTTGCTCTGTATAGGCTGAATTACCAAAATGGGATAAAACAGATCCTGTTACACATATTGGCTGCATTCCTTTGGTTTTGTGCAAGAGCCCTCCAAATCCAACCATAGGATATCAATGAATTGAGCATCCAATCATATTTGTAAGAGTCAGGGCTTAGGCCACCTGAAAGTATCTAATATCTCTCTTTGGCGAGTTCACACATTTTCTTACAAATAGAACTACTTTTAAATCCTTCTACTGTACAGTGGGTTCATGTGAGGACATACATTCCTTACTCGATACCACAGCTTTTCAGAGACTTTAAAGGCTGGATATACTTACTTTGTTCATAGGACTGATGATATCAAATGTTGTTTTAAGATTGATTTGTCTTTAAGTCCTGGTGTTAGAACTTAAATACTTAAACCAGTCTTCTGTGGTTTTATTTTTTCCTTCTGTGCTATAAAACCTATGACCTGTCATCCCATACTGAGATGTAAAGAATCTATAGTCACATTACAGGCCTGGAATGTATGCTTAATAATGCGTTCCTTAGAGCCTTAAGTATAGCTAAGCTCTACCAATTGGTTTACAATTTCCATCTCCTTTCCCCTCCCTGTCTTCTTTCTTCAACTCAAACATGACACTTGCATTGGTTAATAGTCAGAAATATTTGATTTTAAAAAAAAGTTTTCCCGTTATTTATTTCCTCTCCTAGCAAAGATTTTTTTTTTAATGTGCAGTTCTACTCTAAAATGTCTTGAGGTTTATGAGAAAAAGTAAGTCTAAGCAGTCCTTGAATTGTAAGAACTAGGAATTTTGGGAAGGGCAGCAAAACCAAGGCAGTCATCTGCCCCAAAGAGTCACTTGGCTGAAGTGTCTCCAGGACCCTGACAACCACATACTAGAAATAAACAGCAGTTGATGACTCTGTGGTAAGTCATCCCAGAGAAAGCCCAGTTGTGTCACCATCTGAGAAAGATGTCATCATGAGATAGTTTATTAAGTGTCAGAGCCAAAAAGTGAAGGAAAATCACAAGAAAGATTAAATTAAAAAATGAGAAGCTTCCCAAGAATCCAAAACATTTCCTTGTAATTATGAGTGCTGTTTTATGCCTTTGGAACTAGAACAAGGCAAGCTAGTAATAATACAAATAATAGCACTTCTAATAATAGGAATAATGACCCTGAATAAAATCTTGGGAGCTCATTTTTTGCCACTGTGCTAAGTGCTTTCCATATATTATCTCTTCCCTTTTAATCCTCACATTAACTATGTAGAGATTATCTCCATTTTACAGATAAGGGCACCCGAAGAATTAAATGTCTAATTAGTAGCTAGTTAATAGTAGTGACAGTAGTTACAGTGATAACAGTAATAACAATAATACGCACTATTTTAAGGATATGTTATCCAATTTCACCCCCAATAACAAGCGAATAATATAGGTTCTAGGATTGGAAACTTTACACATGAGTAAATAGAGGCACAGAGAGGTTAAATAAATTTCCCAAGGGTACTCAGATAAATGGTAGACTTGGGATTTGGACCCAGCCACTTGGTTTCATAATCAAGGCCACTAAGCATTATACTTTACCATTTCTCAAGAAGCACAGTATAAATAAATGTAGGCATTGTTCATCAAAACCCAGCTCAAAACAATAGCTTCTCATTTATTCTATTTCAATGATAAAACTCAAGTGGTATTAAGATGAATAAAATAGTGCACTCCTGGTTGCTGAAGCTCTCTAAGCTTGACTTAAATCAGCTAGAGACCAACCCTTTCCAATTTTCCCACTACATTCCCAGTTTTTAGCACTGACAGTCCCACATCACAGGAAATCCTTCAGTTCTTGATAAACTGGGACAGTTGGTAATGATAATGTGGACTATGATCATTGCTTAATCAGTACCCTTACCCCCCACTCTCCAATATCAATTTCTACTGGATGTTACCAAGCAGAGAAATAAAACATCCATCATAAGAAGCAAATATACTGTATTCTAAGGCTCCTGTTATAATACTTAGCAACTTTGTGACTTTCAATATCTCCAACATTCAGGCCTAAAAAGGACTCAGTAAACCTGAATTGAAATTAAGGAATTCACAGCCACTAAGAAAGAAATATACCACATGAATAATTTAATTCTTTCCATTCCCCCCCCCCCTTTCTACCATACTATACAAAAGCAAGCCCCATCTTGTCTGGACAGATAGCCTAAATCCTAAAGGCTGTGACCTTCATTAAGAATTTGGGCCAAGAGTCAACAAGGGCTTTCTGCCAAGGGATCTAGAGAGTGGCCTCTTGTCCCTGGACAGACTGTTGTAAAAGCTTCTCCAATTAATTTGTGTGTGTGTGTGTGTGACTGAGAAAGCCAGTCCTAGCAGCAAAAAACACAAAGACAGTGGCCCATCTCTACCTGGTAAAGTTCAGCAGCTAACAGGACCTGTATATTTAACAATAGCCATAATCATTCTTAGTAAATAAAGCCCTACCATCGTGAAAAAGAGAACTGAAACAACTTTAAAGCACTACATGAAAAATCCATATTATGTTAAAAGCAAATCACCTGCTCAGTTGCATTGACACATTCTCACAATAAGCATTTCTCTAGTACCTGTTATATGCTGCCTTTGCTCTAGAAACTTGGAAGATCTGAAAGTTACTAAGACAAAAATATGAAGTAAAATGTGCTAAGAGTACTATGGACAAAGTGCCACAAGACAAAGATGATCTCTGACGTGGAAGCCTTGGAGCAGGAACTGAGTGTGCTAAGGAGACTAGGAAAAGGAAAGCCTCCCAGGCAGAGCAAATGTCATATGCCAATGTAAGGAGGGCAAATAGACTTGGTGTTCTAGAGGAGTTTCAGACAATTTTCTGTGCATGGGGCATTGCATAGGAGAGAGGGGTGAAAGGTAAGATGGGAAAACACGTAGCTTTGAACATTATTTGGATAACAGGTTTTCACATTTGTGTCCTGAATGCAGTGGGCATACAGTCATAATTTTATTAATGATGATACTAATAAGTAATTAATTGACCACTTGCTATATTTAGACACTTTGCTACAAGCTTTATTTTTAATTTCTTTATTTGCATTTATTTGGATATTACCTGGTTAGCATACATAATCTATTACTATGTAGAATAAACATGTTTTCCAAAACAAAAATAGAAAATCAGTGAGAAGAGTGGCAATGTTTTACATTCTGGCAAAACTGTTTTCCTCCCAGCTTTACTTAAATATAATTGACATATAATGTTTAAGTTTATGGTGTACAATGTGATGACTTGATATACCGGTATATTGGGAAGTTGTTGCCACAATAAGGGTATTTACCACATCCATCACCTCACATAGTTATCTTTTCTTTCTTTTTTCTATTTATGATGAGAACTTTGAGCAACTTTTAAGTATATGGTACAGTATTGTTATCTATAATCACCATGTTATGCATTAGATCCCAAGACCTTATTTATTATATAACTGGACATTTTTAGCCTTTGACTGTTGTCACCCATTCTCCATCGCTGTCCCTGCCTTCCAGCAATTACCAATCCACTTTCTGTTTCTAGGAGTTTTTTTTTTTTTTTTTTTTTAAGAATTTTCATATAAGAGCATAGAGTACTTACCTTTCTCTGACTTATTTCACTCGGCATAATGCCTTCAAGACTCATCATGTTGTTGCAAATTGCAGTAGTTCCTTCTTTCTCATGGCTGATTAACATTCCAGTGTGTGTGTGTGTGTGTGTGTGTGTATACACATACATACCACATTTTCTTTATCCATTCACCTATTTACAGGCACTTAGACTGTTTCTATGTCTTGATTATGGTAAATAATGCTGCATTGAACATGAGGGTGCAGATATCTCTTCAAGATAGTGATTTCAATTATTAGGATATATATTCAGAAGTGGGATTGCTGGATCATATTGTAGTACTATTTTTAATTTTTTGAGGAATCTCCATACTGTTTTCCGTGGCAGCTGTACCACTTTACATCCCTCCAACAATGTCCACCCAGGTTGGGGAGCAAATTTGCACTTCCACTCCAATGCTTAGCAGAGCCTCCAGTTCTGCCCCTCCAGGAAGAGTGGCCACAGAGATCCAGCAGCTGTTGTACACATCCTAAGGCCTGCCTGGGCTGGAAGCCAAGCCAGCAATCCTGCCCAACTGTTGAGCACAGCCTCTGGCCTCATGTAACCAGAGAGCCAGAACAATCTCCATGAGCAACCTCAGAGCCTAGCCTACAGGACCATCCAGTCCCAGCCTTGGAACCCATTTTATAGCCCCCCCCCCCCCCCCCGCTTCCAACAGCAGAGCTCAGCAATTGGCCAGCTGGTTTGATAGACACAGCCTGCAGCCTTGCCCAGGGAGGGAGCCCAGCCAGTGACCCCTTCCAATCAAGGAGCATAACCCGTCGCCCCGCCCAACCAGGGCCACTGGACAGCAAACCTGCCGGACTGGGGAGCCCAGCTATGGCACTTCCTCTGTGACCTCAGAGCCAGGGGAGTAGCCACACCCAACTAGAGACCCTGACAGCAAGCTGAAATAAAAGGATGATAATTCATATCGTAAAAACGTGACTAGATAAAACTCATCAACTCATCATGACTAGATAAATATATAAAGTCAGATTCTCTAATATTATAATAGTGGCATGTAAATCACAACTCTGAAACTTAGAAAAAAAGAATGTGTAAAAGTAGCAGTAACTATCATAACTTGTTATTGGATATATAAGATAAAAAGATATAAATTGTAGCATCTGTAACCTAAAATGTAAGGGTCGCAGGGTGAGGAGAAGTAAAAGTTTCTGGATGCTACTGAAGGTAAATTGTTATCAGCTTAAAATAGGATGTTGTAAGATAGTCTATGTAAGCCTCATGGTGACCACAAAGGAAACCCTCTAGCGGATATACAAAAATTGATGATAAAGGAGTCAGGTCGCACCACCACAGAAAGACATCTACTTACAAAGGAAGACAGCAAGAGAGGCAGCAAAGAACAAAGGATCTACAAAACAGAAAACAGTGAACAAAATGGCAATAGTAACTCTTGTCCTATCAATAATTTAAACATAAATGATTTAAATTCTCCAATCTTGCAAATTTCTTTAATATCTGGTTTAAATATTTCTGGTTCTAGTATCAGCGTTACATTTATGACATATTAATTTTGGTTAAAGTTCATCTACTCGTCACATATTGGACTCTCTGCTGGACAGCAGAAATATGATGATGAACAAAACAATTGTGATCCCTCTATTCACGGAGCCTACAGACTACCAAGGGATGCGGTCCATCAACCATGATTATACCAATAATCTCCTAACTTCCCCTGCAATAACAGCTCTAAAGCGGATGCAGAGGATGCTGTCAGAGTGCCTGACCAGGAAACTGTTCTAGGCTAAGGAATTTGGTGATTAGGTGGTTTGAAGACATAACCACATTACAGCCTTCAGGAAAAAAAAGAAATGCACATGTTCGTATCTTCATTTAAAGTGTTCATTTTTTAAAGTAAAATTCATTAGCCAACTCACATTGAAGCCATCAGCTAGACAGATGGAAACTTTGGATTCAAAGCAGATTCATATCTTTCTATCAGCTAGCAATTAGACATGTGAAAGCATATTCTTAAACCATAATGTGTCAAATATTTGCCATTTTTAAAGCAATACTGTCAAGCTGCAAAACTTATGAAATTATCCACTTTTTTAAATTACCACCTTTGATTTATTTGTCCCCAGAAGCAAGGCTTGGAAATCTTCCCATTTTGTTATTGCAGTAATTGGAGAAAATTGAAAACATAACAAGTATTTTTTTTACCTTCTTAAAATTGTGTTACAGTCTTTAAGGGGACCAGTTTTATCAATTTATTCTCTTTGGTCTGTCAAATATTCTGCTTTCTTAGTAGCAATGATGACAATAAAATGGACTATTTTGGGATTCTGGAAATGTCTAGTCAACTCTTCTGAATTCTGTACCAGGAGCCAGAGATAAATGAGCAGCCCTATAATATTAGACTGGCAGGCACAATGAAAACTGGGGGTAAATTAGCCTCTGCTGCTCCCTCCCTCACATCTAGACCTAGAAGTCACCCACAGACTTTCAGAGCATCGGTATAACCCAGCTGACCACAAGGAGGATCTCAGCCTGCCTCTGTAGAGCACAGAGCTCTGACCTGGTGCACAGAAGCAGAACAGATGAGGGAGGCCTGAGGATGGGCAGCTCCTCAGAAGCCAAGTAGAATCTGAGTTGAGCGAGCCCTGTGATTCTTTCTCTACTTTCACCAATGAGAACCTTCACTCCTCAGTCTCGTCTTCCTGGCTCTCACTTCCTCCTCCTCCTCCACTTCCTCCTCCTCCTCGTTGTCCTGTTATGCCTCCCCCACCATCTGCAGAAAGGGGCTAGTGGAAGAGGAGGGAAGAAACCAGGGAAAGAACTTGGGAAAAGGGAGAAAGCATTTGCTCTTTCCAAATAGGATGGGACTTAAATTCAGGGACCAGGAATCAATAGCTTCTCTTCTTTGTTACCTTTGTTGTTTCTGCCGTGCCTAACACTAGAAACAGTGGTACGTGAAAGAAGGTCTCCAAAGAAACTCATCTTCTCTCCTGTCCTCCCTACCTCCAGCCAAGCCATGAACTCTAACTTGAATAACTGACATATTAGTATGAAATCTAGACTTTGTCTTTGAAATCGATCCCAGAGATGATCTACTTTTAAAAATAATGAGATTTCAATGTGGTATGAGGCAAAGAGCTTTGTAATCAGAGACCTGCCCCTGTCCCAACAAACTCCCCAAACTAGTATATACGTTGGTGAGTAAGTTAATTTGCTGCAACAGTTTCATCTGTATAACTGTGGTAAAGGATGGTTAAAGTAATATTAGCTCAAATTTTTAAAAAGAAACTCAAGCGAGAGAATACATGCACAGGCAGTATTTAGATAAATCTCTATTCAAATGATATTCAGTTGTTTCTTACTGATTACAACTTCATTTGATGATTAGTAAGAGGTATAATATTACCATTGTTGGTACACAGAATGCATTTTATTCAGTTTTTCAGAATTTTCAATAAAGTTTCTAGGGAAAAGTTCTTAAAGATATTCCTAATTTAATTCCTCCTTTCCTTCCTTCCTCCCTCCTTCCTTCCTTTCATCCTTCCTTTCTTCCTTTCTTTCCTTTCTAATGGACAGGGTGGTCCAAAGTGTATGCCCTTTTGTATTAAGTGATGTGTAAAATTTTTCATTAAAAAGAATTATTTCCTTGGGAATGTGATTCTTTGTACCTTCTACTTATGTGAAAAGACTTTAGTGCTTTATTTACAAAATGCCCAATTAAAACCTGATCCGTCCTAATGCAGCCTCAACATCAGAATAGTCTATGTACTTGCCATTTAATGCTTACCTCCGTTACCAATAGCCCTCTGAGCTGAGGGCTTTTTACAGTCCAACACTGATTTATTACACTTCAGAGATCACTGCAAGGGAGGCATGTACTTTACAAAGTAAAATAAACTCAACTCTAAGGGTCTTAGATAATTACTCTGTTTTAGTAAGCACTCTTGGAGACAAAATTAAGTGATTTTCATTTCAGACTTAATTTGTTGTGGTTTTTAAATTTTGTGTTTTTTTTAAATGTAGCCATATGACTTTAATACACTACCAGTTTATTACAACTTTTGTAAGTTCACCAGTGTATTTTAATAGCTCCTTCCTCCCTCTTTCTTTTTCCTTTCCTTCTTTCTTTACTTCCTTCTTTCCCACCTTCCTTCCTGCCTCCTTTTTTCTGAATCTTCATCTACACATTTTCTTCAAACAAATGTTTGCAGCACTGTGTTAAATGTCTAAAATAATAGCGAAAAAGAAATGGTGGACCTATTTTTTGAAGATAACGGAAGTCAGCATAGGCCTTGTAGGGGGAAGGACAATGTATTTCTCCTTTTTGCCTCAAATTCATGCTCCATTTTTACTTTATTTACATAGGAATCAATGACTCTATACGTATATTACCATTTACTGAGTCTATCCTCAGGAAGGAAAAAATGCCCATTTTTCAATTTTAACTATTAATCTGTGGAGCCTAATATACCACTCACTCACCTGCAGCATATCTATATAAATTAATAAAATTGCTCCTAGCAGGAAAGAAAAACAAACAGAAAAACCATTTTACTGGTTTACTATGTGAGGTTTACTATGTGAAAGATATGTTAGGATATCTTTTGAAGCTGTGTGGGTAGGGGAATGCTGCTTTTGTGTTTACCCAGAAAACACTTCCATGTCAGTTACCAAGATGATTTACTGTCTACGTATGTCGCACCAGTTAGTGCCTTCAACATGGTCATACAGCTTTGTCAGCCCTTCCCGTACTCTTCCTCTCCCATATCAGAAAGAGGCAGATAGTTCTAGATTTTTGTTGTGCAGCCCAGCTGTAATAGAAGGGCCCAGCAAATAACTATTCTGGATATTTTGGCCCCATAACTTGTCCTTTGTTATCATTGTTATTCTCCTAGCATAGTTCATAATTTGGTCAACAGCTCTGCCAAATTCTTTGAGTGTTATTTCTTTGTATATTTTAAAATATTTTTTTAAAAACCTCTTAGAAATATTGAGTCTAACTCTCACATATATTTGTAAAAAAAATTGTTCCTAGATGTTAAAAAATCTTGTGTACTGGTAAATATTGCAGTGGAGTAGCATGGTATACTTCTGTGACTTCAAGTCAATTATACATGTGCAGAGAGAGAGAAAGATCAGTTGATTTTGTCCACTGTCCACAGGGTAAATTTATGGCTCTGAGTGAGCATGAAATGGGTGACATGAATGTGCTGTTTCTCCAGTTGTCTCCATTCTCAAATACCTGAGTGTAAGCATCTTGCTGCCGTAAGTGTAATCCTCATTTTTAAACACACAGTAAATTTTTTTTTCTATGTCATGGGATCTAAATGCCTTCCATACAAGCCAGCTCTCATCTGGTGATTAACCAAAAAAAAAAAAAAAAAAAAAAAAGAAAAAACGAAAACAAGGGAAAAACAAACATAATTCTATTCTAAGGCTGGAGGAAAAATCTTGTTGAGCTTAACTAATTCCCACGTGAGATGTTACTATGTTGTGAATCCATCGTTAGTAGTCAGAACCATAATTTAGCTTAGTATCAGCAACAATTGATGTAGATTAGAAAAAAAATTACAGTGGAAGTGGGAAAAAGAAACTTGTTGTCACTAAATAACATTATGTTATATGGTAAATATTTTGGTTGCCATTTTATAGCCAAAGTAAGATGCTGAAGACATTTATTAAATTGACACCAGGCTCTATTGCAAATCTAGGGTTGCTGGAACTTGAACCAAGAATACCATGGATTTATTTAGTGAAAATGCTGAAAATGAGTGAATGCTTAATAAATTCCACGACTACTTGTGGAAACTGAGTTTTAGGTTAAGAAAAACAATGTTATCTGATTGTACAAAGTGAACGAGCATCTTGATTTTTTTCTTTCTTTTTTCTCTTTTGCATTTTGAATTATTAATTAATGATGTCCATATTATTATATATTGAAATATAAGTATAAAGGTTTAGTTTGCATGTCACAAATTGAGAAAAAAATTCACTAAACTTTTTTTAACCTAGCCCATCATCACTTACTGTTGAACAAAACTTATCACTTAGATATAGTAGTTAGTTAATGTGCAATGAAGAGAGGTTAAATTAAAAAAAAAAGATTTAATAACAATAGCAGTGGTAGTAAACACTGATTGAATGCTTTATATGTGATTGGCATGATGATACATGCTTCCCTTACATTATGTAACTTAATCTTTGTGTTTGTGTAATGGGTATTATTATTGTTGGCCACCCTCTACTAATGAGAATGTTAGGTGTACAGAACTTTGTGAATTTTTCCAAGAACCACAAGTAGGAAGTGTTAGAGCCAGTTCGTAATCTCTCTAATCTCAAAGTCCATTTAATTAACTACTGTACCATCCTGACACATATGAAGACATTAGAAATAGACCCAAACACAGTTTATAAAAATCTAATGATGGATGCTCATCAAATTAGAGATGGATATGTGTCATTAAAAATGTGTCATATATTCTTGTAAGCCATTACTGTGTCATATATTCTTTTCGTTCTTTCATTCTTAAACTTTGTCTCATGATCCTTCTGCCCTGCTGCCTTAGAAATTGATGTGGTCCTTGTTTTGGTCTTGAGCCCTTCTTTTGCTATTGTTATTGTTAGGGACAGTGTCAGTTTCTTCTGTCTCACAAGGAGAGGCTGGCATTGCAAGAAGGCAGAGGTAGTGCCAAGAGGGGCAGCAGGAGGTGACTCCATTAGTGGTAAAGTTTATTTGCTCCCAGAATAAAGCAGCTGCAGTTGTGAACCTGAGTACCATCTTGGTGCTCAATTCTTCATAATCAAAAGAATTGTTTATTCCCCCAGCCTCCACCAGTTTACCATTTTTTCATTTGTAGCACTGCATTCTCTCTTCTAACCCCCTACACATGGAAACTTCTTTGCCAAGGTCATAAATCATCATTTTGTTGCTAAATCAGACGCATATTTTATATTATTTTATTAGTTGGTTTAGCACCATTATTAATCACAACTGACCATTTCCTCCTTCTTGAATATACTCTGCTATTGGCTTCTTAACACTATAATTTCCCATCACCTTCCTGGACATTTTTATCAGTTTTCTGATGTTCATTTTATAATGTGTGGATGGCCTCACTGCAGGGGACATTTTTATCCCTTCAATCTGGCCACAGAAGTTGAATTAGGGATTCCTTAGAATCCAAGTCAGGTCAAACAGAGCCAAGGAGAGTCTTTTCTAGGACTTCTGTTGAAGCCATCAAGGAAGAATTATGTTCTTTCTGCTGGGATTGCTGATGGTAAGAATGATGTTAAGCACAGTATTGTTGGAGGTCAGAAAAATGAGGTCATCACTGTGGAAAGCAGATAAAAACTAAGTCCTAATTAATTCATTTAAGTCCTGGATCCAGATAAGTTTGGGACCTTAAGTTTACTTCTGGACTTTTCCAAAATGTAAGCCAATACTTGTCCTTGATTGTATAGGTGAGGTTATTTGTGAATGAAAGAGTCTTTCATGATAAAATACTTCCCTTCCATCTATCCGTCCATCCCCACTGAACTCCAAATACCATAAATATAATTTTCTACTACAAATCTCATTTTAGATGTCCCACAGGCACTGTACACTCAAACGTGCCCACTTCTAATATCCCAACCTGAAACGGGCATGATTTCTGACTCTTTCCCTTAGCACCGCCACTGCCCATATCCAAATTAATCATCCAGTCCTATTAATCTACTTCTAGATTGTTCTTTATTCCACCTAATTCTCCTTATCCTCATTACCCCAGCATAGAGTATGTCACTGTCTCTTGCCAAAATTACTTTGCCTCCTAACTGATTCATTTGTCTCCAGTCCATTTATTTTTGCCTTGCAGTCATAGTGATATGTGTCCAAAAGCAAATCTAAAGATGGTATTCTGTTTAAGACTTTTTATGGCTCCCCTCTGCCCACGGAGTACTGTGAACCCAAACTCCTCACCGTGCATGGCTCACACCATGATCTGGCCCCTGCTTAGCTCTTCAGCCTTAGGTGCTGTTGTTCCCATCACCCACGCAGTCTTCTCACACATAGTACTATGCTTAACCCCAAAGGGCCATACTCTCTCTGGCTGTGTGGCATGCCATGCTCTGTCCTCTGCTTTAGAACACTCTTCTCCACTGCTGTGCCTGGGACAATTCTGTGCATCCAGAGAAAAACTTCTCTCGAACACTCTGCCCTCCACCTAAAACAACATCCAAGTCTGAGTTAAATGCCCTTTCACTTCTGAACCACATCTACCTACTGTAATTGTAATTGCCCATCAACATTATCATTGCTGATTTACATCACTCAAACTGGGAGAAAACTGTTTGAGTGCAAGGGTCCTGGAGCCTACAACAGTGCTGCTTCATAACTACTTGTGTAAATGAATGAACAGTGATCAGTCAGTTATGCCGTAGAATTGACACAGAGTGAGTTTTCTGCTTATGTAATCAACTATATAAGCCTCTCTCCAGTATTCTCTAAGCAGCCTCAGGCTGGAAGAAAAGTGGAAAAGAAATTAAAGTTTTCGAAGAGAGGGATTTCAGATCTTACTTGAAACTTTTTCTCTTCCCAAACTCATTTGATTGATGTTACACTTAAAATTAGGCAAAGGTTTATATCAGGGAAAATGAGGGCATGCCCTTAACTTTGCAAATCCATTTTCCTATCAAAACACACACCTTTCGACCTCAGTTTACATATTCATTTTTAAACTTAAAATAATAAAGTTACACAAGAGGTAGGCTGACAGTTAATGAAGGAAATTGTGCTGCTTTGTGGTAACTGATTGCTTTACACAAAACATCACAGCCAAGAGGCTGCCCTGACAAGCCCAGTGCTTCAAGCAAGAGTTTGGTCCCTGAAGGCTGGCAGACACAAGGCAAGAGAAATAAAGCAGACTCTGGAGAGAACCCAGTTTTTATGCCCCCTCCACCTCCCTTCCCGACATCGCCTCACCACACACACATGCACACGCACACGCGCACACACACACACACACACACACACACAGAGCTTGTCCTAACCTATTGTTGGTTACCAAGTATGATTTCAAATTTCAGCAATTTGGGTTTCTTGGCCACTAAAGAAACAGCCATTTGAATCTTAAAAACATATCAAAGAACTAGTCCCTGTTTTGAATTTCTTATTAAGGAAAATAAAGCAGCAAATATAAGGTACAAAAAATTCAACAAAATGTTAGCAAGATACAGAAGTTCCCAACTGGCTTCCGTGAATCTATTTTTCCTCTCCTCTGCTCAGATCATCTTGGGGGAGTCAGAGCAATATTGCAAGACTCAAAACTGATCAGACTCTGCTTCAAACTCTTCAACATCTTCCCATTACATTTGGAATAAAGTCCCTAATCCACAATATACTATTAGTCCTGAAAAAACTCACTTCTACTTGCCATTCTGTCTCCTCTCTTTCTCCCCTACACACTGACCAGTGTGGAAGGCCTTTCACTTCCTTGAAGGCAGCATGTTCTTTTCTGTCCCAGGACTTTAACACACACTGATCCTTCTGCCTAAAACACTTTGATACCCACTCCCCTATTTGCTTAATTAAATGCTCTTAAATAAGTCACCCGTACCTTTGACTCCTCCTTCTGATGACTTTAACCCTTATTGGAATTGCCTACCATGCTGATTAAATTCCCCAGGAGGTTATAAACTCCATGAAACAAAGACTGTGTCTGGTTATTTTCTTTGAAGCTCTGTTACCTAACAGTGTCTGACAACTACTGGTGGTTCATAAATGTTTGTTGAATGAATATATATGTAATTAGGGGGAAAGAGATTAGATATGTATGTAACTCACACATTAGGGAAGACCTCTCAGTAAGGCTTTGTTGTCAGTTGCTTTGGCAGTGAACGGCTCTAATCAGGGCCAATTTCTTAAGCTGTGGTCCACAAGATCTTCTCTCATGGCTCACTAAAAACGTTGCTTAAATTTTAATACATATATGGACTCTTTAATCAGCTTTTTCTCCATGTTACTAACTATCCCTCTGCCACCAAAATGCCTGCACGGACAATTTTGAGATCAAGTAAGATGATTAATCCTGGGTGCTGAAAATCTTCTATAATTGTGGTCACTTTACCTAACTCAGACGTGTGCCAGTACTCTTATAATTTTACTGGCACTTTATAACCACAATTAAAAATCTTCCTGTGTTTTTTCCTGCCCCAACATTTCCTGCAGTATCTCTAGTTTCTGATAGCACGTAGCCTCAAATAAAAGTTTCAATGCTCACTTGAAAACTAGCCTCACTAACACAGTCTAGAGAAAATCTTGTTTCTACAGGTGATCAAGGTAGTAGCCCTTAGTCAGCTCTCTCCTTCCTGCTACACACCCTCTTCTCTTCTAGGAAAGAATCCAGTTTCTTAAGAAGTTGCAGATCTGGTTGCGTTAATCCCCAATTTCCAGACTCAATTCTACCTTCAGGTTTTAAAAACTACTTACATAAATTTTTTACATAATTTACTTACATAATTACATAGTGAAACAGTTATATAAGGTTTATAAAGAAAATCAGATTTATCTGTTTATTTCCTTATCTCTTTACTTTTTTCTAGGATTTTTTTTTCAAATTTATCTTCCAACTTCTTTGAATTTATTGTGTCTGTTTATTTTTTTTAATTTTCAAGACTAGCTTTTTCCTCTGAATCTTTCTTACTGCCTCCTGCTGTTATAATGCAGTTTAATTTCTCTTCAATTACAGTTTCTACAGAAAGTTTACTCCTGTTTTATTACCTCAGTTTCACTTTTTTTTTTTTTTTTTTGTATTGTTTGTTTTGATCTCTACCTTTCATGTGAGAGGATTTTCTCTCCAGTTTGCTGATTGTTGGCAGCTTTTTTATCTGTAAGACAGGCTACAATGCTGATTGGATGTTCAGTGTATGAAGACAATCTTGTCTACTTCTGGGCTTCACCATGGGGTGATTTGGTTGGGTTGTTTCATTGGAGAACCAGTACTGAAGACTGAAGACCCCTTTTCTTAGGCTTATCAGTTTTTCAGAGAGGAATCCTGCAATGTAGTACCTTCAGGGAATAAGAAACTGACTACCAGCTACTCATTCATAACTAAAAGAGTCAAGGAGGCCCACTGTTTATATATAAACTTTTGTTTTGCTCTTTACTCCCCTGTATTTATTGTGATGCCCTTGCCTCCACCTGTATATGGTGTCCCTCATTTTCAACCTTTCTAGGAAATAAATACTAATCTTCTGCTGGGCCTGGGGAGGGAGGTAAGTTCCTGACTGTCAGGAGCATGGGAGTAGATCTAGGGTTTGAGCTACTATGTATATAGTACCCCTACCCCACTTCAGTGTACCTGGTGTTTCTCATTCCTGAGCTTTGCTGGGCTTCTGCATTGTGACTAGCTTGCTTCAGAATTTCCCACCCTTCTGGAGTAAGCTTCAGCTTTCTTTGATTTTTTTAAAATCATTCATAACTTGCTTATATGACTTTAAGCTTATAAAACTTAGTTATCACCACCTTTCTCCTGTGTACATTTTCCTTGTTGGTTTGTACCATTTTTGAAATCCTTTCATGGTCATTTTAGTATGATTTTAAGAGAAAAATACAAGAGTTTATGGTCAGGCCACCATATTTAATCAGAAATTTGTAACTTTATTTTTTATTTAGATATAATTGACATATAATATTATATTAGTTTCAGGTATACAATACAATGATTTATTATTTGCATATATTGTGAAATGATCACAATATGCCTAATTAACAGCCATTGTCACACATTGTTACAGTTTTTTCCTTGTGATGAGAACTTTTAAGATCTACTCCCTTAGCAGCTTTCAGATATACATGACAGTATTATTGACTATAGTCGTCATGCTCCTATATTGGGTGCATATATGTTAATGAGTGTAACATCCTCATCTTGTATTGCTTCTTTAATCATGACATAGTGTCCTTCTTTATCTTTCTTTATGGCCTTTATTTTGAAGTCTATTTTGTCTGAAATCA
The DNA here is from genome assembly GCF_009834535.1 of Camelus ferus. NCBI lineage: Eukaryota > Metazoa > Chordata > Mammalia > Artiodactyla > Camelidae > Camelus > Camelus ferus. Next base: position 50,617,858 of record NC_045707.1, on the reverse strand, counting down.
GTACTACTACTCCTGCTTTCTTGTCATGTCCCATTTGCATGAAATATCTTTTTCCATCTTCTCACTTTAAATCTATGTGTGTCCTTCACCTTAAAGTGGGTCTCTTGTATGCAGCATATTGTAGGTTCTTGTTTTATTATCCAACCTGCCACTCTATGTCTTTTGATTGGAGCATTAATTCATTGAAATTTACAGTAATTATTGGTAGATGTGTGTTTATTGCCATTTCGAATTTAGTTTTCCAGTTGATTTGGTATTTCCTCTTTGTTCCCTTCTTTTTGTTTTTCTTTTTTGTGGTTTGATAATTTTCTTTCATATTATCTTGGTTTCTTTTTGGTTTTTGTGACTCTGTTGTATGCTTTTGATTTGTGATTACCCTGCTTTTCAAGTATATTAACGCATTACTATATCTATTTGCTTTAAACTGATAGTCATATAAGCTCAAACACATACTAAAAAGAAGTAAAAAAAGAAAAAGGATCTATATTTTCTTGCTCCCCTCTCCCACCATTAATAATTTTGATGTCCTCTTTTACATCTTCATGTTTATTCTGTTGCAACTCATTGTAGTTATCACAGTTCCAATTATGGTTTTCTCCTTTCTATAGCATCCTGCTTCCTTTATATTTAGAGTAGAATTTTCAATATTTCTTTTTGCATAGGTTTAGTAGGATAGATCATGTACTTAGGCACAAAAGAAGCCTCAAAATATTTAAGAGGATAGAAATTATTTCAAGCACCTTTTCTGATCACACTACCATGAAACTAGAAATCAACCATAGAAAAACAAAGGAGAAAAAAATGACAGCATGGAGATTACACAACATGCTACTAAAAAAACAATAGGTCGATGATGAAATCAAAGAAGAAATTTAAAAATATTTTGAGACAATTTACAATGAAAACACAACCACATAAAATCTATAGGATGCAGCAAAAGTAGTCCTAAGAGGGAAGTTCATAGCGATACAGGCCTTCCTCAAAAAAGAAGAACAATCTCAGGTAAACAACCTGACCTATCACCTAAAAGAATTAGAAAAAGAAGAGCAAACAAAACCTAAAGTCAGCAAAAGGAAGGAAATAATAAAGATCAGGGAAGAAATAAATAAAATAGAGATTTAAAAAAAAACAATAGAAAAAAATCAATCATACCAAGAGCTGGATTTTTGAAAGAGTAAACAAAATTGGTAAACCTCTGGCCAGGCTCATCAAGAAGAAAAGAGAGAGAACACAAATAAACAAAATAAGAAAGGGAAATGGGAAAATTACAACCAATACTACAGAAATACAAAAAACCATAAGAGAATACTATGAACAACTATATGGGAAAAAAAATGGACAACCTAGTAGAAATGGACAGGTTTCTGGAAACATTCAGTCCACCAAGACTGAATCAAGAAATAGACCACTTGAACAGACCAATCACTAGAAATGAAATAGAATCAGCAATAAAAAAACCTCCCTACAAACAAAAGTCCAGGAGCAGATGGCTTCACTGGGGAATTCTACCAAACATACAAAGAATTCATACCGGTCCTTCTCAAACTCTTCCAAAAGATTGAAAAGAAGGGAGTACTCCCAAACTTATTCTATAAAGTGACCATCACCCTGATACCACAACCAGACAAAGAAAATTACAAAAAAATTTCTACTGCCACTACCAAAAAAGAAAATTACAGGCCAATGTCACTGATGAACATAGATGCAAAAATCCTCAACAAAATATTGGAAAACAGAATCCAACAATACATAAAAAAAGATCATGCACCATGATCAAGTTGGATTCATCCCAGGGACACAAGGACGGTTCAACATACACAGATCAATCAACGTGATACACCACACCCACAAAAGAAAGGACAGAAATCATATGATCATCTCAATAGATGCAGAAAAAGCATGTGATAAAATTCAACACACATTTATGATAAAAACTCTTACCAAAGTGGATACAGAGGGAACATATCTCAACATAATAAAAGCTATTTATGATAAACCCACAGCTAGCATAATACTCAATGGTGAAAAACTGAAAGCCTTCCCACTAAAATCTGGAACAAGACAAGGATGCCCACTCTCACCGCTTTCATTCAACACAGTCTTGGAAGTCCTAACCATAGAAATCAGGCAAGAAAAAGAAATAAAAGGGATTCAAATTGGAAAAAAAGAGGTAGAATTGTCACTATATGCGGATGACATGATACCATATATAGAAAACCCTAAAAGCTCCACACAAAAACAACTAGAGCTGATAAAAGAATTTGGCAGGATAGGTAGCAGGATAACAAGATTAACATACAAAAATCTGTTGCATTTCTTTACACTAACAATGAATTAGCAGGAAAAGAAAGTAAAGAAATAATCCCTTTTATCATTGCATCCAAAACAATAAAATACTTAGGAATAAATCTGACCAATGAAGTGAAAGACTTATATATGGAGAACTCCAAAAATTTGATTAAGGAAATTAAAGATGATGAGAAATGGGAAGATATCCCACGCTCTTGGATTGGAAAAATCCATACTGTTAAAATGGTCATACTGCCCAAGGCAATCTACAGATTTAATGTGATCCCTATCAAATTACCCAGGACATTTTTTCACAGAACTCGAACAAATAATCCTAAAAGGTATATAGAATCACAAAAGACCCAGAATTGCCAAAGCAATGCTGAAGAAAAAGAACAAAGTTGGAGGAATAAACCTCCCAAGACTTCAGACAATACTGCGGAGATACAGTAATCAAAACATCATGGTATTGTCATAAAAACAGACACATGGATGAATGGAACAGAACAGACAGCCCAGAAAGAAACCCACAGACCTACAGTATATTAATCTTCAACAAAGAAAGCAGGAATATACAATGGAGAAAAAAGTGTCTTCAGCAAGTGGTACTGGGAAAACTAGATAGCAGCATGTGAATCAATGAAGTTAGAACACTCCCTCACACCATACACACACACACACACACACACACACACACACACACACCTCAAAATGGCTTAAACGCTTAAATATAAGACAAGACATGATAAATCGCCCAGAAGAAAACATAGGCAAAACACTCTCTGACACAAATCTTAGCAATGTTATCCCAGGGCAGTCTACCCAGGCAATGGAAATGAAAGCAAAAATTAACAAATGGGACCGAGGTAAACTTATAAGCTTTTGCACAGCAAAGGAAACTGTAAGCAAAACAAAATGAAAACCTATGGAATGGGAGAAGATATTTGTAAATGATGAACCTGACAAAGGTTTAATTTCCAGAATTTATAAACAGGTTATACAACTTAATAAACAAACAACCCAATCCAAAAATGGGCAGAAGACTTAAACAAGCAATTCTCCAATGAATGCATACGAATGGCCAATAGGCACATGAAAAAAATGCTCAATATTGCTAATTATGAGAGAAATGCAAATCAAAATTACAATGAGGTATCACCTCATACCAGTCAGAAAGGCCATCATTCAAAAGTCCATGAATGATAAATGCTGGAGAGGATGTAGAGAAAAGGGAACCCTCCTACACTGCTGGTGGGAAAGTAGTTTGGTATAGCCATTATGGAAAACAGTATGGAGATTCCTCAAAAAACTAAAAATAGACTTATCATATGATCCAGCAATCCTACTCCTGGGTATATACCAGGAGGCAACTCTCATTCAAAAAGATAGATACACCCCAATGTTCATAACAGCACTATATACAATAGCCAAGACATGGAAGCAACCTAAATGTCCATCAACAGATGACTGGATAAAGAAGTTGTGGTATATTTGTACAATGGAATACTACTCAGCCGTAAAAAAGAATAAAATAGTGCCATTTACAGCAACATGGATTGATCTAGAGATCGTCATTCTAAGTGAAATAAGCCAGAAAGAGAGAGAAAAATACCACATGATATCACTCGTATGTGGAATCTAAAAGAAAAAGAAAAGAAAAAGACACTATGAACTCTTTACAAAACAGGAACAGATTCACAGACATTGTAAACAATCTTATGGTTACTGGAGAAGGGGGGTGGGAAGGGATAAATTTGGGAGTTTGAGATTTGCAAATGTTAGCCTCTATATATAAAAATAGATTTAAAAAATATAGCACAGGGAACTATATTCAATATCTGGTGGTAACCTTTAGTGAAAAAGAATATGAAAACAAATATGCATATGTACGTGCCTGACTAGGACATTGTGCTGTGCACCAGAAATTGACACATTGTAACTGATTGTACTTCAACTAAAAAAAAAAAGAAAGAAAGAAAAATGATGTAGTCAGTTCAGAGTTGATAAGGCAGGGCCAGACTACAGATACTGGGGACCCAGGCTGCTTTCAACTTTCCACTTTATCATCTCCTGGGTGTGGTTCTTACTGACATGGTCCTAACCTTTGCTCTTGCTGTTGCAATCATGTTCCAAGCAGCAGGATGGATAAAGAGGATAAAGGAGCAGACCCCCTTCCTTTACACACGCATCTCAGAAGTTGTATCTATAAATTCTGCTTCCATTGCCTAGGCCAGAACTTTTTCACACCATGCATTCCTTTCTGGGAGGGAGTCTGGGAAATATGACTATAATTTGGGTTGCTAACTTTTAAAAATTTTTATCACTGGGGAAGAAGGCAGCATAGATATTGGAGGACAACTAGAGTCTCTCACCTACAACCAAAACAGTTTGCTTCTACTTTAATCCGATTATCTGAAAGTCTTGGGTGCTTTCTTCATAGCTCTTGATGTTCACAGTGAAACCACTAAGGGACAGGAAGAGCCTGAATTTGTTCTGAACTCTAAAAATCAAACTGTATTCAGGGTTATATTAGAGTATATTTAGTGGCATTTTAATTCCAGCAAAAATTGATCTGTGATGTACGGTAATAAATAACAATAATGCATATTAACTATTAAGAACTTGCAATATACCAGGTACTATGCTAAGCATTTCATCTACATTTCCCATTTAGTCTTCCAAGGACTGTGACAGTGCATCCTCCTGGCATCATTTTTTACATGAGAAACTAAAGCGTGGAGGTGTTTAGTAACTTGCTCAAGGGCACGTGGCTTCTAAGTGGTAGAGCTGGTATTTGCTATGTGTATGACTGGTTCTAAACCTGATGTATCGACCTTCTTAGTGTATTAAGGGCAGTGGTTCTGAACTGGAGGCAATTTTGCCCCCCCAGGGGCTGTTCGACAGTGTCTCAAAATATTTTTGGTTGTTACAACTGGGAGGCTACTACTGGCATCAAGTGAGTAGAGGCCAGAGATACTGCTCAACAACCCACAATGCACAGGATGACCCCACCCCCCAATAAAGAGTCATCTGGCCTAAAGTGTCCTTGGTGTCACAGTTGAGAAATCCTCATTACCTAACATATTTGGTGGATGCCTTGGTCCTTCCTAAATGGGAGCAGATGATTTAAGTCCATTGCTGATCTCTGGAAATAGGGAATTTCCATTCCTGTGTAAAGGACTACATTTTTCTTAGTCAGTAGGGATCAGTTCTTCATTTTAGAATTTAGTTGATTTACATTTGCAGGGGGGAAGATTGAGGCTTTGGAAGGTGTGGGAGCAAGGAAATTTACAGAGAGAGAATACAAAACAGTATTTGGAAAGTATTTCATACCCTGTACTTCTGAAATTTTTTAATAGAAAATGAAACTTTCATCCCAATTCAAAAAGAAATAAACTTCAATTATCCATCCACTATCTTTCTTTGAAAATGACTGTGTATGATATGTATTTTTGGAACATGAGCTGACATTTGATGCTACAGTTAGGCAGTTTGGTTGGATACATTTTAAATACTGTACCTGCTCTAACACCAACAAGGTAACTTTCCTCTAAACAGGCATTTGCTAAACACTTAAAGTAAACAGACCTGGTCCTAGGAATCCCAGGTAGAGATGACTCTGACTTTTTACCCATAAGGAGATTATGGTTTATTGGGGAGAAAGAGCCAGCAAACTAGTCATCCTACTAGGAGGGATTAAAGGACACAACGGGGGTCAGTGACAACAGAAGAGGATATGGTACAGCAAGGCGTGGGGACTATGTGCTCACAGAGGAGAAAACTTCTGTCTCTGTAGGGGAGATGGACAAGACAGCGAAGGCTTCCCAGACAAGGGGAGAATTTAGTTAATTCTTAAAGAGGATCAGGAATTGCAGGGCAAGAATAAGAGGATGGGGAGGGAATAAGGGGAGGAAAAAGTCCAGACTACCTGGTACAACTGTGGAGTTTTCTCCTGAAACTCAGCACATACTCTGAGACAGGACTGCTTCTCCCCAGAGAAGGTGGTACCTTTCTCTTTGCATACAATTTCCGTCTATTTTCTGAATCTGGCCTCTAGGACTGCATCTGTATAGAGCGGAGGTCTGTTGAGAATTAGCGTAAATGTATCCTGACAGTGATGGTGAGGACTGACACTCATGGCATTGGATGCAGCCCTCGTAAAGCCAAGGAGGAGTGAAATGTCCTGGCATAGCTCGTACAGTAGGCAGTGAAACTTACGGAGCTGCCAAAGCGCTATCACCCGTGCTTTAGGAAGAGCCCTCCCTGGTGGACTGATGCTGCCGGAGATGAGACTGGAGTCAGGCGTTCACTGTAATGTCACTGGGGCAAGTTTAACTTAGCGTAAGTATAATCAAGACCAATTCCATAATTAGCTTCAATCCTTTGAAACTAACATAAATGGGGAGATCACCTGCTATAAACATCTTACTGGCAGCAGGATATGAATCATAAATAATCCAAATTTGGAGGGAACAATCATCCAAATATCTTTTTTGACACGAAGAATTAATAAAGTGACCCATGCGTCTCTAAAGGCTAGAGAACACTTTAGAATACAGTTTAATTCTTCCTTTACAAATGTTAACTTTACAAGATATCTTCAGAATCTGGATTTCCCCCTAACTGTTTGGGGGAAATTTATCATTCACCAATTTGTGTGTGAGTAGGAAAAAAATTAATATGATTCTGTGACATTTGTGATTTGGGAATTTTTTTAAAAAATTCAGTAACTAGCAGTTTCATTAACTCACAGACTATTAAAATTAGAAAAGACCTTAGAAATATCTTTCAACTTCCTGGTTTTACAAATGAGAAATCTGAAGTCCAAAGATACGGGATTTGTCCAAGTCCACAATTAGCTACTGGCTGATCTGGGACTCAAACTTAATTTTCTGCCTTCTTAGTCCAGAATTCTCTCCATCAGGAAAAAAAGATTTTTTTTAACCTAAGGATTTTAAAAACTAGTAGTGATTTCTTATTTTAAATTCATAGCAAGTTTCCCCAGTTCTTCTATCAAGTATTTGAAGGGATATATTTCCTCTTAGTTATGTCGATTTTAAACAAGAGATGGGGACTAATCTTTGGCTTGCTTGTGTTTTGGTGGTTTTCTTCTTAATCTTGAAAGGTCTAAAAATTCTTGTGTATTCTCTTGTTCTTGTTAGACAAAGTGGTATTCTCCTCTATAGTAAGAGAAGAGAACCAATTGTGAATGAAAACATTCTTGAGATTAGGACAAACTCTTTTACGTTCATGAATATGTAGTTAATAAAAAAATATTCTCCATTTCCTGCAGGAGTGAAATAAATGATAAGCTTAGACAAGGAAATAAATTAGCATATGAAAGTCTCCTAAATAGGTTGGGAAAGATTTCCGTAAGACTTTACCAAATGGTATCTGGTCAACCCATTCTTGAGTACGAATAGGAATGACTGTTCTTTGGTCTCATAGTCAAATAGGGATATTGTGGCTTCATCTGACCTGGTGTGTGAAACACCAGGTATGGTTTATGAAAAACCATAAACTCTGCATCAGAGTGGGATTCTTTCTTCTTTTAGAGTTCTCCAGGCTAGTCCAGGCTTGCTCAGGGAGCCCTCCCCATAACTCATGAATTTTTAAAAGATTGAGGCTAAGTGCTGTCATTTTTCCAACATGGCTCTTTTATCTAACTCTTCTGGGTCAGCATATTCAGATTTCCCCAGATGTATCTTGGCCTCAGTAAGACTCAATGACTCAAATTTCTGTTATATAAGTAAGAAGGTTTATACTTACTACTTCAGTTTCTGTTGCTAGGGTCTTTATTCATTGCATTTTATCCATAACTTGATCCACACCACATCAAGTGTCATGTTAAAAGGTATGTCGTTTGGACATTCAAAAATGTAGCCGGTTTTTTGAAGAAAGAGTTAAACCATCTAGACAACGTTCCCTCCTTAATTTTATGGAACACACATTGCTAGTGGTCTCACCTCCACATTCATTATTTCTCTCTTCCTGAGCTTTTATGGACACAGGACTTCCCAGCATAATGTCTCAGTCTCACTTGTGACTAGTGTGGTCATATAACTAAGTTTTGGCCAATGAGTTGTGATCTGAAGTATGTGTGACTTATGGGCTGTGCACCATGAAGATGTGTTAGTTGCTGTACCATAGGGTAAGTCTATTTTCAGTTTTTTGAGGAATCACCATGCTGTTTTTTATGATGGCTGCAACAAACTACATTCCCCCCATCAGTGTAGTAGGGTTCCCCAGCCAATAAAAATAAAAGCAAAAGTTAACAAATGGAAACTAATTAAATTTATAAGCTTTTGGATGCAAAGTAAACCTTAAGCAAAACAAAATGAAAACCTAAGAAATGGGAGGAAATATTTGCAAATGATGAGACTGACAAAAGCCTAATTTTCAGAATATTATAAACAGCTCATACAACTTAATAACCAAAAAACAAACAACCCAAGCCAAAAATGGGCAGAAGACCTAAACAAGCAATTCTCCAGTGAAGATATACAGTTGGCCAATAGGCACATGAAAAAATGCTCAGTATTCTAATTATCAGAGAAAAGCAGATCAAAACTGCAATGAGGTATCATCTCACACCAGTCAGAATGGCCATCATTCAAAAGTCCATGAACGATAAATGCTGGAGAAAGTGTGGAGAAAAGGGCACCCTCCTAAGGTATAATTTAAATACACGCATACAATTGATATTTATACATCTTGTTACTGTATGTAGGGTGGATGAGAATGAATGAAACACTAAAGGATCAATTTTACTTCAATTAAAAAATTAATTAAAACAAGTATCCACTGGGAAAAAAACAAAAAAAAGGTGAAAGTTAGAGAAGACATTTATTAAGCCATTGCAGAAGTCAAGGTGATCCTCGTAACCTGAAGAAAGGCAGCTGTAGAAGGAATGGGGTTGAGGAACATGAAACAGGTGTTGGAGATGTGGAACATGAAATATATGTTAGAGATATTTCAGAATTAGGACTATTCCACTGAATTTGCTAGCCTGCTTGCTTGCTTTTCTTTTCTTTTCTTTTCTTTTCTTTTCTTTTCTTTTCTTTTCTTTTCTTTTTTCTTTTCCTTTCCTTTCCTTTCCTTTCCTTTCTTTCTTTCTTTTCCTTTCTTTTCTTTTCTTTTCTTTTCTTTCTTTTCTTTTCTTTTCTTTTCTTTTCTTTTCTTTCTTTCTTCCGGTGTAAGTAAGAAATCCTCACCTTTGTCTCAGGCACATTTGATCATGTATGAGCAGTTGCAGGGAATAGACAAGGAAAGAGTTTGGACATCCATGAGCCTAACATAGTTCATAGCAGTTGGAGGTATTGGGAGGTTAAAATTGGGCAAAATCACCCATAAACTTTTAAAGCTGTATGTCTACTTTCCCAGTTCCCTGCTCCAGGAAATTCTGACACAGTTTCTGTGAAGAAATATTGGTTTGAAAACCTCTATACATAATTCTGATGCAACCTTACTTTCTAACAACCTCAGGTTTCCTCTCTAAAACTTGAATTGAGAACCACTGGTTTAAAATCTGATAGGACATGCCCAAAGTCTGAGAGAGTAAGATCAGTTTTTAGATATGCTGAGTTTGCAGATGTTTCAGAGAATTGCAGATGGCATGTGTGGCAGGAAATAGAGAATGAAGGTTTGAAGTTAAGGAAATTGATTAGAGCTGGGGACATTAAATATAAAACCTTCAGTGTGGTGATGATATAGTAAGCCATAGAAGTTGAACAGATCATCAAAAAGAGCAAAAAATAATAATAATAAAGAGGAGGACTGAATCCAATAAATTTATCTACAATCAAAGGGCAAGGAAAAGGGTCAGCAAAGGAAACCACGTCATAGTGATCAGAGAAGTAGGGAGGTCAAAGATTGCAGCTAAAATATAAGACAAGGAGGATTAGCGTCACTAATTCCTGAACCACCTCTCTTCTATATTAAAGGTGAAAGTGAAGGATCTTTGGAGGTCTTTAAAGACTACATATATTATCTGGATAGTTGAATGTGTAAGGGGAAGAAGAGTTATGGCATTTTAAAAGATTTAAACAGGTATTTATCTCACTCAGTCACATGTATGTAATTGATTTGCCAGAACATGACTGATCACTTTGCTTTCAAAGAGAGAAGGGGTAAATCCCTGTCAGTTACATGTTCAGATATCTCAATTTGAACTGCATTTTAATTGTAAAATGCTGTTATGCCATTTCTAAACCAGTTTATAAAGGATTACTTTGATATAATTATATAATAGCTTCTATTAATCATCACTTTTATAATTATTCAATCCCAGATTTAACTTACAGTACATTCAGTAGCTATGCAGCTAAATAGACTTTAAAAAGTCACGCTATCAAAAGTAAAGAAACTAGAAGCCTTTTTTATCACGCATTTATATGTAGATTACAAATGGTTCCAATCATGATTCTTAGTCAAGCATATTAACCTCAAATGAGCTACATGGAGACAGTGAAAGCAGTAATAAGTCAATTCTGTCCAAGAAAAGTTTGTTTAACATCTCTGTAATGCCAGACTTAGTTTAAAAATAAGGAAAGAAAAGACAATCTCTTTTTTCAAGTCACTCACAAGCTTGTGAGGGAAACAAATAACTCCTCACCAATTTCATCATTTGAAAGTTATTTATATGTTTTTAATACCTATTTAGTTCAATAAAATTCAAGCTATAAATTGGTAATTCTAACTTTTTCAGTACCTCTAATTTAAGATGGCAAAAACTGAAAACAACAATAAAAGGAAAATGCATTGGCAAATATAACAAAAAATAAGTATAGAGGAAATGTAGATACATTTTCAAATTTTTTTTATTAAGTTGGTATCATTTATACTTTTGAATGTAATAGAGCTTAAAACTGTACTAAAAGTTTTGGGAAAGACTGTTTTTCTTGAAGTGTTTTTCTGTACCATATTTGTATCATTCTAAGTTGTGGTGCATTATTAAAATCTTAGTGGCTTGACACATTCAATTTTATTTCCTGTTGATACTACAAGTCTAACATCAGGGCTCTGCTGATTATAGTCACTCAAGAACCCAAGCTAATGAAGTCTTCTTTTTTTTATTTTGTTTTTATTTTTCCAGTTTTATTGAGATATAATTTTTTTTTAAATTAAAATTGTAAGATGTATTTAAGGTGTACATCATGGTGATTTGAAGTACTTATACATTGTAAAAGGATTCTCACCATCTAATTAACACATCCATCACCTCACATATTTATCTTATTTTTTATTTTTTTGGTGAGAACAATGAAGTTCTACTCTCTTAGCAAATTCCAATTATACGATGCTGTATTATCAACTATAGTCACCATATTATACATTAGATCCTCAGACCTTGTTCATCTTCTAGGTGAGTGTTCACAAAGTATTTCTAAGAGTTTGACTTTTTTTTTTTATTCCACTTATAAGTGATGTCATGCAGTATTGAAGCCTCCTTCTTGATAAATGTTTAGAAAGTTGACCAAATGGGGAAAAAAGGGAATGTAGTAAGTTAAATGCTAACTCCTAAAGTCTTTACCATTCTCATTTTGGAGGCCCAATCTGGTCCCATGGCTATGCCTGTCAAAGGAAATGAGGATTGCAGATGTGTCATGTTCCTGGAATGAGTGGAAAATCAGAATCTGCATGAACAGCCCTATTGGCTTCCAAACCACTTTGTTTCTTTTCTTCAGAAATAGCCATCATGTGTCAGGTGTCTTCTCTGAAATCCTACATACATAGTTTTTTCATTTCATTTGGAGATAGATTCTCCAGCCTATTCTCCATATTTCTGACTTCTTCAGTTGCATTTATCCCATTTTGAGGATTATTTCTAGAGTGTTTTTCATCATTATGATGTTTTTATTTGTCTTCTTTTAATTCCTGAGTTTTATAAGAGTGTTTTTCTTTTTTTTTTAAACATTTTTTATTGAGTCATAGTCCTTTTACAATGTTGTGTCAAATTCCAGTGTACAGCATAGTTTTTCAGTTATACATGAACATACATATATTCATTGTCACATTCTCTTTCACTGTGAGCCACCACAAGATCCTGTATATATTTCACTGTGCTATACAGTGTAATCTTGTTTATCTATTCTACATTTTGAAATCCCAGTCTGTCCCTTCCCACCCCACATCCCCCTGGTAACCACAAGTTTGTATTCTATGTCTATGAGTCTGTTTCTGTTTTGTATTTATGTTTTTTGTTTTGTTTTGTTTTGTTTTATAAGAGTGTTTTTCATTCCTTTCCATGCTCTACTGAGTACTTCTTTGTACACATAAAAGACTGTTTCGAACTTTTTAATTTCTGTTTTTAAAATCATTCTCTGCAATTTCGCTATGTAGAATTATGTAATTTAACAATTCTTGTGTTTTTCAGCTGCCTTTTGCTCATGTTTCTTTTCCTCTTTTTTTCTTGTTTCCAGTCTATCTTTTCCTCTTTTTTATTTTTTTAGGGCTAGATCCCATGATAATATCTCTTTTGAATATTAGTGAGCTTTGGATGGTGGTAAGGACCTAGTGATGAACAGTTTGAAGATCTACTTCAAACACTGCTCTCTTCAAGCTATCTCTTTTACCTTAGGAACAAATGTCTCCTTAGATTGCTAAATGCAGCAATCTCACCTTAATAGTCTCTTATTAAGTTCTTCAATCTTCCTTTCATTGACTTATCCCTCCCCTTTGGCAGAGAAGCTAAGTCATGGACAATAGGAATGACATGAGCATCTCCATGATTTTTCCTTAAGTGTTCCCTGTTTCACAATTCTGGGCTATCAGAATCAGTCTAGCAAGGCATTCTCATTAAAAATATATATATATGTATGTGTGTGTGTGTGTGTGTGTATATATATATATAGTCTACGTCCTTTAGAATGTGACAGTTTGGTGTGTGTTGGGTGTGTTTCTGGCTCAAGATCCAAAACAACAGGCACTGGAACTCAGCATGTTCTCTTTGCTCAGTCTAGATGTGCTTTATAATGTAGCTTAGGAGTCAGCAATCTCTTTGTTTTAATGAATATGTTATCTTTACTTGTCTTTTTTTGGTTGTTATATTTGATGTGATTTGAGGTTGAAGGGTGGTATAAAAAAGCCTTTAATATATTGCCTTAATTAGACATTTTCACTGGTTAAAAAATATGTATGTATTTATATGCTGCCTTCCCATAGAACATTGCCCTCTTTAAAGACAGTCATTCCTCATCTTTTCATCTCCAGCACTGAACACAGTAAGCCCTAAACAAGTATTTTTGAATTTAGGTAAAGAGGGTTGAATTTCATGTATTTTATTATCTACTTTTGGTCACAAGAGGGGATCAAGAAAATATGAAGATAAAACAGTATATATCAAGACACCACCATGACTAAAAAGCCGTAACAAAACACTTTGTGTTGGTTTTGGAATAGTATCATCATTTTATTTTTTTGCACAGAAAGCTATCAGATTTATGTTGCAATTCAATTTCCAGTGCTTACAATAAATTACTTTCACTTCTAGTAGGCAACTGGAAAGAAAGGAAGCATTCAGAGAGAAAGGAAGCAGTAACTCCAATGTTAAGGATAAAAGCTTATTACTTCAAATCAACAGCTACAGTAATTCTATTCAGCATGTATATCTATACCACAATCTTTAGAGTTCCTGGTGATAGCCAATATACTTACCTTTGCAGGTAGTTCAGACACATTGATGGCCAAACGTGGAAGAGGTTGGAGGGTTTCTATTTTCTCTGGTGTAATAGTCAATATTCTCAGGGAAACAGAACCAGTAGGATGTATGTGTTGATAGATAGATGATAGATAGATAGATTTTAAGGAATTGGCTCATGTGGTTGTGGGGGTTGGCAAGTCCAAAATCTATAGGCAGGACACCAGGCAGGAGACCGAGGGAAAAGTTAAAGTTGTGGTCTTCAGTCCAAAGGTAGTCTGTAGGCAGAATTTTTTCTTCCTTGGGTGACCTCAGTCTTTTCTTCTAAGACCTTCAACTGATTAAATGAAGGCCCACCCACATTATGGCAAGTTAATTTGCCTTAGTCAAAATCTACTGATTTAAATATTAATACATCCAAAAAATACCATCACAGCATCATCTAGACTGATGTTTAACAAAACTCATTACCATGACCTAGCCAAGTCAACACATAAAATTAACCAATTCACTTGCCATGCTTAGAAGAATTACAGAGTAGAATTAATAAAGCTGACTTTCAATTCAAGTGCTTTGTGCCATGTTAAGTGGCCAGGAGGCCACTGTGGCATCTGATACCACGGAGTTTCCTCAGGGGAGCAATGCAAAAGTTAAAGTCTCAAGAAGTAGTCTTTATTGTGTTATCCAGATTTATTCAACTTATTAAATACATTACTGTAAAAAGTTCTTGATAGCTTCAAGCATTTAAAAAATAGCACATTTATAGAAAATGGCAACATCATGATTGGAGCTAAGCCTTCATCCTCCCACTCCCCCACTTCATGTGATGGATAATTTGGAACTCACTCATGTATGTTTAAGCTAAATTTTTAGATTTATAATGTTTTATAATCAACCGGCAAAACGAGTCCCAATTTCACATGATCTGAATGAGGACTAAAAATCAAGCAACAAATATTAGGATTATCCTTTCATTATACACCCTTTGAAAGACTCCTTGCTGCCATATGAAGGATTCCTTAAGCTTTAATACTGAGCAGAGATTTAAAAGGATTAAAATGAACCACCTTCCAGTAAACACACAGAATGTATTTTAACATCTAGTATTTCATCTTTATTTGAGTAATTTCAAATTGTAATGTTCTGGTCATATAGAAAGACTGGCTGGTACTATCCATTACTATTCCTGCTTAGTTATTCACGGTTCTCTACTGACTTTTTGCAGCAAGTTTTTCAGATCTTTTGTTTTGACTGCTATTTTCTCTCTTGCTGACGTTAGTTAGTCAGATTTATGTTGCTCTGTGCAGGGGTTCCCACATAGATGTCATTATTACTAATGCTTCTCCTTTTGGCAACCTGTGTTTATAACTTAGCCATTTACTTGCTTTGCCCAACTCTTTGAATTCCTAGGACTTACAACTCACTGGAATAGCACTTCTTATTGCCAAGGTACTTTATAAAACACTTGACTCTATTTTCATGTATAACTATTTTTAGAGCAAACAGTGGAATTGAACAGACCTGTTCTTTGATTGTTTATTTTTGCCTAGACATTTATTTGGAAGATGTTCGTTTTCTTTGGGCTTCCACAGATGCCCCACTCATTCATTCAGCATCTTCTAGTGCACCAAATATGGACACGACCAGCCTGCTCACAGATGAAATGGAAGTTAACACTTTCTTATCATGAAAATAGCTGCAATGTAGATCTGTTAATTTATGACCTGCTTTTAGTTTTCTCTAACTATGTGGAGTACTACCTTACCCTCCACTGAAAGGTGTTTCTCATTTTAACTTTCAAATGGGTGGTAATAATAGGCACAGGCAAATATGAGATGGTTTTGTAACCTTTATAAAAATCATGACTGAAGCAATGACTAATGATGAGGATTATGCCGTGACACAGTTGGAATAGAAGGTTTCTGAGATAGCAAGATTAGAGGGATGTTGAAAACCTGCTTATGAGGTATTACCTCACACCAGTCAGAATGGCCATCATTAAAAACTCCACAAACGATAAATGTGAGAGAGAGTTTGGAGAAAAGGGAACCCTGCTACACTGTTGGTGGGAGTGTAGGTTGATGCAGCCACTGTGGAAAACAGTATGGAGATTCCTTAAAAAACTAAAAATGTACCATATAATCCAGCAATCCTACTCCTAGGCATATATCCAGAGGAAGCTCTAATATGATCCATCAACAGATAATTGGATAAAGAAGTTGTGTTATATTTATACAATGGAATACTACTCAGCCGTAAAAAATAATAAAATAATGCCATTCAAAGCAACATGAATGGACCTAGAGATTGTCATACTAAGTGAATTAAGCGAGAAAGAGAAAGAAAAATACCATATGGTATCACTCATATGTGGAATCTAAGAAAAGGATACTAATGAACTGATTTACAAAACAGAAAAAAAAAAAGAAAAACCCACAGATACAGAAAAACAAGCTTATAGTTACCATGGGGGGAAGAGGATGGGGGAAGATAAATTGGGAGTTTGGGATTTGCAGATGCTAACTACTGTATATAAAATAGATAAATAAGGTCCTATTGTATAGCACAGGGAACTATATTCAATACCTTGTAATAGCATATAATGAAAAAGAATGTGAAAAGGAGTATATATATATATATGTATATGTACATATGCACACATATATGAAATAAATATATATGTGTGTATATATACAAATATATATGAAATGAAACCATATTAAAATAAAAAAAGAGAACTGAACTTTGGAAACAAAGCAGGGTCTGTGTCATTTTGTTTTGAGGACACTCCTCTCCCTACCCCTCCTTCCATGGTACAGCAGCTGCAGCAACTACCAGCCTCAGCCACTGTAGGAAACTGAACTGTTTTAGAGCTCTGCAAAAAAAAAAAAAAAAAAAAAAAATTCCCGAGAGTGTTGTCATTATTTTGACCAGACTTGGAGCTTTCTGAAACAGTCCCATTCTTAGGACCTCGTTGCTCTTTAGCCTGACTTGGAGTTGAGCTTGGCAGAAAAGCCCTATATTTCGGTCATTTTAAAAATAAGTACTTAGTTGCAGTAGTGAATACTACAGCTGTCTAAGGCAGGAATACCAGTTGAGGCAAACAAGAAGCTGGCCAAAAATTTTGAGGGGCATATCTAAGGAATGACCACCCTAAAGTGTTTGAAAAGCCCCAAATATTCCTAGGAATCTGTAAGGCCACACACATGTGTAGATTGTGCACATGCCCAGAAAAACTGGAGAAAGGCCCAGTTACTTATTTATATCTGGCTGACCTTGGGGCCCTGTACAAGCAGGAATGAAGACTAAAGCAGGCGTGTAAACTGCCTGAACTTTGAGGTGTCTCTCAGTATACACACAGATCCTCTTGGAAAGATTTATTGGCTCAAGGAAATCTTCTGACCAACCACTGACTGACCACTAAGCTATGCTGACCCAGGGGTGAACAAATCCAGGCTTAAAAATACAAACAAGAAAATTAATAGATAACTAAAAAGCGGAGATTTCAGTGGCCACACATTGCAGGGAATACTCTATAGAATAAGTCACGGAAAGTCACTAAATAAATGACAGCAGCAGCAACAACAATAAAACAGTAAAAACAAAATTGTTAGGCGGCAGTGTCAGATTCCAGACTTCCTACAATATACATTTGATCTTTGTTATTCTCAAATTGCATATTAGTGAATTTACCTAGTCACTAAAATTTATTTGTAACACCAAAATCAATATTCATGGTCCTTTACAGTCATTCACAAAAATGTAAGTGCACAGAGTAGCAAAAATTGTAAGTCTCCCAATATGCATGTTCCCAGGTGAGGTCAAACAAGGTGGCCCTCTGCCTTCTTGTTTTAGCTCTCATACAGAGATGACCAAAGGATGAAGACAGTAGTGGGGAAGCCACAGGCAAATTATTAACTTTTCTAAGCCTCATTTTCTCTTTTGTAAAATAAAATAGTCTACCTGGATGACTTGCTTTCACTATTTAGGATTATAATCTATGTAATATGCATGTGTAAAAGTTCATTATCCACTAATTCAGTCTTTGCAGTGACTTTATAGAGCATAACTGCCATGAATAAGGAGAATCAAATGTATTATCTAAATTTCCCCATTTTCAACAAAAAATTAAGAGATATGCAGATTAATAGGAAAGTATGGCCCATACAGAGAAAAGTAAAAGCATTCAATAGAAATTGTCCTTGAGGGAACCTAAAGGTTGCACTGAAGGAAACCATGTTTAAAGAACTAAAGAAAAGTATGACAACTATATCTCACCAAGTAGATAAAATCAATAGAGATAGAAATTATAGAAAAAAGACAAACAGATACTCTGAAGTTTAAAAATATAATAACTGAAATTTTAAAAATTAACTAGAAGGGCTTAGTGACAGAATGAACCAGTGAACTTGAAGATAAATTAATAGATAATTCAGTATGAAGAACAGAAAGAAAAATGAGTGAAGAAAAATGAGTGAATAAAAATGAACAGAGCTTCAGAAACCTGTCGGTGTATCAAAATACGCATAATGGGAGCCCCAGAAGGAACGAAGTGTCAAAAGGGGTAAAAAATTTTGAAGAAATAATATCCAAGAACTTCCCAAATTGATAGAAACCTTTAATCTACACATCCAACAAGCTCAAGGAACTCCAAGTTAAAAAAAAAAAAACAACCCAGAGATCCATATCCATACCATCATAGTCATACTGTCAAATTATCAGTGACACAGAGAACATCTTGAAAGCAGTAAGAGAAAAAAAATGATTTAACAAGTATGTGGGATCCTCAGTAAGATTAATAAGTGATTTCTAATCAAAACCATGGAGACCAAAATGTAAGCTGACATATTTAAAGTGCTGAAATGAAAAGGCTGTCAACCAAGAATTCTATGTCCAACAAAATTATCTTTCAAAAGTGAGGGAGAAATTAGGACATTCTCATAAAAAAAAAACAACAACAACTGAGAATCTGTTGCTAGCACACTGCCCTATAGAAAATAAAAAGAGAACCTTTTAGTCTGAAAAGGGAGGATGCTAGATGTTAACTCAAATCCACACAATGAAATAAAGAGCATCAGTAGAGGTATTTAGGGGAATACGTGTAAATATTAACTATTTTCTTTTACTGATTTAGAAGACAACTGTATAAAACAATAATTGTAAAACTTTGCTAATGGGCTTATATGAAAATGTAGTTTGTGTGACAGTAATATATTACACAAAGGAAGGGAGGGAGAAGGAGCTAGATTGGAGCAAACTTTTAATGTACTATTGGTATTAATTTAGCCTTAACCTAAACTAGATTATTTTAAAATAAGATACACATTTTAATTCCTCAGAATAACCATTATGAAAATAACTTAAAAATACTGTTTAAAAAACAAAGGTAATAAAATAGTACACTAAAATATCTATTTAACAAAAAAGACAGTGAAGAAATGGAGGAACAAAACAGACATTATGTGTATAAAACAAACAGCAACATGACAGGTGTAAATTGTAGCATATCAATAGTTACATTCAACACAAATGAATTAAACACTCTAAATAAAAAGTATAGATTATCACACTGGATTGAAAACCAGAATCCCAATATATTCTGCTTATAAGAGACTGATATTAAATTTGAATGTGTTAAACCTACTGAGAGCTCGAGTGACTATACAAATAAGAGAAAAAATATATTTTAAGGTAAAAGATATATTACTAGAGATTAAGAGGTATATGTTATAATCATAAAAGTGTCAGTTCATCAGGAAGATATGAATTATAAATTTGTGCAGCTATTTAACAAAGCCACAAAACATATAAAACACAAACTAACAAAATTAAAGAGAACAGTAGACAATTCAGTATTAATAGTTGAAGAGGTTAATACTTCACCATCAATTATCATTAATTAATAGAACCACTAGATAGGAAAACAATTACTTGAGGGTGAAGGAAAAATAATTGACTTGTAGCATGGTAGTGAGGCTAAGGGCGGGGTTGGACCGACTTTTCCAAAACACTTCTGTAGGTCTTCAATGGAATCATTTAAAAATTATTTAATGCTCTTTAATGGTTGTGGGAATTTTGTTTAATAATTATCAAATTTCATGGTTTTTTGGTTGTTTTCTTGGCTTTAAGGCCTATGGGGTAGTAAAATGGCATTATTGTGGTGGTGTCTTTTTCTATGACATAATGTTTTAATTTATAATAATACTTAAATAATATAAGCATATGACAGGCAATATGGAAAAGAAAGAAAATAAAAATAATGGCCATAGTTTCATAAATTTTGTCTAATTTGAATAATTCTTCAGTACACCTCTCTATAGATAAATGATAACACATATTGTAATTATTTTCTGAGAATAAATTCCTAGAAATAACATTGTTAGAGCAATAAGTATGCCCATTTTAAAACTTTTGATACACAAAGACAAATTACTCTCCCACAAATAATGAATCAGTTTATATCCCACCATTTATGGTATGAGAATCTGTTTCCTACTAAAAGAATTTATGATAGTCAGCCGAGTGAACTATTCAGTCATTTATTTATTATACTATAGTTGGACATTTCATTCATTTAATAAACAAATATTCATTAGTGCCTGCTACATGTAATACCATGCAAAGAGTAATTTATAAAGTAAATATGGACTTTGCTTTTATGAACTCTTCACCTTTACACTACTCTACTAATAAAATGACTATCTTTTTACATATCTGTATCACTTTCAAACAAATCCCAAAAGTGAGGATGTATTTTCTAACACTTCTGAAAGTTTAGGGTTCACAATGCCTGAAATATTTTTCATTGGGAATTCTGTGAACATTAGTAAAGCTCTCAAAGCCACACCAGAGGATGACTGAGGGACCAGAGTTAAGAAATTTGGTTAAAGCTCATTTTAAAACAATCTTCAAGAGAACAATAAAAGTTGGTTCTAGGTTTATATGTAAACTAGGATAGTCACAGACTTTCAGAGCTAGATTGACTTTAGAAATCTCATTCAAATTCTTAATTTTGCATTTTCACTATTTTTAAGACAATTTTTTTAAGATGCCCTTTTATAATCTCACGACTAAAATTTTTAGAAACATAATAAAGACAATAGCTAGAAGAACTTGAAATCTTACTAAACTTTCACTATGCCATATAGTAAATATAAGTAGTCCAATAATTATTGATCCTGAAAGGAGTTTTATCCTGAAATATAAAAGCTCTTTGTATAGCTTTAATATATATATTGTCAAAAGAAGGATTTTTGTCCTGTCTAATCATTAACTGATAATAAATACGTCTAAGATACTAAAACTCTCAAGTTTCCCCTTGTTTGTCTTTCCAGAGAGAATAGAAGAGAATTTTGAAAGAGCAGCCTAACAAGCCTTGATCTGACATTGTCCACATCATAAAAACATTAGTGCTTTTTTAGGGTGTACATGAATATCATAAATGCTGTAATGTTCAAGATCTGGGGAAATTGTTCTGAGGAGTCAGAAATATTTTTCTGGATTTTGAGAAATGTTTCCCTTTTTTGGCGTGATTTTTGTTTTTATAATTGACAGTATTAACTTTGGAAAAGACTGATAATCTCAATACAAGTAAAGCTCCACATTTGCTATCAGTAATGAACAGTAACCCAGACAGCATTTCGCAGATTGCATTACTCTGGAGAACTCCAATTCATGATGTAATAAAAAGAAACAACTCAACACCCAGCAAATGGAATGTTTCTGATAATCAAAGTCACAAGACATGTTTATCTGTATAAAACTGTTTTCTAACAGGAATTTCAAATAAATTAGTTGATTTTAAAAAGCAATGTGATATAGCAAACCTGTTTAAAAGAAAAACTCAATGTGATGCCTTAGAAACTCTCCAGAAGATAAGCAAGTTTCACTTACGAAGGACATTTGTGAAGCAGAAATTGACTGACCAAAGACGAAAAGCTGTAAAACTTTATAGCAACAATAAAAATAAATCTTCATTGGCTTCAGTGTGGAAAAGTCTTTCCAGAATGAGCATCACCAAAAATAACAGGGAATTAAGAGTCCCTATTCCTAGTTCTTTAATCTTTATCATAACTTTGGCAATATATGTCAATATGCAATATTTGTCTCTGCAAATCAATTTTTTACATAAAATATATAATTTAACAAAAAATGACTAAGTCCTTAAATTGTCCTCATAGGAAGCCTACAACTTTACTTACTCATCTATGTTACTGTTTCCTATTTTTTATAATATTGGCTCAGTGTGATAATAATTGGTCTCCTCAGAAAGTTTAGGTAACATACTGTTTCTGCTGATTATCTCATATGTGGATAGCCATATATTAATTTTTTTCCTGGAAGATCTACTCTGTAGTCATTAAGGTTAGTTCTCAAAGTTCTAGGCAATGGTATAATTAACCTCTTGACTCCCCTTATGGTTGGATGGGGCTGTGTGACTAGTGATTTTTGAGCCAAAGCGATGTGTGTAGTTTCTAGACCAAACATTTAATAGCTAATCTGGGATTCCCCAGGACTCTCTTTTCCTTCCAACTACCTTTCCAGTGTTGGCTACTTTTTCACCCTGAGTCCCTGAATGCCTACAATGGAAAGTAGGAGGACCCATAGGGGAAAATAGATGCCAGAGATGATAACATCAGTTGTTGTTTATAAAAAATGAGTTATAGTGGATTTATATATGAATTATCTAGGTTTGACAATAAATGAATCTGATTAATTGGTCAGCTCCTTAAAAAAATGAGCTATATCATCATTTCAAGGGTATATTCACTTATTGTGGCAGATACTAATGAAAAGAATTTTCCTTAAGGATCACTCAGGCTAACAAAGTAAGAAGGAATAAGTGACACAAGGAGAATTGGTTAGTTATTCAAATACAAAGGGAGGCTTTTAACACTGATTATTCACTCGATTCTAGTGTCCTCTAGTGTCTTGTAAACAACTGGGTCTCTGTTGGAGTTACTTTCTGGAGATTAGTTGGTTACTGTTCTTGCCCATTCATTGTCAAGGGATACCCTGTTTGTGAAAACTTTAGATTAAAGTAGGTATAAACAAGAAATTTATATCTAAGCAATGTAATCTAGGGGTAGATATATCTAAGAGGAACTAATCTATTTTGGGGTTACCACTCCCAACCTATATATTTAATGTATAAATTTATTTTTGTATACTTTTTTCCTTTTTATAAAGTTGGTTAATTTTTAAAATTGGCATATGAAGGTTGGCAGAGACATTTTTATTCCTGTTCCCTTCCCCAGAACCCACCAAACCCAAAAATAAATGAAAAAATAGAAGGAAAAGTTATATTGTCATCAATGAATGAGGCATTGATTTATATATTTTAGTAAGGATTTAGCTACACACAAAAATGTATAAAATACTCTGGCCAACTACGCTGAAATTGGATTGAACTGGACAAAACTAAGGGCTTGCATGTAATTTTTCAGACTTTGAGCAGGAAACCAGTTTCCCTAAAAGTATCAGTCCTATCCAAATATCTTCATTAAAGTGATAAGATTTTGAGGTATGGTTCAATCACAACAGAAGTAAGGAATATCATTATATAAACTCAGTTGGACACAGTATAATGACAGAGAAAGTAGAACTGATGGGAGAAACTGTATTTCCTCCTCATTTACATTCTCTGTAAATTATAACCCTAGACAAGGGAAACTTTCTGAGAAAATAGGGTAAGTTATGGAGGTGAAGCAGTAATTGCTATACTTCAGCATCAAAATCCTGTAACTTAAGGGCTTTGTTTTAAGTTATTTAAATTTCTTCAACATCAAACACTGAGGAAAAATGAACTATCAGGCAAAGGAAATAAAACATTTGGTGAGATGGTTTCAAAACAATAAATCAGAAATAAAAGTCATAACAACCCTGATTATTGTCCCTATACTACCCACTCTATTTAAAGTATATATATATATATATATATATAAAATTTGAAATGAGTAATTATGAAAACCAAAACAAAACACAAATCTTAAACAGAAATACTATAAAAAATGCAGGAAGTATATATAAACTAAAAAGCAAATTAAAGATCTACATTATATAAAGATTTATGCAAAGAAATAGAGACAAAAATAGTTTAGATACATTGTCCTCCATAATTTCAAAGATGTTAAAATAACATACTAACATGAATTTTAAAAATCTAAAAGAATGAAGTAGTCAAAATGTGATAAGATAATGAGAATATTTGCAAAAGAAACTTGTAAGTCATGGAAAAGCAATTGAAGGGGAAAAAAATCCACTACAGAAATAAAAGCCCTTTCTAGTGCAGAGGCCATAACAAACAGAACACTAATAACTGAAAATACAATCAAGCATAAGTCAATAGACTATAGGAAAACACATATACATACACATATGTACACACACACAAGTGTGGTAGACTTTTAGAAGATTTCTTCCTAGATAATTTTTAGCTTTAGTTGCCATTATACGTGGGTTTTTTTTTTTAAGTTTCCAACTTTTACTAGAATATTGAAATGCAGTTGACATTTTTAAATACTCTTTATTAAGGTATAATTTACATGGAAGAAAATGCACCCATTTCAAATGTTCAGTTCTATATCTTTTGATAAATGCACATACCCATGTAACTACAAGATCCTGTGCCTTTAACAGTCCATCATCCTGTGTGCTCCTGGTTACCTCTGATCTGCTTTCTAAAGCTTAAATAAAAATTATCTCTCCTATAGTTTCATGTAAATGGAGTTGAATCTGTAGACCAATTGGAGGAGAACTGACATCTTAATATTAAATCCTCCAGTCCGTAAGTATGGTATAGCTCTCCATTTATTTAGGTCTCAAGTTCTTTTAGCAATATTTTATAATTTTCAATGTGAAGGATGTGCACATCTTTTGCTAAATGTATTTTGAAGTATTTTACATTTTTATGCTATTGTAAATAATGCTTATGTACTTAAACATCTATTTATTGCTGGTTTATAGAAGTGAAATTGACTTTGTCTAAACCTTGCATCTTGTGATCTTTCTTAATTCACTTATTGCTTCTCTTTCTGAGACTCCAAATACAGGTATGTTAGACTGCTTGATATTGTCCCACAGGTCACTGGAGTTCTGTCTATTAGCAGTCAGCCTTTTTTTTTTCCTCTCTGTGCTTCAATTTGGATTGATT
The DNA here is from genome assembly GCF_009834535.1 of Camelus ferus. Taxonomy (NCBI): domain Eukaryota; kingdom Metazoa; phylum Chordata; class Mammalia; order Artiodactyla; family Camelidae; genus Camelus; species Camelus ferus. The sequence goes on along the minus strand of NC_045707.1, from coordinate 50,592,779 downwards.
CTGTTGCTATGTCTGCACAGTCTAATTTGCTCTTTATTCCATCCAATGAATTTTTCATTACAATTACCTTCATACCTTTCTTTTCTTCTATTGTCATTTCATTTGATTCTTTTCTGCAGCTTCTACTCCTCTCTTTATCATTCCTGTTTTGTTTTTAAATCTCTGAGCATATTGAGCATATTTACTGTAGCTGTTTTAGTGTCCTTGGTTGCTAATCTATCCTCCCTGTCATTTCTGGATCTGCTTCTATTGACTCATTTTTCTCCTGATAATGTCCTACACTTCCTGCTTCTTTGCACATACAGTAATTTTTTTTATTGTACTAGACATTATGAAGTTATGTTGTTGAATATCTATAATTTGATGTCTTCTTTAAAGAGTGTTGTACTTTGTTCTGGTAGGCAATTAACTTACTTGAAGATTTATTCAATCTATTTAATTTTTATTTTCAAGCATTTCTATGGAGAGTGTCTAGAGTAGCTTTCATTCCAGGCATACTTCATTTTTTTTTAACAAAGATATGACCCCTCTGGGGGGGTCTCTTGATTGCCTCATTGATGTCTGAAGAATCTCTAAACTGACTAGTCAGAGCTCAGATGTCTTCCTGCCTTGTGTAGGACCTGAGGATTTTTCATCTCATAACTCTACCTGACTTCATTGAGTTTTACCCTACATGTGCATAGGCTAGTATATAGCAAAGACTCAGGGAACCTCAGTGCCAGTTTCTGAAGCTCTTTTTCTTAATAGCTCCTTCTATAAAATTCTGTCACACAATTTTCAGCTGTCTCAACTTTCCTGAATTCCTTTCTCCATCTACTAAACTAAGTGAGAGTGCCAAGCCTTATTTGGATTCTCCTTCCCTGTACCCATGGTCTGAATGTTGCTTCCAGGCAGAAAGCCAGGGTGATTGTTGGGCTTAATTTACTTGTTTCCTTTCTTTCATGGATCACCATGCTGCCTGTTCTTCAGTGTCTAAAAACAATTGTTTCTCCATTTGTCCAGTTTTCTAATTTTTCATGGCAAAAGAATACGTATAGCCCATGTTTCTCCATTATGGTCAAAAGCAGATGTCTGATTAATTGATTTTTGTATGTTGATATTACATTCAGCCAATTTACTAAACTCTTGATTATTTTTAGTTACTTGGATGAGAGTCTGTGGGTTTCCCTACTTGGATAATCACATCACACATTAGAAATAATGACATTCACTTCCTCTTTTCTAATCCTTAAATGAACTGTTACTTTTTAGTATCTTTATGGACTGGCAAGAACCTCCAATACAGTATCGTCTTATTGCAAGAGGAATAATGCTTGCATATATACATACCTGAGAAGTATAAAAATTACTTTGTTTTTTATCTTAATTCCTAATTTTTACTCCTAAATCAAGTAAAATTAAATTTAATATATTATTCTAACATTAGCAGAAATAGATTTTTTCTGTCTACTTATCCATCTATATATTTATCTTATATAGACAAAGGCATATAAAGATATTTGAAATATTATCCACCAAATTTTGACATTTATTTCAGGGGAATAAGAGTTGGAGTAGATTTTGGAACTAATTTTTGCTTTCCCTTTTGTTCCTTTCTGCATTGCTTTCATTTTTTAAATACCAAAACTTGTATTATTTTATGAAAGTAAGTCCTTAATCTAAAAATATTACATGCTCATTTTAAAGTCAAATAATATGAAAGTGTAGATAAGAAAATGTGAAAGTTATCTTCAATACAACCCAATTCCCGAGGGTATCCACTGTTAAATGATGTATATATGTCCACTTTTTAAGTGTATATATAAGCATGTAAGTATATACAAATATATATATAATACATATGTGTAATTGTATATTTATATGTATATATGTACATACATATGCATATATAATATATGGATATACACACATATGTATATATAATAATGTGTGTATACATATATATAACTGGAAATAGATACAATTTTTCCTCAATGAGATCATATTGAATATAATAATTTGCTATGTACTTTTCCTAGTTTACCAATATACTATAGATACCTCTTCATGTCTATAAGTATATATATAATTTTCTAACTTTGTAAAATTATATTTAAAAAACCATTATCTTCTACTTATATTTAAACAATAGAGAAGTATTGATAGAAAAAATGTACATTTGTCACTTGTTTTTCTTTTTATTTTTTACCATCTTTTCCAAAGGCAATACTATAAATAGTTTGTTATGCAAACTTCTGTCTTCTACACATTTAAATTTTATTCAATTGTACCTTTACATAATATAACTATACATTGCCATGTATTTAATTATACATATACATTTAAATATACATGTACATAGTTTTTCTGATAACTTGATTTTATATTTAACCTTGACATGTGGACTATAAGTTTTTCTGTTTCATTGTATGTATTCTTTTTAATAGCATGTTAATGTTTCTTATCATAATGTTCCATCGCTCATTCAGCTCCTCTCTTACTGAAGGGCTTTTAGGTCCTATGGCAGATATTCCACACTGACTCACTTCAGTCCATTTCAAGTATCTTGGAACACGCTTGACTGAATGACAAAGGTTGAAAAGTTACAGACTACTTTTCTCAGATTCCTTTACAACTTAGGTTCCAAACGGACTTTGTGTTCATTGAGCAGACACAATCGTATATTGGGAATGCAGCCTGGTACTTACGCTGTTTCTGCTAGTGAGCTTAGTTATGGTATTTGGTTTTATGAAGCAGCAATTTCTGACATATTCATGGAACCTAGCTTCATAGATGTCAGGAGGCAGGGTGCTTGATATCCACATTGCTGGACTGAATCTTGTCTAAGTGAGAATGATCCTGGAACGGAATGTAGTGGCAGCCTTACCTTCCCTACATCCTGGCTGAAGAGGTGTGAACATATTACATGCTTCCTTTATTTTCCTGATCATGGTGGAGACAGAAGCTTGCTTGGTGGCACAATTCTGTGGGAGTGTTCTGGGAGTCATTTCTAGAGATTCACCATAAAGTTTGCTGTTTTAGCCCTTCAAATAATTTTCAAGCACCTAATTTCCTGCACTAAATCCTTTTTAGTTTAAACTAGCTAGAGTAGTTTCTGTTATCTGTAACTAGACATTGAGTGCAAAGGAATTTTGAACTTGAAATTGAGGGCTGCATGTAACAGAAGCCATATATTTGGCATTGATTCAGTAATCAAATGGATGATGGGGAGAACTCAGATGTTGCATTCTAGAAAGATGATGAACTTTATTATTTGAAGATAAAATCTAATACAGTTGTTTCCTATGGTACAATATGCTGACCATGGCTGTAACATTAAAGGAAGTGGTAGAGACAATATTATCAGGGTGTATTGATTGCTTCTTTCACCTTTAAACAAAGTCCTATGGGAAAAGTCATGTCCACAGTCTAAAGCCAGCCAGTCTGAAAGCCGAGATGGAAGGAAATACAATCCCATTCAGTGAGTGCTCTCTGTCTAGGCCTGCAATCTAGGTTGATTGAGGGTACCATAATGTATTCCCTTGAAGTGTTAAGAAGGCCAACTGTTTTAACCCAAAAACTGAAGCAGTTAGTGAGAATCTAAAGCAATAGCTATAACAAGAGATAAAAATAACAGCAGCCATAGTAGAAGATCAAAAGCCTGCCATCAGAGAGTATTTTATTGTCACTAAGGATCAGTGACTCTGTGTGGTTCTCATTTTTTTCTTTTCCAAACTGGCGCTTTTGTTGTGTTTATCATGTTCCACTGCAGCATAATATATAGGATGTGTTTGGGGCTGGATAGCTTGCCTTTTATTTTAACGGTTGACAGACTGTGAGATTGCACATAATCTAAAGACACTGTAGTCATCACTGTATGGAATTTGGGGGCTGTGTCTCTTGGGAAAGGTTCTACATATCCAAAGAAGGATATAAATGACTACTTGGGTGGACAAATGGCCAGACTGTGGGAGAGATTACCACTAGTCCCTCAAAATCAATTTTCTCCTATTGTTTAGGAATAGACCTTCAACTATTAGTTGGGCACATGGATTCCAAGAATAATGACTACATCCTATCATTTCCCTTGAATCTAGTTGTGGCCATGTGGCTATGGATAAGTTCTGGCCAATGGTATGTAAGTGAAAGTGATATGAACAACATCCAGTAAGTGTTTTTATTTGGAGGGGACATGCTTTTCTCTTTCCTTCCTCCTACCTGCTAATTCCAGTATGCATCAAGCAACTGAAGCTGTAGCAGTTACATTGGACCATAAGTAAAAGGCACATAGAGGATGGCAGAGCAACAAGATAGAAAGATCTCTGATAGTAACAGAGTGTTTACACCAGCCATTTCAAGCAGGAGAAATAAACTATCATGTTCAAATCCCTGTTATACTATTATTTGGGGGTTTTCTGTCAATCATAGATAAACATAATCCTATCTTAATAGGTGTGTTTTCTAAATTTTTAGAATTACAAAACAATTGTTTCAATAAATAATGATGCCTTTATAGAAATATCTGTGGACATGTTATAAGCATTATTTTTAGACTAGATTACTAGAAGTGGAATTCTTGGGCAAGTGATCTGTGTTATTTTGATTTTGAAAAATAATTCCTAATTGCCCTACAAAAAGCCTTTGTCAACTTACAGTTTCGCAAAGAGTAGATGACAGGAATTGTTTGCCAGTATCCCCATAAATACAAGATTTTCACTGATTTTTTTCAAGTTTATTCTAATTGAATAGATATTTTGATATACATATCCCTAATTACAAGTAAGGCTGATAATCTTTTTTTTTTCATATTTTGTTGTTGTTTTTGCCATTTGTTTTCTTCTATCATTTGCCAAACTTTCTGTAAATAATTTAACTTTTTCTCATTAATTTGTAGAGACTCTTTACATATCCTGGATGTTAATTATTTTCAGTTATATTTTGACAAATATTTTTCTAGACTCCTGCTAACTGTAACTTTATTTGTAGTATATTTGTATGTGGTAACTTTAGTTAAAAAATTATTATATTTAGGTGAAATGCCAATATCTTCCTTTTTGGATTCAGGGTTTTGTGTCTTGCCTAGGAAACTTTTTTCATCCTAGAGATTATAAAATTTTATTTCTATATTTCTTCCAATACATTTATTCAATTAAAAATTGCTTATCCCTTTTATCAATTTGGAATGTATTTATATAGATATGAGGTAGGGATCTAACAGTCTATTCTTCTTAATTAGTGTTTAATTTTCCTAATGCCATTTATTTCATAACACATCTGCATCTCACTGATTTAAAATGCAACTTTATTATAGTTAAATTCCTTAGTATGCATGGGTCTATTTCTGGGTTTCTCTATTCTGTTTTATCAATCATCTGTCTATTTCTATGCTAATGCCATCTTTTGTTAACTGCTACAGCTCAGTAATGCATTTAAATATCCAGATGGATAATATTCTTTTTAAAATGTTTTGGCTGTTCTCTCTAATATATACTTCCACGTGAACTTCTGAAACAAAATTCCATTAACTCAGTTGAAAGAAGATTTTAAAACTCTTGTAGCTATCCCACAACTTTGAGAGGTCAATAAGTATGTTTTAAAGTATGTATTAACTCTAAGAGCCAATGGAGCTTGCATTTAGAATTGCATAATATTCTAGCAAACAAAAAGGCAGTTTTTTGAATGGCTATGAGAACACTCCGCTGTTATACAACCAGGCTCCGCATAGGGGAAGCAGGCAAAACCTCTCAACCAAATGAGTGTAGAGGGAGCATACTTCAACCTAATAAAGTCAGTGTATCACAAGCCCACAGGTGACATCCTACTTAACAGTGAAAAGCTGTAATTGAAATTTGCTAAAAGAGTAGAACTTAAGTGTTCTCACCAAAAAAAAAGTTTCCTGTGTTTGGTGATGGATGTGTTAATTAACTCAATTTTGGGAAGCTTTTTATAATGTGTACATATATCAAATCATCACATTGTACACTTTAAATATATTAGTTTTGTTGATTATACCTCAACAAAGCTGGAAAAAAAAAGAAATGAGCTATCAAGACATGAAAAGATATGAACCTTAAATGCCTATTACTAAGTAAAAGAAGCCAGTCTGAAAAGGCTACATAATATATGATTCTAATTACATGACATTCTGTAAAAGGCAAAGCTATGGAGACAGTAAAAGGATCAGTGGTTGCCAAAGGTTAGAGGGGAGAAGTGTTGACTAGATGAAGCACAGATGTTTCTTAGGGCAGTGAAACTACTCTGTATGATATTGTAATGGTGGATAGATGTCATTATACATGTCACATGGGTCAAAACCATAGCAGGCATGAATCCCAACTTAACACTGTGAATTTTGGATGATTATGATGTGTCAGTGTAGGTTCATCAGTAGTAGCAAATGCATCACTCTGGTGGGGAATGTTGATTATGGGGGAGGCTGTGCATGTGTGGGGTCAGAGGCTATGTGGGGAATCTTTGTACCTTCTTCTCAATTCTCTGTGAACCTAAATCTCATTTAATCTCCCCAACGCCCCAAGAGTTAGATATTATTATAGATGTAAAGACAGAGGCACAGAGAGGTTGAGTAACTTAATCAATACCACACAGTGAGCAGGTGATAGACTGGGTTAGGAAAACACTATGACTTCAGAGTGCTCTTAGCTACTACTTTGTGCTGCTTCCCAAAAGGACCAGAGAAATAAAATTTTGAAGAAAATTCCACGTGGACTTAAAACTGCACATTGGCTGCATTTCTCTTCAGGAATGTGATTATCTTGCTAACCACCTCCAGTAAGAGTATTATGAGAAACTACTCATATATTTACTATGTTATAAAGCTTATATATGTGTGAATTATAAATCTTGTAAGTCTTAAAACTGTCCATAGATACTTATAATATCTTCTTCCTGAAAATCTATATTACAAAAGAGCATTTGCTCTTTATTTGCCTTTGGGTTTGTCAATGAGTGTTAATATAAACCTATGAACCTGACCAGTGTCAACAAACAAAACTGTGCCTTTTCTTTTGTGAATGAATCTGTGACATTGCATGTGTACACCCTTAGACCATTCCTATGGGGCAGCAGAAGAAGATTATTCCAGAGAGAAGCAGACAGGTTTATGTGAGTACATAGAATGTCTGTATACTCTCAATAGCTTTACCTTTATGGCCTAAAATTTTAACAAGATTCTTTAAACAAACTATTGTACAGAAATTCTTGTTAACATATCCAACGAAAAGACTTGTGCAGAGAATCTGGCTAAATTACTGCGTTACTTCACTTCACCTAATTAGAAAACCTGCAGATAGTTGGTATGGGGTGAAGAGTTATTTTAGGTTAAAAAAACACAACAACTCATTAAGTTGCTCATCTCGTGTAAGTACTCTAGAGAGACAGATTAAGAACATGCTTTCTCTTATCAGGATCATAATATCTTTTTCCTAAAAAAAGTTTTTGTATCACAGTGAAAATTCCCCTCTTGCCTTAGATACCTATGGGAAAGAGCTTCTAAATATTGCATTTGTTTTGGCTCAAAGGCAAATCGTGGGTAATTTGAATCTCTCATCAGTTTCACAATTCTCTGTAGATTAGTACTGCTTCCTCAGCAAATTTTCCTTGATCACAATGGAAATTTGGGCAAAAAAGTGTTTATATTTTCCACCAGTAAAATAGTGTTATCTGAAGGGCCTACTCTGCGGTATTTGGGGTACTTTGCTTGTCTTTTACTGTTGGCAGTTTGGACCAGAACGCAAGTCAAGCTGCAAAATTTGGGCTGTTTCAGAGCTCATTCTAGGGTACTTTGTTCAATTCACAAACCACAGTGTGATTGGACCTCTTACAAATTTCAAAAACAGATTCTCCTGGGGCAATATTTTAGTGTGGTTAAATACCAGCAAACCATCTTCCTTACCCCCGCTAGAGATCGCCGGGGACCGATGTGGTCCATTTCTGTGGCCCAGTAGCAAAAACGACCATTGACAGAAATATTTCCGATTTGGCATGTACACGAGTTATGTCCTCTATTCTACTCCCTTCCTCCAACCACTTTTTTCTTTTCTTCTTTCTGTTCTTCTACTTCACTATTCTGAATTTTTTCTAAGTTTTTCCTCCCATAATTGATATCAAACATTCCTTCAATATTTTAAGTATTTAATCATAGACCTCTGAGAGGAAATTACATTATATATATATGTAAATATATATATATATATATAAACATTTTGTTAATCCTGGTGATTATAAAGATAGGTCTACCATTAAGTATTCTTGTTCCAGGCTCTGTGCAAAAATTTTTTAAGTGCTTTAAAGAAAGAGCAAATAACATAGTAGAAGTACTAGGATAAAAGAACAGTTAAAAGGATAGGTTTAGACATTATATACCAATTAAGAATTTTAAAGAAATCTTAGCTTCAAAGGAATGAAAAAAAAAAAACCCACACATCCAAAAATTATTATATACCTTCCACGCACCAAGTACAAAATTACGCATTCTTTTTAAACCTGTGTATGAGAAGCATCTCATGTAACTTAAGTAAAACTAATTTCAATAATGAAAAATCATTTTTAAACATCCCTTTGCTAATTGAAAAGCTACTAATTTCATCAGTGAAACACCACCTCCAATATTAGTAGAGTCTGTCATGTCAGCATAAGATAAAGATGCGCCAGATTGTGACTTTTCCAATTAAATATTGAGTCTACTGTTCTCCGGAAACTCCTGGGTAGGGTAACCAATGACACATACGTCGTGTCACAGGGTCTACGCTGAGGTTATTTTAAAATAAATTACAGACATCATAGCTCACCATGAGTTTTTTTCCCTACCTCACTGATCACTGTTTCTTACTTAGCTTGGCTGAGAGGTCTGGAATCAACTATAGATATTCAGCTGTGGGGGGCTGAAGCTTAACACCTTTTTTCTCTCTAAGTGGCCTGAAACACCATGCATATGATGGTGCATCTGAAAATGTCTGTCTCTGGCCTTGACTTTTCTCTTGAGCCCCTTAACCGCCTGGTCGACGTCTCCACCTGGATGGCTAATCAGCAGTTCTAGCTCTTCACAGTTGAAACAAATATTTCCACACCCAGCTTCCAATAAGGAAAAAAAAAACAAAAACCTGTTCCATTCTGGGTCTTCTCTCCATGTCTGTAAATTGCACTGCCTCCTAGTTTCCCAACTCAGAAACAGAGGAGTGAGCCTTGATTCTTTCCTTCCTTTTATCCCTTGCATCCAATTCAGAAATTCCATCCTATTTAACTTCCAAAAGTTTTCTTAGATTGTCCCAGTCCACTCTATTTCCTTCATCTCAGTCCTAATCCAAAGCAGCATCACATCTTACCTGGAGGCTGCAGTAGCTTCCATATTGTCTTCCCTGCTTCCTGATCCATGTGTCTGTTTTTGTGCCAGTACCATGCTGTTTTGATAGCTGAACCTTGTAGTATTGTCTGAAGTCTGGGAGGGTTATTCCTCCAGCTTCATTCTTTTTCTTCAGTTATGCTTTGGCAATTCTGGGTCTTTTGTGATTTCATATAAATTTTGGGGTTATTTGTTCTAGTTCTGTGAAAAATGTCCTGAATAATTTGACAGGGATTGCATTAAATCTGTAGATTGCTTTCAGTAGTGTGGCCATTTTAACAGTATTAGTTCTTCCAATCCAACAGCATGGGATATCTTTCCATTTCTTTAAGTCATCTTTAATTTCCTCAATCAATGTTGTGTAGTTGTTCATGTAGGAGCCAGTGGTCTTGGACATTTTATTTATTATTGTATTACTTAATTATTTTTATTTTGGTGGTGGGGGAGGTAAGTACGTTTGTTTATTGTTAGAGGAGGTACTTGGGATTGAACCCAGGACCTTGTGCATGCTAACCATGCTCTCTACCACTTGAGCTATACCCTCCCCCTGGTCTCAGTCATTTTAAAATATAAATCAGATTATTTTGTTCCCTTGCTTAGAACCTTTCAGTGGCTTCTCATTGCATTTATGTAAGAATTCAAACACTTCCTGTGCCCTGCATGATCTGGCTTCCCACTTCTCCATCCTCTTTTGTCCTGCCTCCTCCTTCACTCCACTCCCCTATTTGCTCATCACACTTCAGCCTCACCAGTCTCCTTTCTGTCCCTGGAGTAACCAAGTCCCTCAGCAGTTCATGAATTGTTACCTCTGCATGACCATGCTCTGTACCCAGCTCCCATTCAGCTCAGGCCTATTTATTCTTCAGGTCTCAGCTCAAATCCTCAGAAAAATCCTGGGGGAAACTCAGCTCAGGTCACTTTTCCTTAAACCCTCCACATTCACACTTCATCACATGCCTTTGAAGCACTTGCCATAATCTGTCATTCTCTCTATATTTACTCTCATTGGTTTCCTTATTGTCTCCCCAAGAGAATGCAAGCTTTCTGAGAAAAAAGACTTTGCCTACCCTGTTCATTGCTATGACCCAGTGGCAGTCACAATGTCTGATGTATACATAGACTCTCAATAAGCATTTGCTAAATAAATGAATAAAAACAAAGAACAGAGGAGCTGTGAAGAGTAAGAAGTAAAATCATCATGAATAATAGGATGCTGCAAAGCAAAGGGACTTTTGAGATTTATCTGGTCAACCTTCCTGATGACATAGCCCAGAGGGATTAGGTTGTGTGAAGCTGAGGAAGTGAGTGTCTGTGGAAGAATCTGGATGTCCTGACTCTTGAGTACAGTGCTTTCCACTAGACAAATGGGTCATAAGCTTGATCCAGGATAAGGTTCTCACTAGATTGTGTTGAAATGAGAAAAATAAGAACAATACTACATGTGGTTATATTTCGAAGAAAGAAAGGTTATCTTTCTTGGAAAGATCACCTCTAGCTTATGCCTTTCCTTCCTTTTTGTACTAAATGTCTTTTCTTTTATAAAATATTGATAATAGATACATATGTTTAAATGTTCTATTTTGACAAAGTAAAAAATTGGCAAACTGTAGAGCAATTTTCTGGAGTTTTTTTTAAATTGTAGTTTGTTTTGTTAGTTTTTCATTTTAAAGAGACTGGATTTGAAAATTCTGGTAACCAAGCAACTCTGAACCAATCTAGCCATTAAAAATGATTTATCTTATAGATCCTACCCCACCATCTCCTCCAATCCTGCTCCACTGAGATAACCAATAAAATCAGCCTGGTGTGTCCTTTCACATCTGTCTCCATTCTCACGCAAATGTGCCCATGCACACCTGCACCACACACACACACACACAAACACGCATACACACATTTCTCACTTTGATTTAGTACAAAAGGATCATGTTATCATGTTATGCACATCACCCTAAATTTGCTTTTTTTCAGCCTATAGGTCATTAATTTTGCATAATATTGCATAGCATGGATATATCGAAATGTACTTAACCATGCCTCTGCTGATAAATGTTCTCAATTTTCCAGGTATTTTTGGTACACTACAAACAATTCTGTCAGAAACATCCCTATATGTATGTCAATAAATTAGTATAAAATCTTTCTCCATCTCTTTCTACATTTATGTTTCCTCTCACATAAGAGTGCTTTTACTTCTTTGGGAACCATATTCAATGGTAGAATTGTTAGATTAAGGGGATGTAAACATATTTTAATTTTGATATATTTTGGTAAGAGTAAGAAATTTAACAAGCATGGCCTATATTCCCAAACACAGCTTTAGCTCCTTGAAACTTCCTGCTATGGTAATTGTGGCTTTGTCTCTCAGAGCACTTCACTTACCTCCAAGACACAACCACATAAGCTATCCTTAGTTGTCTCTATTTCATTCTGTTATTTGCCATTCAAGAGACCATTTAGTGGTCTGAATTACCTGAAGGGTGAGATGGCAATCTATATTCAAAAATGCCCTCAGTTTCTGCTCCTTATTTTGTATTCCCAGTCACTTTCTCCAACATGGTAACCCGTATCATTGATGGCTTTCTTTGTCTTGAGCCAATAAGGATGTTCTTATACTCTAGGATTAAAAACTCTGGTAATGATTTACAGGATATGACTCCCCTCTTTCTCCATAAAGAAGTTACATTTTTTTATTCTTTATTTTTTCTTTTTAAAAATAAAGTCTGAGAATTACTCTCAATGTCCTTCTTTTAGGTTGTGTCCTAGAAACCAAACAGAAATTCAGGTTTTTAGAAAACTCACATTAGTCTGCATTTGTCACCGCTCTCCATCTGGACTCTGTTAATCCAGATGTTGAAGCATTCTGTGACATCTTAATAAGCTCATTCTTTTGACTGTCACCATAATTCCCCAAATAAGCCTCGATCAGGTTCACATTCTATAGAGGAAACTACCGAATAGTTTGTGACCACTGTCTGAAAATGATCGGCCCCAACTCTGCTTAATGCTGATGTATGTTGCAAAAGAAGGCAAAAATGCTAAAATCACCCAAAATAAAGCTGCTTTGAATTGCTATATCAACTTTAAATTATGGTAGTTTTGCTTATTTAAAAAAAGTATAAAACCAGTCAAATCCATACCTGCCAAATTAGTAGGAAGTCCATGGTCCACAGAGTCTGAAGGGTAGGAAGTCTGACCTCCACTCCCCAGGGAGAGGAGCCTTTCGCTGCCTCTGGTTCTAATGGCTTTACAGTCACTGAGATGATGCTAATGTGCCCTGAGGGGGTCCCTGCCCCAAGCACGAATTTCCTCCCAAGCCAACCTCAGCTGTGTGTTGTTTACAGCACCTCAGGCTGGTGCTTTTAACTGACAACTCTTACAGGCCAATCCCTCAAATGCCAGCTGCCACAGAGTGTCAGAATTAATTCACATGTCCATCTGCAAACTTAAAACTATCTTGCCTTTTCCTTCACTGGGAAGTCTCACCCCAAAGTTTCAGGTGGCAATTCTTTTTTGCTCTTGAAATGTAAAGATCATGACACATGTTTTTTAAATAAACATTGCTATGTGGTAACCTGTCTAACTACCTGGGGTGTTAATTCTGATTGCCTTAAGGAGCCCTATAATTTCTTCCTCCCACTTGCGCACAAGCATACACACACACACACGCGCACAAGCATACACACACACGCTACACACACACACACACACACACAGTCAGAAAGAGAATGATTTATTTCTTTTAAGGTGGCTTATTATGCTAAAGACAACAAGGTGACTTTCTGGTCATGTAAAGAAAAAGGGAAACAAATCTATAAGATAAATCTTCAATGAAGTATTCTGCAGCCTGACAAATGTGTTGAAATTCTGACAAATAAAAATGAACTTGCACTCTAAAATATTCAGTGTGTCATGTCTAATCAGAAGTCTGCTCCTCCATGTTAGCAGAGACTGTAGAAGAGAGTCAATCATGTTATTTTTGTCTTAAACAAATTTGGAGGTTATTCTATTCTCTAAATGTTAAATAACTTCCATATCAAAGGAAGGTTTCAAATGTCTGTTTACTTATTTATTGTGAATAGTTAAGTGATTTGCTTCATAAATGCTAATTCAAGGAAAAACAGTCACTTATAGTGTGTGTTCTTAGGTTACATAAACAGTCTGTGCTGCATTTGGTGTTGGGCGAATTAAGATATGAGTCTACTGGCAACATTTTGCATAAACAATACATGACAGGCAAAGATTCAACAAGCTGTACTATCAATTTACTGCCCAAAATGTCTTAGCTGAAAATGTTCTTCAAATTGTTTTTTTCATGTTTGTTAAATATCTCTGCTTTACTTTCCTGAGAAGGTCCACATATATTTTTTTAAATTGTGGTTCACTTTGCCTCATGAAGAAACTGAATTGTACTTTTTATGGCTTGAGTTAGTCTACATAATAATAAAAAAGAATTCACTTACATACCTACATGATACCTTAAGAACTGAGGTTAATATACAAGTCAAAGTCAGGTATTTGCTATAAAAAATGACATACACCTAGAGTCAAATACTTCACTGATTTGGCAAATAGTTGGCTGTTGGATATCATGGATTTTCTTTTCATATAAGGCTGAATTCTAAATGGTTGGATTTAGTATGAATAATGAATTCATCTTTCCCATATGCTTATTCTTAAAATATATCCAGTCACTAAAAATCCTACATAATGCAAGGGTTCACCTCCCACTCCAGTTTCTGATTAAAGCAGAAAATAAGTTTCACTAAGGAATAAGCTAAATACAATTTTATTTTATCAATAAAGAGCCAAAGACCATAGGCTATTTTAAAAATCAACACCATGAAGAAGTTTTAAATGATAGTATGAACAAAGAAGGCAATTCCAAGCAGTGAAAAAAATACAGAGAAAGTAGGAGAAATGATTACAGATTAAATTGCTATGCTCAAATACAAAACAGCAATAGGCAGAACATGACTAACATACCAAATTAAATCTGAATTAAAATTTTCACCCCCTATTAGTAAGTCAAGAGGGATTATCAACCCCAATGTGTAATTTGGGGGAAGGAAGGTAGTTTTCTAAGTTTGAGTGGTGTGGTGACTCTTACATTCTGGAATGAGCAGTCAGTCTGCTTTCGAAAATGGAGTTACAGAGGTTGTGAGAGTCCAAGATTGGTCCCCTACTGCGGGCAATAGGTACTCCTCCCCAAACATCCTTTACTGATTGACTTTAATATCATGTCTCAGGAAGAGCCATGGTTATTTTATTATCTCTTTTACTTAAATTTAAAACATCACTAAAATCACATTTCAACCAAAGGGCTTGTCTTCTTTTCCTGACATTCACAAACTACCGGATGTTCTTTCAGAAATTCCACATGCTGACTGAGATGATTTATAAGTAACTCAAACTCAAATACCACAGCACTGAATGTATCTGTTCTTTACCGTTCCAGCCCTACTGTCAGTCCCACAAAGTAAGAGAGCTACGTATTGAGCGCTTACTAAGTGCCAACCATTGTGCTAAATTCCTCGTCTGTTACCGTATCACTTTATCTTCACCCAACTATATGTGATGAGGACTGTTACTATCTTAAGTTTACAGGGAAGGAAGGTAAAGATTAAGAAGATAATAATGTCCCTAGAAATACACTGTGGAACCAGTTCTTCTCATCTTGATGGCATCGTCATCCTCCATTGAGTTGCACAAGCCGGAAATCTAGTTCTGTCTCCTCCTCCACCTCCTGCATTTAATCAGTCACTAAGCCTTGCCAAATGCTCCAGTGCCCCTGGAACTCATCCTTATCTTTTCATTCCTTGTGACTGCCAAGTTGAAACTTTTATCTTTTTTTTTTTTTTTTGGTCCTTAAGGTTTACAATAATTGAATAATCTCCTAATTGGCTTTCCTATTTCTTGTCTGTCTTTCTCTATTCCTTGAGCCACCCTGACATTTCCTGCCTGCCTTCTTTTTTCTTTCTTCTCTTTTTCCTTTCCTCCTTCTATAAAGCCTTCTGTAATTTGCTGCCTTGTCATTCCTGCCGAAGTTTAATTATTTGCTCATTTCTGCACAAATAGAACCAATGTGTTTATACTATGTCTTGTTAGTATAAAACTCATGCCATTGAAGCACAGATAGCTAGATATTTCTGTTGTCCCTACAACCAGAAATATTAACTTTTTATAGACAAGACTCTGTCTCACTATACTTTCATTCATTCATTCATCCATCCATCCATCCAACATTTATTGATAACCCATCTTATGCTAGGAACTTATTTTTTTTAATAATGATAATAATAGCTATTTTTTTACTGATAATATACTCAACACTCCTATGAGGTAGGTAGGTATTACATAAAGGAAACTGCAAGTTAGAGAGTCAAAGATACCTCTGTCAAGAGAAATAGTTTGATATTGCTTATATGTGGAATCTAGAAAAAAAAGAAGGCACAAATGAACTTATCTACAAAATAGAAAGAGACTCACAGACATAGAGAACAAACTTATGGTTACTGGGGGTAAAGGGGTCGGAAGGGCTAAATTGGGAATTCAAAAATTGTACCTCTTGTGGAGTGATGGAAATGTTAGCTATCTTTATTGTGGTAATGGTTTCATTGATGTATACATCTATCAAAATTCACAAATTGTACATTTGAAATATGTATACTTTACTGTACAGGAACCATACCACAATAAAGGTGTTAAAATTTTTTTAAATAAAAAGCAAAAAGTGTTTAAAAGAAAGAGAAATAGTTTGGTTATATGCCTATGACTGTGTAAGGGTTCAACAAGTGTTAGTTGAATTTAGCTGAACTTAAAATCAAAGAGCAGACCAGCACTTGTCTTGTCCAAGAGCCTAAGAACAGTAGAGTCAGTATAGCAGTGGCTGAAGAACTTGAGGACTTTACGGTCAGATAGATAAACCCATTGTAATCCCTGCTTTGTCACTAGTGAGCTACATGACCTCAAATAAATTGCTTATTTCTTTAAACATCAGTTTACAACCTATAAAATAGAGTTTTTTGTACTACTTGGAAGGGCTATCATATTGGTTAAATGTGTACATACATGAAAATACTTAGTAAGCCACCTGATAATAGTAAATCCATAGTTAAGTATCAACTATTATTATAATGATTGTACAATAACATAATATAATAGAGATTAAAAATAAGCTATTCCATGAGGAATTGTAAATTTTCTAGTTAAAATTTTCAGTACCATTATTTTCATGTGATGTATTTGTTTTTGTTATTGCTGCTGTAATGTTACTATTTTTGTGGAGAGCCAACAGGAGTACAGCATAGGAATGACCAGTGTACATGTGGGAGTGTCAACTGTTGAGTCCCTCCATCTTCACCATAATAGCATTTGAAGCTTTGAAGTATAGTCAGTTTACAATATTGTGTCAATTTCTGGCCTACAGCATAATGTCTCAGTCATAATATATATACTTATATTCATTTTCATATTCTTTTCCATTATAGGTTACAAGATTTTGAATATAGTTCCCTGTGCTATACAGTATAAACTTGTGAAATAGGGCTGTTTTAAATGTCTTAAAGCCTATTCTTCCTTCATAGAATTTCTATACCTGGAAGAATAAATAAAAATTAAAGTAATTATTGAGTTATAAAACTGGATTAAATGTCATAGAAAACATTACTTACACCCTAACTTAACCATCCCCACCATGGTTGAATTAAAGAGCAAAAGTCTTTTTAAACAACCCAAGGAATTGTCATCCTAAGGGAGAAAGAAGCATTTCAGACATCTCAGAACACAAAGAAGGAATTTCTGGAACTTAGAGGAAACTTTTGGCAAGAACGTCAGTCAGCCAGCACACTCTAGGCCTGAGACGCCATTTGGTCCAACCTGTGGTTTCTGTTGTGATGTTTGAAACAAAATGGCTGGTTGCCTAGAAGTGGCTGTCCTGTGTGGTGGGTGGGTGAGCACGTGGCCCTTCTTTCTCTCTTCCCATTAGGTATGCCCAACTCTACACTAGTGGTTAGTTTCCCAATGAGTAAATAAGGCTTGCTTTTTGACACACATTCCACAGGCAAGCCACATTTTAGGAGACAAAAAATCAAATGTGTCAAAAGGAAATTATAGAAGTCCGAGAAGCCACAAGAGAATGGGGATTGTGGGAGGTGGTAGTGGAGCCTTTGCTGAAAAGCCAGTGCAAGCATTACTCAATCTTCTCTTTCTATAAACATCCTTAGGATGGAAGCATTAGATTGTGGGCCACTCCAGTAATTCCCAAACAAATATATTGGGCTTTTTGTGGTTTATAGTCTAAGACTTTATTTTGCTGTATCATCTGTGTATTTTTAAATGTTATATTGCCTTTGGTTAATCTTCCTTTCTCCTGGGAAGCAAAACATTCTGCAATAACAAACACTGTCTGTGGTAAGTCCCTAAAACTCCAGCACAACAGATTGCAAAGCCTGCTGTCCATTCTAAATACGCTCGCACTGTTTCCCTCCGAAGCTGGTTGTGTTCATGTCACCAACTTCATATTCCATGTGCGTCATTTTTCTTTGGTCACTTATTACTGATCACTCCTTCCAAAAGATGTTTTACCATGTACAGCAAATGTGTTCTTTAAATGAAATCCCCAAACCTGCTTGGCTTGGAAAAATTATTGACATTTCGATAATATGAAAACTGTGCCCTTTTTTTTTCTTTTTTGCTGCTTTCATTAAGTACAAGTCTGTAAAAGCATTTTAAAATGTATTTTAATAATGGAATATTTTGAATGCAAAGAAAACTATAGAGAAAAATATAACTATTTAAGTACTGTATATCATCTTGGATATCCTAGTCAGATTTTATTATACATATTTTTGACTTAATATTCACTTATAAGAATGCTGAACCCCCTAAATTAATAAACTGATCCTTGGACTCACTCAAAGGACCAGATGCTCTTGAAAGGAGCCTACAGGTGAAAGGCAAGTGATGTAGAATAGTGTGATTCCATGTGAGAAGCAGTAGGGAGTAACAAGGACCATAGTACAGTTTATGCCAGTTTGCCCAGGGCCAGAGCTGATTAATGCCTGTTTTGGCATAATTAATGATTCCACACCCAACATTTCCAACATATGATACTTTTGACAATAAACTATATGGTTATCCTAACACTGAAGAACTAGAGAGCACATGTTCTCCTAAACACGGGAACTTCTACTTGGCTCCAAGTGGCAGGTAGGAATGAAGACCTGTGCTTTTTAAGAGAAGCCTGATTTGGATTTTAGGTGCTATCACTCAATATTTAATGTTAGTTCAAATCTCTTTTTTTCCTCTTTATTTACTTTATAAGGCAAAATGTGTCTGAACAACAAATTTCCCTACAGGTTACCAATTTACAACTCCATTTGGCCCAGAAGTTCTTCCAAGTGGGGTCTTCAATACTACCATTTTCCTATCTGCTCCATCAGTTGGAATGTCTGGTCCACTTAGGATATTCATGTTTGCTATGGTCCAGGTTAAACATGTCCTGTTTGAAAGCTTCAAAGAGAAGCAGTTAAGCAAACTGACCAAAAGATTGGAAGCAGTGTGAGAACTCAGGCTTAATTAACTGATTTGCTGATACCTGAATTTAAACCATTTTTCATTGCTGAAGATATCATTTACTGAGCACCTACTATGTGCTAGACACTACCCTAAGCATGTTATCTACATTATCGTGATGTTTGTCATCACAATAATGAAATGACATTGGCAGCATTATTCCAATTTTAAAAGTAATTAGATAAGGCTCAGAAAATTTATGTAATTTGACCAAGGTCACATTGCTAATAAATGATTGAGCCAAGATTAGTACATAAGACTCTATGGGCTCCAAATCCTGTGTTCTGTCTACTGTAATCTGTTTCACTGAACAAAAATTATCACCTTCATCACTTAGATTTTCATCTTATGGAAATATATTGTCTAAAATTGTACAGTTTCCTTTTGGTGAAAATAGCAGTCTTGTTGCTGAGATTAATTAATGGTCTTTCTGAGAGTAGCATGGACAAATACAACTCCTGGTTTGTGCCATGGTCTTATCAAAAGGCCATGTACCCTAGAGTGAAGAGCCATGGTTTGGAACTAAACCAAGCTCGATATTTTACTAACCTAACTTTGTATTTGTGTGTATGTGTGTGTGCAGTGGAATAAATACTCTATGCTATTTGGTTTTTTAAAGATCAGTAATATTATAGAGTGCCTACTAGTACAGTGTATAGCATGTGCAAGAAATTTAATAGTTGATAACAATTGTAATTATGGTTATTGTAATTCTAAGAGCAAACTCTCAAGTAATAGAGTGCTGTAAATTTGTCCAACATTACTTGACCTAAGGTTCCTTTAAGTGTGCTATATTTTCTGCTACCACTCCTTTCTCCACCATACCATGATAATTTCCCATATTTGTGGCCCCAGTTTAAACATTAATCTTCCAGGAAGCCTGCGCTGTATCCAAGACTCAATGAAATGTTCCTTCTATGACTCCAGGATTTTGTGTTATTATAACTGTTACCTCTTATGTTGATAATGTTGGTAAGCCCTTGAATACGCTTTGCTTGACCTTGTATCTTCACAGCCTAATATTGTGCTTGAAACATTATGAGTGCTGAATATGTGTTTTTGAATGGATGCTGATATGTAATTTGTACATAAATTCTTATCAGGCTGACAAGATGCCGACTGAGAGAATTATTCAGATCGCCCTAAGAACTACTTCTGGTGGGATCTCTTTCGTTTTGTATACCTTTTCAAATTTGTGAATTTAACTCTTCCTCTTGCTCAGCATTTTCCTAGTTTGGCACGTGCTAGTTAACTCAGGCTTTTTGACCCTGTCTGTCCTCACACTGCTTTATGTATTGGATCATGGGCCAAATCCAACACCTGTTCATGACACCCCTAGAAATGATGCTTCATATACCCTGTTTTCTACTCTGCCCAATCCTACTTGGAACCAGTTGAGACAACTCTATCTGTATTATCTGCTCCTCCCAAACTCTTTCCAATGATGCCCTTTACTATGATTTTTTAACTTTTACCCCAAAATGACTTTATCTATTGCATGATGCCAATGCCCTTTTCCTTTGGTTTGACCCACATGGTTCTCAGTCATGGTTGTCTTGGCCATGTCTTCTGTCTTGTTTGTTCCTAATGTATTCCTCTACTTGCTACATAAACTCCTTCACAGATTTCTAGTGATTCAATTTGTCCTTGACTCACCATACTTAATGAAGTGTCTCTATTGAAAATGTAACTTTTTCTTTGGGATTTGTGCCATTGAGTCTTCCTCAAGGAGTGTCCTTCTTATACCACTAGTTTAAAAGAACAATATCAAACATCAGATTTGTGGTGTGGTAAATTGTCTGTGGCAATCACCATAATACTTCCTCCCATCACTGTGGACTTTTGTAATGTGACTTGGCCAATTCCCCAATCAAGAGGCAGAGTCTACTGTCCCAGTCCTTAAACTTCAGTTGGCCCTTAACTGGTTTAACCAATAGAGCACAGCAAACCTAATGATAGAGGACTTTTTAGCTTAGGCTCCAAGAGACTTTACAGCTTTTATTCTTACTCTCTTGAACCACTGTCCTGAGATACCATGTGAAGATGCCTGATCTAGCAAACCAAAGATAAAAGGCCTCATGGCACAAGAAGAACCCTTCTCTCCGAAGCCCCTAGACCAACTAGCTGACAGCCAACAGTAACCACCAGAAACATAACCATCTTGTACTATCCAATCCCAGTTAAACCTCCAGATGATTGCAATTGTATGAGTAACTCCAGATGAGAATGGCAGAACTGCCCAAGTCAACCCAGCCCAAATTGCTAAGCAAAAAAATCATGATGAAATGTTATGCCAGTAAATTTTGGGGTGGTTTGTTATCTAGCAATAGATAACAGGTAGCAATAGCTAATGGATAATCCACATGGATTTCCAAAGAGACACACTTTACTTATGTATTTTTTTATTGAAGTACAGTCAGTTACAATGTGTGAATTTCTGGTGTACAGCACAATGTCCCAGTCATGCATATACATACATATATTCATTTTCATATTCTTTTTCATTAAAGGTTATTACAAGATATTGAACATAGTTCCCAGTGCTATACAGCAGAAACTTTTCTAAAATCTATTTTTATATATAGTGACTAACATTTGTAAATCTCTAACTCCCAATTTTATCCCTTCTCATCCTCTTTCCCCAGTAACCATAAGACTGTTTACTATGTCTGTGAATCTGTTTCTGTTTTGTAGATGAATTCATAGTGTCCTTTTTTCTTTTTTTAGATTCCACATGTGAGTGATAGCATATGGTATTTTTCTTCCTCTTTCTGGCTTACTTCACTTACAATGATGATCTCTAGGTCCATCCATGTTGCTGTAAATGGCATTATTTTATTCTTTTTTATGGCTGAGTAGTATTCCATTGTATAAATATACCACAACTTCTTTATCCAGTCATCTGTTAATGGACATTTAGGTTGCTTCCATATCTTGGCTATTGTGTGTAGTGCTGCTGTGAATATTGGGGTGCATGTATCTTTTTGAATGAGAGTTCCCTCTGAATATATACCCAGAAGTGGGATTGCTGGATCATATGATAAAGTCTATTCCTAGTCTTTTGAGGAATCTCCATACTGTTTTCCACAGTGGCTGCACCAAACTGCATTCCCACGAGCAGTGTAGAAGGGTTCCCTTTTCTCCAGACCTTCTCCAGCATTTATCATTTATGGACTTTTGAATGATGGCCTTTCTGACTGGTGTGAAATGATACCTCATTATGGTTTTGATTTGCATTTCTCTGCTAATTGTGATATTGAGCATTTTTTCATGTGCCTGTTGGCCATTTGTATGTCTTCACTGGAGAATTGCTAGTTTAAATCTGCCCATTTTTGGATTTGGTTGTTTATTTTTTTGTTGTTAAGTTGTATGAGCTGTTTATATATTCTGAAAAGTAAGCCTTTGTCAGGCGCATCATTTACAAATATCTTCTCCCATTCCATAGGTTGTTGTTTTGTTTTGCTTATGGTTTCCCTACGCTGTTCAAAAGCTTGTAAGTTTAATTAGGTCCCATTTGTTTATTTTTGATCTTATTTCTATTGCCTGGGTAGACTGCTCTAGGAGAACATTGCTAAGATTTATGTCAGAGAATGTTTTGCCTATGTTTTCTTCTGGGAAATTTTTCATGTCTTGTCTTATATTTAAGTCTTTAAGCCATTTTGAGTTTATTTTTGGAAACACACTTTATTTTTAAGTCAAATCTGAAAATATATTATTGTTTTTTGAACCTGTAGTGTTATTTAATTGCTGTTTCTCACCCATATCAAACACTTATGGAACATCTTAAAACTCAGGATATATTCTTAAATCTATTCCTTTGATCCTGATACGCACTCTGTAGGAAGGAGACAGAGCAGGGATTACATTATCTTCATTATCTGAAGAGATGAGAACCTAAACTCAGAGAGAGACCCTAACCCACCCAAAGGCACATGGTAGCAAAGCACAAGGTCAGGGTCATAACCCAGCACTCCATTTTGTGCAATACTTACAGCCCCTCTGCCTCAGTGAAATAATATCATTTCTAATATTGGGAGGATTGGATTAGATCTAGGTTTGCATTTACCAAATCTTTGATTCTAAATTTTTAAGAAGCCCACTTTTCACCATTGCTTTTTTTAAAAAAGAAGATTTATAGCCATGTTTATTTTCAGTAAATTTAGCTCTGAAGTTTCTGATTCATTTTCAATCAAGTTTTTATTTAGCAACAATTCTTTGATGTTCTGTAACCCCTTTGAAATATTTTATAAGCTACTTATACCTTTTATCTTTGAATCATCCAGTCACATCTTGCCAAGGGAACTCAAAACTACATTTCACACCTTTTTGAATTAGGTTCAAAATGCAGTGTATTTCTAACCTGGGTATATGGTATTATACATTATGATTTGCAAAATCCCTTAGATATAGTACCATATTGTTGCTTCCTACACTGGAGTAATTGCTTTATTGTACGTTTTACAGACTTATTTTACCCCCAAAAGAGGGGGGCTAAAGAGTGAAAAAATCAACAAAGGATTCTAAAGGTACAGTCATCAATTCACAAGCAGCTTGCCGTGGAACGACTTGTTCATCAAACTGAAAAAACACAAAACAAAATAGTTGTTTTTGCTTCTTTTCCTCCTTCTCCCGAACTGTTTATTAGATGCTTAGTAGAAGTTCATTTACGAAATTAATTGTAGGGCTAATTTAGATGGTGTTAATTTGAAGACCAAACTTAAGCATATACCTAGGAATAATTTATCTTTCTCATCTTCACTTATTATTATAATATTTCTTTCTCAATGTGTCTTGTTTTATATGATTTATTTTTCGGGATGTTAGACTACCCCCACCCCCACCTATGAAGAGACCATTCCACCAGCAAAAGCTTCAGTGAGTTTGGATCAAATAGCAGTTGAGTTTAATAAATCCATAAATAAGACAGGAAGCAAATACAAATAGAGTTATTTCTAAAGCTTTATGGTCCAATATCATTCCAGAGGGACAAGGCATTTAAATACTCAGTATAACTGGATAAGCAAGGTAATATGGTGCAATATGCTTTAGCTATTGAAATGAACAGAACTGACACCCTTGATTCCACCCCCTATCTGACCTCAGGCAACTTATTAAACAGTCAGCCTCATTTTCTTCGTCAGAAAAATGAAGTTAATGAAAACATACCTTGAAGTTTTTTTAGGGAGGACTACAAAAGATATGTAACATTTCCCCCAAAATGGCCTTTCACTTTGCAGGTGTTTGATCATTTTTAATCTCCTTTCCTCTTCCTGTTGGTTCCCTTCTCCATCTCTCATCTCTTCCTTCACTTATGGATAAACTGTGTCTATGAATACAAAAATAAGTATGGATTTTCAGGTTTAAGCTATGTATGATCATCTTTCATGTGAGACTTTTTTAGAAAATGAATTAAACATAGTGTTAGTTTCAAGAGATACCTTTAAAGAGCTAAATTAGCCTTTCCTGATTTTCTGAGTCTCTATTTTCCTAAAA
The DNA here is from genome assembly GCF_009834535.1 of Camelus ferus. Taxonomy (NCBI): domain Eukaryota; kingdom Metazoa; phylum Chordata; class Mammalia; order Artiodactyla; family Camelidae; genus Camelus; species Camelus ferus. Next base: position 50,568,373 of record NC_045707.1, on the reverse strand, counting down.
ATTGCCAAGGTTTGTATACAAGACATAAAATGAATATTTGTACCACTCAAGATCTACAGAGCTTAGGTGGGTGGGAACACTAATCATAGACCAGAAATAGAAAGTATAAAGATGTTAGAAAGGAACAATCTTGGCCTGTTTGAGGACCAGCAAGGTCATTCAGGAACAGCAAAGGAGAAAATGGCAGGATATGAAGTCAGAATGAAAAGCAGGAACAGACTGTGTAGGGTGAGTCTTATAGACCATGGTAAGTAGTTGGAGTTTTATTTTATGTGTGATGGGAGCTGTTGAAGAATTTTGAGCACAAGAGTGACAGATCTCACCTATAAATTTAAAAGGTGCTTTGGCTGCTATGTGGAAAATAGAGGTGTAAGGACAGAAATGGAGGCAGGAAGGCAGTTAGAAGGCTTTTGCTATATTAAGAATAAACAGGATAGAGGTTTAGATTCAGGTGGTAGCAGTGGAGATGAGAAGTGGTCAGATTTAGATAGAAGCAATGGGACTCAATTATGGATTGAAGTGAGGAGTCAGGGAATTCAAGAAACCAAAATTGTGATTTCTAAAATTGTGGCTTAAGCAAATGGTTGGGAACTGTTGCCATTTACTATGATGAGATAGGTTTAGGAAAAATAAAATTTGAGAGGTCTTATGAGTTCAGCTTTCGAATTGGCGATATGGAGATGACTATTGTACATTCAAGAAGAGATGTCAAATAGTCAGTCAGATACTTGACTCTTGAGTTGAGGGGATAGTCAGGGATGGAGATACAAACTGCTTGGCCAGTAGCATATAGATTATTTTTAATACCATGGGTCTTGGCAAGTTCATCTAAGAAAGGAGTATAGCTAGAGGAGGGTTGAAGGTCAGAGACTGGGGCATGCTAACATTCATCAATTACAAGAGGAAGAGTCATCAGGAGAGCTTGAGAAGGAGTGTCTATTGAACCATTGGGTAAAAAGAAAACCAGCAAGGCAAAAAGGCAACCAGTTATAATTCAGAGATAAGTTGACTAATAAAAAATGACAAATACAATCTCAACAGAATGCCAAGAAAATGTAAGCTTATCATTCTTGAAGGTCAATGTTGCAATAGAACCAATGCTGACTTTTTTAATGATTTTGCCAGGACTGAATGATGAGTATATTTCAAAAGTTCAGGAGAAAACCTGGAAATCTGAACAGAACTGGTAGAGGGCAAGTGGAAGGAATAAAGGAAGGGAGAAATCAGAGAGAGATGCTTTGAAGACAAGGTCTCTTCAGTACTTCAGGTACTCCCCCTCTCAGAGGCACCAATTTTCAAATGGAAATTGAAGCAGGGAAAAAGATCAAAAAGCTTTCTTTTCTCCCTGATGCCACTGCCCATAGCTGCTTCCTGCCACTTCTCAGGTTGCTTGTCTTCCTTCTGGCTTAGGACCCAAGCCAAAATGTGGGAGTCTAAGCTCTACACAGCAATATGGGTCATGATCTAACCCCCAAGTCAGCTGAACTTTAAAAACATATAATTACCCACCCAAGGTCAAACTGGCCCCATTAGTCAATGATAGATCCCCTCAAATGTTTTCCTTACTGTGTAACCACTACCCATGAAAGAATGGAGACACGTTCTGATCCTTGAAGGAGTGTTGCAGGACATCAAAGTCCCAACTGGATTCTTTCAGAAAAAGCTGATGAAATACAAATGTCTAACACTTAGCAACCTGCCTGGAAGAGGAAGAGAATTATACTATGAACTCTGATAATTATAATTAAGAACACTTTAGATTGAACTAGACAAAAAAGCACAGTCTTTGGAGTCAGTCAAATGTTGGTTCAGTTTCCAGCACCACCACTTATTGGTAGTTTGACCTTATGCAAATTACATGACCTTCATAAACCTCAATTTCCTTTCCTAAATGAGCATTAATGATAACACTTACCTGAATGTTTGCTGTGAGAATTAGATGACAAAATGTCCTTTAGTGTCTTCCAGGCAGTCTTCTTCTCTGACTCTCTCCAGGAGCAGATCTGAGTGGGAAGGGCTGGAAATCCATGTTCTTTCCCCAATTTTCTTAAACACCTTTGCTCCTTTGTCTACTGTCCCCATAATACCCATGAAATACAACTACTCTGCTTGAAATTTCCATTCTTACCCTATTCAAAGTAATTCCCCAAAACTTTCCACTCCTTACTACCTCCTTCTCAGCCTGTTCTGATCAAGTCAGTCCTCTCGTTAACCCCACATCTCATTGCTTAGTCCTGATCAATACCTCTACTTTCATTGTCCCACAGATACCTCATTGTCCTGAGCTTTCCCTCCTTCCCTTTGTACATCAAATTATTATTCATCTTCAAAACGTAGTTCAACTAAATGCAATGGGTTGTCCTGAATTGGGCCCTGAAGCACAAAAAGGACATAAATTGAAAAACTGGAGCAATCTCAGTAAAATTATATACTGATGTTAGTTTCAGTTTTGACAAATGTACCATAGTAATGTAAGATGTTAACATTAGGAGAAAGTGGGTGGGAAGTACACTGGAACTTTCTGAATTATCTTTTGAGCTTTTCTGTAAAGCTAAAATTATTTCAAAATAAAAATATTATTTAAAAAATTCAAGCCTTTATCTATCTTGAAGACTACCATGCTTGTAACACTCTCCTTGTCCTCCCTCTCACCATGCCCGCCTGGAGCCCCTGCACATCTTTCCTGGCAATGTGACTTTGGGTTCATCACTTAACTGTCCTGTGCTTTAGTCTCTTTATTTGTAAAATGATGAGAATAAACACAAACCACAGTTAAGAGAAAGTTCAGGAAGAGGTAGAGGTATGATACTTTATGTATGTTTGTGGATGTTAGGGGGTATCTAGAGGGGGTTTGGAGGAGACCTAGGGAAATAGTGAGCTGGGACTCACCCCAAGGCTGCCTAGTTCAAGAATCTCTGTTCTTAACCATTAAGCTATGCTGCATGTGGAAACACTATAGAATGTTTTTTGTAAACATTTATATAGTATTCACAGAGAAAAACTAAAGGGAAATATATCAAACCATAGGGGTTGTCTCTGAGCGATGGGATCATGAATGATTTTTATCATCTTATTTTCCTTTTCTTCATTTTAAAAATGTTCTACAACAAATATGTATTTCTTGTGATGAATAATATATAATTATACACACCAAACTCATAGTACTAATTGCCTCTAAAGACAGAGTGATAGAAATGACACTCAGATAACAGTTAAGAGGAACCCTCATTTAGTTCTGAAAAATCAGAAGTAAATACCATATAATGCCAAAAATTGGTTTTTTTTTTTTTCTGACCTATGGACAGGGAAGTATTTAGGGGATGTAAGCCAAAAACAGAGTTTTTGGTGCCACTTCAACCCTACTCAATTTTTTTAATAAAGTAAAAATAACCGATCCAAATTCTAACTATTCATATACAGTGAATGATTTTAGTACCCATTATAAAATATCAAATTATTTCAAAAAAATTTTGCACAGTGCCCATGCATTACTGATAGACTTCCCAAGTGTTTTCTCTGCTTATGGGGTAATTTGGCTCTGCAAAATTACTTCTTCTATTCAAGTTGCAGCAGAGCAGGGTAGCTTAGTGTGCAAGAGTGTGTCCCTACTGGGCTTCCCAGTTGTTAAAGCAGATAGTCCATAATAATCTGGCAAAATGAAATAACTGAATTCAAATATCTCCTTGGGAGTAAAATTTTATACTCACAGTTGCTCAAAACCTTTCAAACATATTATTGAAGAACATAGTATCTATGGAAGTTGCCTAGATATTCAGTGATCTACACTGGAATTAAATCTGCCTTATATTGACTCAAGGAAAAGTGCTTTTACCCATTTGCCCTTTAGCACAAAGCAATTGGCTGTATCAAGGGATATTATAAAAAGCAACTCATCACTGTTAATACTATAAGGACATTTGGGGGATTATTGATCACATAATCCAGTCTACAGGAGAGGTTTTACTCTGGCCTTATTGTCAAGAAATTTCCTGAATATTATTTTGCTTTTACTTTATGAACACTATGAATTCTGTACTTGATTGTTCACTCTTGTTTGGTTGCTAAAACATTCTTAAAAGTCAAATTTGTGGCCTAAAATACATTGTAAGACTATCTGCATGACATTAATATATGCAAAAATTTCTAAACTGAACTCAAAAAGCACAGTGACTTAAAAGAAAAGATTGATAAATTGGACTTCATTAAAATTAAAGTTTCTGTTCATCAAAAGATACCATTCAGAGAATAGACAGACAAGTCATAAACTGGGAGAAAATATTTCTAGCAGATTCATTTAATAAGCAGTCCATTTTAAACATGGGCAAGAGACTCAAAAAGACACTCCACAAAAAGTATATCAAATGTGAAAATGTGCTCAGCATCATTAGTCATCAGAGAAATGCAAATTTTAAAAATAATAAAATACAATGATCCACCCATCAAAATGGAAAACATTAAGAAGATTGCAAATTCAAAATTTTGTTTAGTATATGGAGTAACAAGAACTCTATTATTGTTTAAAGTATAAATTGGCATAACAATTTTGGAAAAATACTTGGTAAGTTCTGCTATAGCTAAAATACAATGTAGTAATTCCAGTCCTAAGGAAATAATACTCAACAAAAACAAATGCTCCTATCCACCGACAGCCATGTACAAAAATATTCTTAAGAGTTTTATTTGTAGTAGCCCCAAATGTTAAACAAATATTCAACAACAGTAGAATGAGAAAGTAAATTGTAATAATTTGTATAATAAAATACTACACAACAATGAAAGGAAAATCCAAATACCTGCTAGAAAAATAAAGATGAATATCACAAACACACTATTGAGTAAAAGCAATCAGGCCCAACTTGTATAATGCCATTTATATGAAGTTCAAAAACAAGCAAAACTAATATATCATCGAGTCAGAATAGTGGTTCCTCTTGAAGGAAAAATGAAAAAGCCAAGGAAAATGATGAATATACTCTATAATTTGTTCAGCGGGTTATACATACATACATATGAGGAAATTCATTGAGCTGTACATATAAGATTTATTTACTTATATGAGTTATGATTCTTTATGAGTTAAAAAAAAAAAAGGCCTTTCTCTTGAGAAGGTTATATGACTGTGTAGCATATGTTTGGTATAAGGACCTAATACTTTAGCTCTATTTGACATTTTTGTCTTTATTTTTTCTTTCATCTTCTTTCTTATTTATTTTGAATTATTTTATCTTGCCATTGTTTTCATCTTCCTGAAATTCTACCTAGGATATAGCTTATTAGTAAATACAAAAATATATGAATACAAGTCCAGGTTTTTCTAAATTTAACATGAGAATGTTTGGAATCAAAAGACTCAAGTTTTCATTCTGATTCCACTTAATAAGAGTACAAGTGGAGGAATTACTTAAGATAATATCTACTTCACATAGTTGTTAAAAGAATTTTTAAAGTAGCACAATGATGAAGGGGATAATAGCTCAGTGGTAGAGCACATGCTTAGCATGCATGAGGTCCTGGGTTCAATTCCCAGTACCTCCATTTTTTAAAAATGATTAAAAAATAAATAAATAAAAATTTTTAAAATAGCACAATGGAAATTATTCTCAAATTTTAGAGTGATATGTAAATTATATTTAAAAGCAGCCAACATTAATTTAGGAACATGATCCTGACAGTAAACAAAAAACCCAACAAACTACCATCAACAAAAACAGTCTTACAAGGAAACAGTTTGTTTTAAATCTAATTTCTATCTTTCCTGAGATTGTTTAGAATTGCCTGAAAAAAATATTTGGTATCTTTTTAAAATTCTGTCCAAGTCACCACTAACATGAATGTAGATGATTGAGAAATTCCTGGTGCTCCCAGGATCAACTTGCGATAAGCTATCAGAAGAGGGGACCAATTTGCCCATATAAAAAGTATTCCGGTCATGCAAAATGATTTGTTGAATTGGGAGATAAATCCGCAGTATACCAAAACTCAAGTTAAATTTGTAAAATAAAATTCATTTTAGCCTCTATTTAAAGGGGAAAATAAGTATTACTGAAGAGAAATAAAGAGGCTGGAGGAATAACTCTCCCAGACTTCAGACAATACTGTAGAGCTACAGTTATCAAGACAGCATGGTATTGGTACAAAAACAGACATACAGACCAATGGAACAGAACAGAGAGCCCAGAAGTGAACCCACAAATTTATGGTCAACTAATCTTCACCAAAGGAGGCAAGAATATACAATGGAATAAAGACAGTCTCTTCAGCAAATGGCGTTGGGAAAACTGGACAGCAGCATGTAAAACAATGAAGCTAGAACACTCCCTTACACCATACACAAAAATAAACTCAAAATGGATCAAAGACTTAAACATAAGACAAGATACAATAAACCTCCTAGAGGAAGATATAGGCAAAACATTATCTGACATACATCTCAAAAATTTTCTCCTAGAAGAAATAAAAGCAAAAATAAACAAATGGGACCTAATGAAACTTACAAACTTCTGCACAGCAAAGGAAACCATAAGTAAAACAAAAAGACAACCTACGGAATGGGAAAAAATTTTTGCAAATGAAACCGACAAAGGCTTGATCTCCAGAATATATAAGCAGCTCATATGACTCAATGAGAAAAAAATAGACGACCCAATCCAAAAATGGGCAGAAGACCTAAACAAGCAATTCTCCAAGAAAGACATACAAATGATCAATAGACACATGAAAAAATGCTCAATATCACTAATTATCAGAGAAATGCAAATCAAAACTACAATGAGGTATCACCTCACACCAGTCAGAATGGCCATCATTCAAAAATCCACAAATGACAAATGCTGGAGAGGCTGTGGAGAAAAGGGACTCTCCTTCACTGCTGTTGGGAATGCAGTTTGGTGCAGCCACTGTGGAAAACAATATGGAGATTCCTCAAAAGACTAGGAATAGACTTACCATATGAACCCTACTTCAGGATGACACCTGCACCCCAATGTTCATAGCAGCATTATTTACAATAGCCAAGACATGGAAACAGACTAAACATCCATCAACAGATGACTGGATAAAGAAGAAGTAGTATATTTATACAATGGAATACTACCCAGCCATAAAAACTGACAACATAATGCCATTTGCAGCAACATGGATGCTCCTGGAGAATGTCATTCTAAGTGTAGTAAGCCAGAAAGAGAAAGAAAAATACCATATGAGATCGCTCATATGTGGAATCTAAAACAAACAAACAAACAAACAAAGCATAAATCAAAACAGAAATAGACTCATAGACATAGAATACAAACTTGTGGTTGCCAGGGGACCAGGGGGTGGGAAGAGATAGACTGGGATTTCAAAATTGTCGAATAGATAAACAAGATAATAGCACAGGGAAATATATACAAGATCTTATGGTAGCTCACAGAGAAAAAAATATGACAATGAATATGTATATGTTCATGTATAGCTGAAAAATTATGCTCTATGCTGAAATTTGACACAACATTGTAAAATGATTATAAATCAATAAAAAATGTTTAAAAAAGGGGGGGGAATAAAAGAGGGAGTGAGATGAATGTAGGAGCTTTTTCATCTCTGTGCAGCTAAGTAGTTTGTGGGAAAATAATAGGTGCTATGAGACCATCCCAAAGGAGATTCTGAATATAAATATTCTGACTTTTGTTTTTAGGGATGTCAGCTCTGCCAGGTGATTTTCTCAGGTTTCTTTCCAACTTAACACATTTCTCAACACATTCCAAATAGCTTCTGCTCACAGAATCCCATTGAGATCATACTTATCAAGACAACTTGTGATCCTTTTGTTGCTAGGTCCAGTATTTTTTCAATTTCATTTGAACTTTCCATATTTGACCCTTTCTCCTTGAAAAATTCTTTCTTTAACTTTTGTGGCCCCACATTCTCTTGGTTTTCTTTCTCTGCCTAGCAGCTTCTTCTCAGTGTTATTTGTGAACTCTACTTTTGCCCACCTTTTAAAATTTAATGGCCTTTAAGTTCTCCCCTGGTCCCACTTTACTCTTTCTCCCAAAACAGTCCCATCCAGTTATCTGACTTCAAGTACCATTTGACAATGACTCAATGACTACCAAACCTCTAGCTTCAGTCAAGACTTCATTCCTGGGCTCCAGACCTACGTAGCTACCTACTGGACATCTCCACTTAGGTTTCCTGTAGAGACTTCAAAACCAACAAATCTTGAGTAGAATCTGTCTTCCCTCTCCTCAGCTTCTGTTCATGTGATGTTCTCTCAGTATTTTCACTCTTATCCATCAACTCCTTTCTCTCAACATTCTCCAATTTTGCATAGTCAGCAAGTCCTATCAAAGTTATCTGCTAACAAGTACTGCAATTCATTCACTCTCTATCTCACTTCTTTTAGTTATATAAATGCTTGCCTACAATTAATTCTACCCATAATAGCCAAATCTAATTATGCTCTTTCCTTGCTGAATATACTGTCTTGCCAAAGATATGTATCCCATAATGACTGTTAATGACTATCTACCATGATGGCTCTTGAAGAATTAGATTATTTATTAGAAAACTTATTTTTTAGTATAACAATTTTTAAAATTTTTTACCTCCAGACCCTCTAAAGAAATACATCATATGGAGTGATATTTCGACATTACAATTTAAAAAACTGAAGTATAGTTGGTTTACAGTGTTGTGTTACTTTTAGATGAATAGCAAAGTCATTTGGCTTTATATATATATATAAACACACACTTTATATATACAATCTTTTTCAGTTTCCTTTCCATTAGAGGTTATTACAAGAAATTGAACATAGTTTCCTGTGCTATACAGTGGGTCCTTGTTATTTATTTTACTTATAGTAGTGTGTATAGAATATATAGTATTGTTTATCTATTTTATACATAGGAGTATTAATTCCAAACTCTTAATTTATCCCTTCCCTGGACACTTTTCCCTTTGGTAACCATAAGTTTGCTTTCTATGTCTGTGAGTCTAATTTCTGGTTTGTAAATAAATTCATTTGTAACATTTTTTTAGATTCCACATATAAGTGATACCATATGATATTTGTCTTTCTCTGTCCAACTTATTTCACTTAGTATGATAATCTCTAGGTCCATCCATGTTGCTGCAGATTTATTTCACTTTTTATGGCTGAGTAGTATTCCATTGTATGTATATGTATGTGTGTGTGTGTGTATATATATATATATATTCCACATCTTTTTTTATCTACTCCTCTTTCAATAGACATTTAGTATGCTTCCATGTTTTGGCTATTGTAAATAGAGCTGCTGTGAATACTGGGGTCCATGTATCTTTTTGAATTAGAGTTTTTATCTTTTCTGGATATTAGGATTTTCTGGAGTGGGATTGCTGTATCATCTAGTAACTCTATTTTTAGTTTTTTAAGGCACCTCCACACTGTTCTCCATAGTGGCTGTACTAATTTACATTCCCACCAACAATGTAGGGAAGTTCCCTTTCCTCCACACCCTCTCCAACATTTATTATTTGTAGACTTTTTGATGATGGCCATTCTGACCAGTATGAGGTGATATCTCACTGTAGTTTTGATTTGCATTTCTCTAATAGTTAGTGATGTGGAACATCTTCTCATGTGCCTGTTTGCCATCTGTATGTCTTCTTTGGAGAAATGTCTATTTATGTCTTCTGCCTATTTTTTGATTGGGTTATTTGTTTGTTTGTTTGTTTGTTTATATTAAGTTGTATGAGCTGTTTGTATATTTTGGAAATTAATCCCTTACTGGTTGCATCATTTGCAAATATTTTCTCCCAATCCTTAGGTTGTCTTTTCATTTTGTGTAGGGTTTACTTTGCTATGAAAAAGCCTTTAAGTTTAATTAGGCCCCATTAGTTTACTTTTGCTTTTGTTTCCATTACTCTAGAAGATAGATCCAAAATATATTTCTGCAATTTATGTCAGAGTGTTTTGCCTATGTTTTCCTTGAGGAGGTTTAGCATATCCAGTCTTACATTGAGCTCTTTAATCCATTTTGAGTTTATTTTTATATATGGTTTTAGAGAATGTTCTAATTTCATTCTTTTATGTGTAGTTGTCCACTTTTCCCAGTGCCCCTTATTAAAAAGACTGGAAGCAAGAATATACAGTGGAGAACATTATGCTAAGTGAAATAAGCCAGACACAAACAGACAAATACTACATTGTACCATTTATATGAAAAATCTATAATAGTCAAGTTCACAGCAGTAGAGAATAGAATGGCGGTTGCCAGGGGCTGGGAGAAGGGGGAAGCAGGGAGGTATTAGACAAAAGTCCATAGTTTCAGTTATGCAAGATGAATAAGTCCTGGAGATCTACTGTACAGCATAGAGCCTATAGTTAAGAATACTGCACTGTACCTATGATACCACTCATGTGTGGAATCAACAGAAGAAGAAAAAAAGACACAAACAAACTTACCTACAAAACAGAAACAGACTCACAGACATAGTGAAGAAACTATGGTTACTGAGGGGAAAGACGGTGCAAAGGGATAAACTGGGAGTTTGAAAGAAAAAATTTAGAAAAGATACTGCATTGTATACTTCAAATTCGCTAAAGAGGGTAAATCTTATATTAAGTACTGTTATCACAAAAATAATGATAATAAAATAATAATTAAAGAGAGTGAAAGGCAACTTTTGAAGGTGATGGATGTATTTACGGCATAGATTGTGGTGATGGTTTCACAGATGTCTACTTATCTCCAAACTCATCAAATTGTATACATTAAATATAAATATACAGTTTTTGGGTATCAGTCGTACCTCAGTAAAGTAGTTTAAGAAAAGGAAGGATGAACAACTGAAATGTGTTAAGACTAAAGAAGGAATAGGCCAGGCTGGGGGGGTGTAAGGAGTGAAGAGATTTGTCTTGGACATATTGCTTAATTTGTTTATTGGAGATGCAAGTGGGGATCTTCAGCAGTCATTGGAGAGTTCGAGGAAGAATATGTAAATTTGAACGTCATCTCTATATAGCCACAAGACTAGCTGAGATCCTAAGGATAAGAAAGAGTGTAGACAGTGAGCCTAGAAGGCTTTCATATTCAGACCAGCACTGGAGTTAAAGTGAATAGAAATGGACCCTTCTTGGATTAAATGCCAGAAGAAAATGGCATAAAACAGGACTCTATCCCAACCTCCCTCCTCTTCAACTTAACTCATGAAGAATTTGTACACCACTGCAAGTCTTTTTTAGAATGAAATGGGCCTTAAATAAATAATGTAAATCATTTGTTACAGGATGTGTGCCTTCCTGCCATGCGAAACAGGAAGTCCACATTCTTCTCTACACTGATGGTGATACTACTGTGGCATTCTACAAGTGGCGACAAATAGCATGTCCATCTGAATTTATTACCAAGCTCAATACCATTTTCACCAAAGCAAAAAGTGTTTGGCATAGTTTGACACACAGAGGGATAATTCTAAATAAACCCCATTCCACAGAAAATCCACTTCATTGTCTTGCAGTATATTTTATGCCTTGCATTAACCCAAGTTATTAAAACTACTGAAATTCTATTTTCCTCAAAACAAAATATTCTAGAAGAACCATATTCGGAGTCTTTAGACAGTAGGAGCTAACTCCTGTCCTCATATCCTATCAGACCACATTTCATCTCTTAATAACCCAGGGACAGAGCTCTTCCTCAGGATTTGCATAAAAATCTCTTAGGGACTTTGTTTTTAAATACTAATATACAGGTCTCACTCTTGGAGATTCAAATTTGGTGGGTGTGTGAAGAGAGTATTCTGAAAAAATGCCCCAGGTAATTTTGTTGTAGACTCCTGGTTAAGAACTACTGCTTGATGGGAAGGACCTCTGTGTCTTCAAGCGTTTGAGATGAAGACCGAGTGCTAGGAAATGTTCCTTTACCGACCAGGCCCACCTGTCTACCTACAACCCACTTTTTAATTTACATCAGAATAAGGTCAGGTTCTTTAATTTCCATAATGAAATAGATAACTTTGTCAAACACATGCCGAGCATTTCATCTAAAGCAAATAGCTCTCCCTTAAGGATTAAGAATAACTATATTCTAGGCACATATGAGGACTTCTTTATCAAGTTGGTTGCTCTCCTAATTCATGCAAAATCTGGGTTAGTCAGTGAGTGTCCAATAGGGACTGTACTGTGTAAGTGATATTCTTAATTCTCTCTTCCTGAATTATCAGAAAGCCAAATTCCGGGGCTGTATCAGCTTTGATTACTGTTGTCCCCTATGGAAATACCTTCAGAGAATGTAAATTTTAAACTCTGAGTCCTCAAGTTTTATGAAGGTTTATAAAAGGGCTAGCTTCATCTAATAAAAACTACTATTATGGATACTGTCTACATGATCAATTTCTCCTCAGAGTGGAAAGCCAGGGAAAATGTATCTAATATAAATTGATATGCTTCATTTGATTAGTAAAGAGGATTATTTAAGTGCTTTGATATTAACTGCAGCAAGTTTATGTGCCGCTATAGTCATCATCCCTAAGCAAAGCTTTCTGGTTCAAGCGTCTTCTCACTTCACTTGGCCTTCATTCTTTAATCATTGCTTTAAAGGTGCCATAATGCCTATGCCTTTTATTGTAAGTTACTTCAAATCCTCTTTTGGGAGTGGGTAAATTATTAATAATGAAATCTATCCTAGATTCTATTCTTTCATAAAATGAATACCCACTTATTTTCAATTATTAGGAGACCACCTCCAATAAGTCTAGTTTGAAGATTGGCTAAGAAAATTCAAAAACTTTCTCCTTTTTTTTTTCCTTTGTAAGGCATGCCCTGCATGACAATAGGCTTTCTCTGGGGAAGATCACATCATAGTCAAGGGTAGTCAAGGGTCACAAATGCTCGTTTCAGCATCTGGAATGGAACTTTTTGATTCTCCTCCCATCTTCTTCTTCTGCATTATCACTACTGATATTTAAGCACTTTATCTGAGCCATGCACTGTGCCAGAAGCTTCGCTTGCAAGCATTCATCTAATCCTCACAAAAAGGTTGAAACCAGCCCTAAATAGTGTCCCTGATTTAGATGAGGACCACAAAACTTAAAAAAGATTAAATATATTGCATTCAACTCATGTTTTTAAATAAATGCATGAACTTATGCAGCCAGATACCCAATTATTAGATTTAGTTATGGCTGATTCTAGAAGAAACAAGTTAAGGAAATGCTCTGGCTCTAGATGCAGGAATAAAGTATTGCAGCTCCCAGGAGCTCTTTGGGGCTTTCTCGATTTCACTGTAGATAAGAAGAATGACCTTGGTCTTGCCCTGTTGCATGGGGCAGACAGTTGAACCTAACATAACATATACAACAGGATTCTTTTTCTTTGACCTGGAGTCAGACTTTTCTCTTTACCTGTGTTATTTATGTCTGAAATTAAAATAAAAGTGTCGGACAGTGGTAGGTCCAACTGACCAAAGGATCAGTTGACTGTTCCAAGGCCCATAGAATCCAAATGACAAGGGGTCGTGGCCATTAGGTACTTGATTGAGCACTGACTGTGCCATGGTTATAAGTCCCCAAACCCGTTCTCTCACAGCACGTTTTCTTTTTCTGCATGTGGGGTGTTAGCCATTGTCTACTTAACATGAGGCATGTATTTCACTATAGCCTTGAGGATGATAAGTGGTAGACCATTTGATTCTTATTCTTTGATTGTCGGAGTCAAAATTAATTAATAGAGATAAGGATTTAGTGACCCAGTGAGTCTTCCCCAGCAGCAGTGGATTGGGAATCAGGAAACCCAGTATTTAGGCCTGTTTTACCTAGTAATGGGTAACATCAGATAAATTATTTAAGTGCTCTCAGCTAGAGTTTCTTAGCTTTACAATGAGAGAGCTGTGTTAGATTGTCTTGAAGGTGATTCTCAACTCTGAAAATCTATGAAGTTACCAATTGTGTTTACTTACTGTATCAAGTGACTTTTCACCAAGCTAAAGCTTTGCTTTACATAATATTCTTCAGTTTGGCAAAAAAAATAATTAAAAATCAATAGGCAAAAGCAAGGAAGAGCTTCTTATAACACAAGGATAAATTTTGGCATGATCTGTTCTCACATGCCTCATCCAGTCATTCATGAGGGTTTTCTCTCATTATTACTCATTTCCCTAAGTGACTTTAGATATGGGCATCTGACACATGGAGATGAGGTCAAATAATCATTGATGAATTAAAAAAATAAATAAATGTAACAGTTCCTTCCCATTGTATCACACACTGAATGAGGTCATTATTTCCAAGTTATGAGATCCTAACACATTGCGTTTATTTACCTAAGATATGCAATTATAGACTGCTTTCTAAACCTATAAATATTTAAGAACATATTTCCTTACAGATGTTTAAGGAAAACAAACCTTTCCTTTCACTAACTCCGCAATTTGGTGAAGTCAGCTTTGTGCTGAGAATCCTGGCCATCCCTTGGTCCCAAGTCCATAGAAATCTTTATCTTAAAAACATTTAAAAATCCAAACCTCAATGAACAATGATTCAGATTTAGAAAAAAAAAAAAGTAACTTTCTACCATAATCCTTATTTTCTCAACTCATAATCCTTTATTTCAAGGGACTTTACACACAACCCTGCTTATTTTTTAAGTTTTATGTTTACTTTTCTAAAGCCATTCCTGCCTGCAGTTCTTTTCTTATTCCAAAAATGGCAATGAGCCAAGCCCCACTTTCTTCTAAGTTAGTTTTTCCAGACTTCTTAATGGCTATGTCAATTTCCTGCAATTGTTCTCCTATAGGATTTCCTTAGTCCCCTCCTAATGCCTTTAGCAGCTACACATTTATACTGAAATTGATAAAGGTGGGGAAAAGTCATCAACACTGTCCAAAGGAGAAGAGACTGATTCATTATGATGTGACTAAGCTGAAAAGCACAATTTAGTGGACTATTTTGGTAGCATGACTTGAGACTCAGAGGCTATGCTTTTCACTCCATGGAAATGATTGCTTTTAAATGGTACTCCCAAGGTCAGGAAGGAAACATGACCTCATAGAGGAGCAGCTGCCCTGAGGTAGTGAAAAAAAGCTTCTAGAAGCTCCTGTGTTTGAAGGTGCATGTATCGTGACTAGCCAGTTGGCTAAAAGATAAGATAAATACTAAGAGTTGGGGCAAATGCAGATAAACTCAGAGGAAAAGAGATTTTTTTTTTTCAGAATCAGTGAACTCTTAACCTTTGTAAAATACTTTTTAATAAAATTTATTGTTTATTCATTCTGCAAAGAAAATAAGTGCTACCATTTTTGCTTACCTACAAGGTCCAATTTCTAGGACCTAGTTTCTCCCTACAGGCTCCAATGTTAAAACTCAGACATATAGTTCCTATGATCTGTGTTTGTCCCAAACCACATGACGATTTGGACAGAAAAGACGAGAGCTATTTTTAAACTGTCTACACATTGGGCATGAACATTCTGAAACAAAATATTGTAAAATAAAATATATTGTTACTAAAGAACATACACATAGCCTTTAAAGAATCCAAAGAACCTAATATTTCAACGTATTTACTTTTCCTAATTGGTAAGAGCTGACAAAATTTTGCTAGGATCAGTCTCATCTGTTATGACAACTTCATCTAGTCCTTTATTTTTATTTAGAAACTATGCTAGCTGCATATCATGAATATGGTGGCTATAAAACTTTAGAGTTAAGTATAAAAATTACATCTCTTGAGTGGGTGTATTAGTTCCCCATTGTGGTCAAACTTAGTAGCTTAAAACAACGCAAATGTATTCTTTTACAGTTCTGGGTCAGAAATCTAGAATCCAAGTGTTGGCAGGGTTGCTGTTCTTCTTGAGATTTGAGGGGAGGATCCATTTTCTTGCCTTTTTGAATTTCTGAAGACCACCTCCATTGCTTGTTTCCTGACCACTTGCATCTGCTGTCACGTCTCCTACAACTCCCTCTAATCTCCTGCCTCTCTCTTATAAGGATACTTGTCATTACATTACACTCATTTGGATAATTCAGGGTAATCTCCCCATCTCAAGATCTTAACCCATCTGAAAAGACATCTTTTGGCAGTAATTTTCAGCCTAGCATAGTAAGATTCATTTATCTAGTAATGTACTTCATAAATCCTATAGTCTTAGTGGAAAATGACAGTGAAAAGTCAGTTAAAAGATATTTATAAGTGGAAGTCAAACAAAAGTTCTACATGATAACAAGATTATGAAAATGATAATACTGGGAAATAGATAAAATATGTGACGGGAAAACTTACTGCAACAGTAAAACATCAACCCATTAACTTTAAGAAGGGTAAAATGGTAAAGGAAAGTTAAATATAATTAATCTGACCTGAGGTTATATTGGAAATCATGGAGCTTGCAATGTCAAGCTTTGAATGAATAAAAACATATTTAGTTTATTAAAATTCTAAAGAAAAAGTATTTATCAATGGATGAATAGATGAGTAAATTGTGGTATGTCACAATTATTCTACTATAAGAAGAAATAAAGTACCTATATATGCTACAACATGGATGAACCTCAAAAATACTATGTTAAATGAAAGGAACCAGACACGAAACATTATCTATTATATGTTTCCTTTTGCATGAAATATTCAGAGTAGACAAATCCACAAACACAGAAAACAGATTAGTAGTGGACAGAGGATGGGGGAAATAGTAACTGGTGAGCAATTTCTGAATGGGTATAGAGTGTTCTTCTTGGGGGATGAAAATTTTAGAGACAGATGGTAGATATACAATACTGTGAATGTTGTAAATGCCACTGAATTGTATACTTTAAAATGGTCATGTGGGCTTCATGAATTTCACCTCAGTTAAGGAAAAACTCAAAAGAAATCCCAACATGACAATTCTCTTTAACAGTAACGAGTTCAACAATAGATTCTGTGAGGACCATGAGAAATATATAAATCGATCTCAAGAAGTGCTTCCAGAATATTGATGAGCAACCTCTGCTCAAATCTCAACTTAGCCACACATCAGCCATCTGACTTTGGGGAAAACTGCAATGTCTCTGAGCCCATTTCCCTATTCATAACATAAGCTGAGTAAATCAGATAATTTCTAATACTAAACTTCAAAATTTGATGATTCTCTCATACTATCTGTTCAACATTAAGCTTGTTTCTTTGGAAATCAAAAGTTATTATAAGATCTTTTCTGTCCCCAGTTTACATTTCAATGTAAAAACCAAACATAACAAATGTTCTATTTATTTTAATATATATTTTATGCACAAATGTGTCTATAATCATCAACAAATAGAAAGGGAGAGGGACACAGAGAGAGAGAATTGTGGTGCGTATACCTACCAGTGGTTGGTTCTGGATGGTGAGATTGTACCTTTTTGTTGTTAACTTTATCTTCTAACTCTTTAAGAAGTAACATGTATTGTTTGTATTGTAACCCAATAAATTTGTCTCTAGTGTTGAAGGACAGCTAAACTGATAGTTATTGGGAATGTCTAATAATCTGAATAATCAGTAGTATCCTCAAAAATAATGATAAAATTCTATTTAAAAATTAGCATAAAATGTCATAAACCTGTTCAGTTATTTGGCCCTAAAGAAATAGTTCAACAAAAGCAAAAAGTTATATACAGGAAGATGTTCACTGCAGCATTATTAATAACATTTCCAAATAGAAAATTACCTCAAGATTCCAAAAAAAGAGAAGTAATTTAGTGAAAAGCCTTACACCCCTGCTTCTTTTGTTTTCTTTAGACATACCAAGTGCATTCCCAGGACACAGCTTTAGGCCTGAAACATTCTTCTATTGGTGCTTTGGATAGTCAGCTTTTCCTTCTAATATCTCATCACTACATTGTGTCACTCTTTCAATTTATTTTATATTATCTTTCATAATCTAAGATTATCTTGTTAATTTACTTGTTTACTCCTTACTGTCTGTCTCTGTCCATTAAGATATAACTCCATGAGAAAAGGCATTTGCTGAATGATCACCACTGTATGTTTAGAGGTTAAAATAGTATCTGGCACACACAGTAAGAGGTTCATCAATTTATATTATCACTAAAAAATTTATATTATTAAAAATAAAAGAAGAATGAGAAGTACCTGCACCTAAATACCTAAATTAAGAAAAAAGTTTAGTAGGTAATATACAAAAATGATATAATGATCTTAAGTAGAAGAGATTCTGATTAATTAAAAGGGTATAAGTATATTATATATGTTTGCTATATTATTTTTATAACACCTTTTCTTTTTAATTAAAATTCTAAAGTGGTATCCTCAAAGGTAGCTGTTGTGGCTTTGGTTTACTATCACTATACACTCAATTCAAATGTAAGGTCTATTAGCCACATTTATTTACTATTCTTTCCCTGATTTCTCTCGTGTGTAAGCAGTGATATATAAGAATAACACAGGGTTTATAGTATTCTTGGAAGTCCTGTTTTAACAGCTCTGTGATCTTGGACAATTTACCTAACTTTTATGGGTCTCTTTGTGTGTGTGTGTGTGTGTGTGTGTGTGTGTGTGTGTGTGTGTGTGTGTCATAAGGTTGAGCATCTCATAAGGTTTTTATGGGAATTAAATGAGACAATATTTGAATCATTTAGCACAGCTTTTGACACATGGTAGCTCAGTAAATGATTGCTGTTACTACCATTTGTTGGCTCCTTGTAAATCATCAAGTTGATGTTGAATCCTGTTTCCTGTTCTTGGAGTAAGAAGAGCAAAAATAGGAAGAGTTTTATTCATATTCCCATCAATCAGCTTTCCTGATCCTCCCAAGGCCCTTTGTTCCACTCCAAGTCTGGGTTTATCAGATTTGCAAGAAGGAGGGCATCTTATTCTCTGTCATCCAGAAAGCAGGGAGGTAGCACATTACACACGGTGTTTTAATCATGCCTGTGCCATGCAATTCAGCTACATCTATATCTGTCCTACCAAATGAGACTGGACGTGTCTTTACTGGGAAACAGAAAGTCATCAGCCCAATTATTTGGACACTTTTACATGAATCAAGGGACCACTAACAAATGAAAGTTTTAGAGGTTGATGGGTTAAATCACTCCACCTGTCTAAGAGGATAAGGCATGTGGCCTAACCCAGTTAGTGTCCAAACTGGGAACAGGGTCCAGCTCTAGACCTAGGCAAGGCTCTTTTCACCATATGGCCAGAGCTTAATCTCTACCAGATGGCATGTCAGTGAAAAAAAGAAACAAAAACTCAGTTCAGTCAATCATGAAAAAAGATCAATGCCACTGGCTATATGGCCTAAGTAACTGCCAAACTTTTTTTTGGTGATATTTGTTAAATTGCCCATCTGGTTTGGCATGAAAACACAGTATTTTAAAGTTAGGGGACTAAAAATAATAATAATAATAATAATAATAATAATAATAATAATAATAATAATAATAATAATAATAATAATAATGCTTCTTTATTTAATTTCAGCATTTCCTGCTGTAATCATTTTGAATTTTCAGAGATTAGAATGGTCGTGTTCTGGACTCTGTCAAAATGCCTGACAAGTCAACTTCCATGTGCCTCAATAGGGTGTGACCATCACTGACAATTATGAGGTTGCTCCTGTCCTCTCAGTGTATAGAAAGTCCTTTGGGGAAAAAAAAAAGCCTCAAACTCACCTTCTGAGTTGATGGTCATCCTTAAAGCAGAATACCGTGGGGATTTTGTATTCCTTGGCCATTCTCTGGGGCAATTACTTTTATAACTAGATCATGAAGAGCAACCAGGTAGTTAGGAAACATTAAAATGAACATGATAGCATGCAATTAGAAGAGACGACTCACCCCTCTACTAAAGTACTCTGCCCATTAAAGAATTTGCTGGTGTGTCTATAACATTAGATGCACTTACTTGAATGTATAGCATCTGCCCAAGAAAAAGGTCCCTGGGTGAATCCATAATAATGACAACAACGCATGCATGACTTCAAGATACCCAGTTGGCAAATTGAAGATTGAGCCAAACTCCTATGATTATTTTCTTTTCTAATCAATGCCAAAATCAGGTTATCTCTGATTTTGCCACTGTATCAATTTAACAAATATATTCTTGGCCTTGTGTTGATACTCCCAGAGAATAGTCCCTTGTTTGACCACAGCTTCCTGGCTCACAATATTTTCATGTGTGCTAATATTGACAAATATGTCATAATCTATCATTTTTCTTAAGAATTTATGATCCTCTTACACAATATAAGGCGTTACAGTGGAACTAGTTTCACAAAGAAAACTATGTTTTCTTCATTTTTGTCCATATCTACTCAAACATGTACCATTTCATGAATTTTGTTCTTACACATTTGTGATACACATTTCTGATTCAAACACCTTGAAGTGTTAGTCATTTTTTTTTTCTAGGAAACAGTATTTGTCAGAATTTGATTACCCCGTAAGTGATGGAAAAGACCTAGTTTTAGCATGAAGTTATTTTAACCTAAAGCAGTTCCAAAAAATATAGCCCTAAAATTCCAGAGTTATAGTCAATATTTCTGATAAGGTCTTTTCATTCTGTGGTAGGGATTATGGGGTGGGGGGAACTTTCATGAAACATATTTTATATTTAATTCAGTTTTGCAACACTCCTTGCTAATTCCCAATTCAGCAAGATGTATCTTGGACTGCTTAGGAGTAAAGGTTCAAAATGGTTTTAGTGCCAAAACTTGAAATCATTTAAAAATAAGGCATAATTTAGTTCCTATACAACCTATAGAGTATTACAAAATTATTTTAAATTTACTCCTTGCTTGATTAACATATAAGCACAGACTCACAGTTCTCCAAGGATTCTACTTGCTTAACACAAATTATGACCAATCAAAATCAGTGCTAGGCTTCTAGGGTACAAGGGCAAATAAGACATTGTCCCTGACTTCAAGGAGATGACATTTTAGAGGGAGGACGGCATGTAAACTAACACATTCCATATAGCAGGACAAGAACCAACTGTATGATGGAGGAAAGTACAATGAACTATGGGAATACATCGAGACATCTAATTTAGTTCTAGCCCATCAGAAAAGAATTCCTGTAGGAAATGTCACGTCAACTGAAACTTCAGGATGAATAGGATTAGCCAAGGAACAAGGGACTGGGTGAGTGCATACATGAATGTGTAAGTGTATGTGTAGAAGGAAGTCTTCCTAAAACTGAAAGTAGTTCAGTATGCTGGAGCATCAACTGACGTGGTGTGTGTGTGTGTGTGTGTGTGTGTGTTGATAGGGTGGGGGTTAGAAAGTACAAAGCTGAATCAGGAGTTGGGTAATACAGTTCTTTTTTATTCCATGCCAAGGAATTTGGATGTTATTAAGGGGACAGTAGGAAAATGAAAGGCTTCAAGCCCTGTGGGGAGGGGAAGATGAGGAGAGAGGTGGGCAACACTATCAGGTATGAGTTTAAGGAAGGTCACAGCTGCTGGATTGTGGGACACATGAGCTATATCACCAAGCTGATAGGTACTTAAGCACCACTAAGGGTTAGTTCTGAGGTTGTCCCAATGTGCCCCAAACATGTCCATGGCCTGCCACTCGAGAGACAAGGAATATTTTCAGACGATGCACCACTTTGGGAAGCATCACTTTCCCCCACCGATAGGGCTGTCCTCTCACACAGGGAAGGCATGGCTGTCTATGCAACAGGGCTTAAGAAGCCTGACACGTTCCCAGCCTCTAACCATTTCTTCTTCCTAGGCACCTGAAAAAAACAATCACTAGTTATTCTGTCTTTTGGGTTGTTGTATCTTTGGGAAGAAAGACACCTCGCTTTATATCAAAGGCTACTAGGAGGCACAAATAAAGATAAATGTGTAAAGACAACTATGTGAAAAATGAAAAATGAACAGTGGTACCAAATCCAAGAGAATATCACTAGGGATTATTAGATTATCAGTATTTTTTAAAATGTTCTTTATATGTAGTCCAATTCAGGAAAAATAAAATTTATAGGCCCTGAAACTTGAAACTTGTTTTTGTAAAATGAAAGTGTTTTGATTCCCATTGGAAAGATACATTTTTATAAATGCATCATATCAATAGTTCCTCAAAATAGTCCTTTAAGGTAGGGGACTATTTTTATTTCCATTTCATATCTGGTGAAACTGGGTTTCAATAAGCCAGAGTGAGTTGTCCAGGCTGTTTTGAGCAAATACGGACAATGGCAGAGGTGGGCTAGGATTAATTCATTCCACTTACCACAACTAAATGCTTACTGGGCACCAGAGGTTGGAAAAGTTTTGAAAGATGCAAAGATAAATAAGATGTGGATCTTGAGTTTCCTCCCATGTTTGTAGGATTTGCTGTCTGCTTTGCCCACAATGGGCAAGGAAGTTCTAAACCCAGAACAGCACTCAAGGGCTCAAAGGACCACTACATTCCTAGAGAGTGAAGGGGTCCATGGTGGTTTCACTCTGTACTGAGCTCAGTGAATCTCCAACTTCCCAGGACTCAGCTTGGCACTTACTGGCTGACATGGTGATGCCCTGCAACCCACAGCTTCTGAGAAAAAAAAATCCTAAAATCAATTTCTGGAATTTTTATTACACTGTTCTTCATCACAGTGCCTTGTATGAGATAAAAATTGGCACCAGATATTGAAGTTGACACATTGTAATTGACTATACTTCAATTAAAAAATAATGTCTTAGGTTGTTCATCTATGACCTAGATTCCAGACTCTGAAAATAGAATGTAAACTTGATTACCTTGCCTAGGATCTACACTTCAGAAGAAGACAAGCCCAGTCAAGGGTTACTTCAAGTAGGTACTGAATAGCATGCAATTTGGATATATGATTATGGGGAGGATTGCTTTATATATTCCTGGAGTCAAAGGCATATTACAGCCCCACAACTGCTCCTAGGAAAGGCATTTCATGGGATTATTTTTTAAAAAACCTAACATCTTTTAACAATTTATGCCTATCATTTCAAAGTGATTGAGATACACCTATCAATTTTAAAGCAGGTTAATTTGGGGGCAAAGTGGATTTTTTTTAAAAGGCATATCAATCAAAGATCTCCAAGATTCATCTCCAGTCACAACTTAAAATTGATTTTATAAAATTAACCCACTCAGCAACAATTTAAACATCATCTTGGATTCAGCAACCCATCACAGTCTATGTCAGTGGCTTTTTTCCCTGTGAATCTAGTCTAATAGAGCAATGAAATCAAAGGGTAGTTTTCATCTGACGATCAGTTAGGCTTCAGAAATGAGTACCAAAAAAACCTCTCTGAGGTTTAAAGCATAGACTGTCACAGGCTATGAAGTACTAAAGTTAGCAAACCACACTTTCACATCTTCCTTTGTAGTGAGAACCAAGAATGACACAAAATCTATTCTGTGATAATAATATCTTTCAGCTTTTCCATTACTCCCTGAAGACTCAAATATCTGTCATTCTTACACTTGTAAGAATCTCTTCATCAAAGTAAAGCTAAGAAAAATGTGTCCTAGTTTCCACTTTATAATAGTGCTCCTGTAAGTCAGACCCAGACCACTATCACAAATAAATTGACAGGGGCATGTGAAATAAATTGAGTCCTTCAGATAAGAACCAGTAAAAAATATATGTAAATTTTCAACCCAAGAGTGTCTTCCAAATGATCATACACACTCCTTATGAATGTCAATGGAAGAATCTGCAAACTGTAAAATTCTAGTCAGAATTGATAAAAGAGGCCGTATTTGGTGGTAAAGTTATCTTCATGCTCAAAGCTAGCATTTGCTTTCATGGCAAATCTATTAGATTGTTTTGATTTGTTGGCATCTTAAAAATGATTGTTAAGTTCCAAGTTTTATTCCAGGTTATTTAGGTAATGAGGAAAAACACCTAAATTGTTTAAATTGTTAAATTGGTTAGAAGCCTAAAAAGTTACATGCTAAATCCAAACCCTTCTTACAATTAAAGAACTAAGTAAAACAAAAAGAAGATAAAGTATTACATTAACCTAAATTTTTTACATTTTACACTTACAGATGAGTCAATGAAATAAAAAATCAACACAAGCAAAAAAAAAATCAATGAAATCAAAAGCTAGATTTCTGTTAAGTTCAATAAAATTGATGAACCCTAGACCGAATTATCAAGAAAAAAAAGACACTGATTACCAATATGAAAAAAATGAAAGAAGAGACATCACTCTATAGATTCTACAACTATTTTAAAGATAATAAAGGAATATCATGAACAATGTTATGCTAACACATTTCACCACTTAAATGGATAAATTCCTTGAAAGATACAAACTATTGAGCTTACTTAAGAAAAAAGAGATATATACACATAGTGACATTTGCAAAGCTGCTTCTAAAGCCATTTTCTTGCATATTAATGATACATTGATTCCAATGTCAGGATATTGCTTCCTTGAGGTGAGAAGTTCTTGTGTCTTCCTGTAACAGCAAGGAGAATTTCAGAGGGCATCTCTCTGTGCCAGTGTTAGAAGGGGGCTGAACTTAAACAATACTTGATTTTTTTTTTTGTAATTGAATGGGTTTGGGGTAATGTTTCGAAATTAAAGACAAGAAATGCTCAGTGAAGGGCAAGCTTCCAATTCCACCTGCCCGTGTTGAAGGATTGGAAGAACGCAGTGCTTTGCTGAGGAGAAAAGATGTTCAAAAATGGAAACAACAAACCTTTTCAAACCAGACTGTGATGAGGGAAATGGTAGAACGAATGACATCAAAGGGTTTAAAGAGGAAAACAGAAACATATTTTGAAAAGCAATTTCAAAGGAGGCCTCTATTTTCAAAATAAAATAATTGGTCTTGAGGATGAGCCCATTAAAGAGCCTTAACTAGCTTCTGGAAGTAGAAACCTCAAGACAAGCAGAACAGTCATGAGGAAGGTCTCACAAAGCAGGACGCTGATAACAAATTTTCAGGGCAGAGGTGAGAGAAGAACCAGGAGAAGGGGTGGGGGTGTTAGGACCAGAGGATCGGGGGCGGGAGGACACAATAACATTTTGTCTCTTAATGACCACAGTAAAAGACTTGGAAATATTTGTCACAAATTATAGATGGCAGGGCAAGGTGGAGGAAGAGGGCAGAAGACAGCCAGACTGCTGTATTTATAAAGAAAGGGTCCATAAGTTCACATTTTTTACTATGGGCGTGAACTTCACGCTCTGGGCCACTCCGTGTTCACACTCTCACATCCTGCCTGTTTCTCCCCATACCTATGTGTTTTATTCTGTGGCCAGAGACACCCAAATACATTTTTTTTTGGTCCCTTCTCACAAGGCATTTCCCTCTCAACTGTCACCGTTTGGAAAAAATTTTTCCAGGTATAGCCTCACTCCAAAATGAATTAAGTTGCTATAACTCATCCAATAAATAACATAACATAATACACAACGTCACCTCTATTGAGCATGTATTGTGTTCTGAAACTGTTGTTGTTTCATACAGGTTATTCCTAATCCTCATAAAAACCAATAAAGTAGATACAGTTATCTTTAAAGATAAGCAAGCTGGGGTGCAGGGAGCTTTTGTAAAGTGCTTGAGGTCATACACCTGGCACTTGTTGAGATCTGAGTCTAGATTTGTCCGTTCTAGAGAACACATTTTCACTCATTTTGCCAGGCCTTTGCACTAGTCTTACATATTGTAATTATTTTTTTTACATGCTTTTCTCTGTCCCTTACTGGACCATGAGTTCTTCCAGGTTGGGACATGACTACTGAGCTTTGTCTCTCTAATGCCATTGATAATATGTGAATGAAAAAATGAATGAATGATGAGTGAATGAATAACTGAGAAGTTTCCATGGTGAGCATGAAAACAAAGCATTAGATGTGATGCAATTTATTTACTTTTTAAACTTTTTTTTATTGAGTTATAGTGCTTTTACAATGTTGTGTCAAATTCCAGTGTAGAGCACAATTTTTCAGCTATACATGAACATACATATATTCATTGTCACATTTTTTTTTCTGCTGTGAGCTACCACAAGATCCTGCATATATTTCCCTGTGCTGTGCAGTACAATCTTTTTTATCTTCTCTGCATTTTAAAATCCCAGTCTGTCCCTTCCCACCCCCCGCTCCCCCCAGCAACCACAAGCTTGTACTCTATGTCTATGAGTCTGTTTCTGTTTTGTATTTATGTTTTGTGTGTGTGTGTGTGTGTGTTTTTAGATTCCTCATATGAGTGATCTCACTTGGTATTTCTCTCTCTCTCTCTGGCTCACTTCACTCAGAATGACATTCTCCAGGAACATCCACGTTGCTGCAAATGGCCTTATGTTGTTGGTTTTCTGGCTGTATAGTATTCCATCATATAAATATACCACAGCTTCTTTATTCAATAATCTGTTGATGGACATTTAGGCTGTTTCCATGTCTTGGCTATTGTAAATAGTGCTGCTATGAACATTGGGGTGCAGGTATCTTTTTGAAGTAGGGTTCCTTCTGGATATATGCCCAGGAGCAGGATTCCTGGGTCATGTGGTAAGTCATTCCTAGTCTTTTGAGGAATCTCCATACTGTTTTCCACAGTGGCTTCCCTTGCTTCCCTCTCCCACTCTTAATGATTTAGATGTCTTCTTTTACAATTTTGTGTTTATTCTTTATGTAATTCATGGCAGTTATCTCCTTTCCAGTTATGAGTTTCTCATTTTTGTAGCATCCTGCTTCTTTTCTATTTAGAATAGACCTGTCAATATTTCTTTTAGCATGAGTTTAGTGTTGCTAAACTCTTTTAGTTTTTGCTTGTCTGTGAAGTTCTTTATCTCTCCTTCTATTCTAAAGGATAGCCTTGCTGGATGGAGTATCCTAGGCTGCATCTTTTTTTCATTCAGGACTTTGAATATATCTTGCCACTCCCTTCTGGCCTGTAGTGTTTGTGTAGAGAAATCAGCTGAGAGCCTTATGGGGGTTCCCTTGTAACTCACTCTTTTCTTTTCTCTTGCTGCCTTAAGGATCATTTCTTTATCCTTGACTCTGGCCATCTAGATTATGATATGTTTTGGTGTAGGTCTGTTTGGGTTCTTCCTGTTTGGGACCCTCTGAGTCTCCTGTACTTGGATATCTGATTCCTTTAGGTTTGGGAAGTTTTCAGTCATGATTTCTTCAAAGACCTTTTCAATCCCCTTTGTTCTTTCTTCCCCTTCTGGAACCCCTATTATATGTAGTTTGGCACGCTTTATATTATCACATAGGTCCCTTATATTGTTTTCATTGTTTTTATTTGTTTTTCTCTCAGCTGTTCTGATTGGGTGCTTTCTGTTGTCCTGTCTTGTAGGTCACTTATTCGTTTTTCTGCATTATCTAGCCTGCTTTGTACAGCCTTTAGGTCAGCTCTTATCTCAGCAAATGAGTTTACTAATTCTACTTGGTTCTTCTTTACAGCTTCAATTTCATTTTTGACATATTTTATATCTCTAAACACTGTTTCTTTTAGTTCCTTCAGTACTTTGATCAGTCCTTTTTTGAAATCTTGATCTAGTAAGCCATCAATGTCTATTTCCTTGATTGTGCTTTCAGGGGATTTCTCTCGATCTTTTAATTGGGAGTGGTTCCTCGGCTTCATATTGCTCATATCTCTCTGGCACTGTGGCTTAAGGAGTATCAGTTATCTAGTTCTCCTGGAGACGGTGTGCTCTTAATGATTTTATCAAGAGGTCTTTGTGTCTTCGCCCTGATTCGTGAACTCAGCTTGCTGTTTCCAAGGGCCCTCTGTTGGCACCCTCATCTGTGCTGTTCCCAGTGGCTGTTGGTTAGCAGATCGCTCTCCCTCCCAACACTGTGTCAAGTGCTGAGCTCTTACCTGGTGGGCAGGCGGATCACTCCCCCTCCCAATGCGCAGTTAGATGCTGCGCTTGGGCGAGGCAGGTGGGCGGATCACGCCCCCTCCCAGCACCATGGTGAGGTGCTGTGTTCCTGCCAGGAGGGTGGGTGACCGCCTGCCCTCTCCTGGTGCCGGTCACTCGGCTGGTCTGTGCAGCTGCCTGCTCCACCTCGGGTCGCTGCCCTGAAGGCGGGCTCAGGGAAGACCACGGAACGGCCCCGCCCCTGCTCTGTGCCAAATCTTAGCTCCTTGTTTATCTTGGCTGCTCGAGTTTTCTGAGGTGCCTGGGCAGAAAGATCTTATGTCCCTTGGGCTGTAAACAAGTCTCAGTCCAGCCTAGGAGGTTGCGGAGACCCCAGTACAGATTCAGGTCTCAGCCCCACCCCTGCCCAGGCGCTGTACACAGGAGGTTATGGCGGCTGTGGCTGTGCCCTGTCTCTCTTCTCATGAGAAGTGCCCGTAATGGCGGTGCAGGTCTGAGGAGACGAAGGCTACAGCCCCCCTCCCCCCAGAGCACAACTGCTGTGTTGCTTTGCTTTTTTCGCAGTTTATGGGGGACCGAGGTTGTTCTGCTCCGTATCCCCTCCCAGCCACGGCGCGCAGCACCCTGCAGCCCCCCGGGGCTGCCTCAGTGCAGCCGCCCCAGTCCTCTGCCCAGCTCCGGGGGCCTGTCCCAGCCCCAGCTGCCAGCGCTCTCAGACTGGGTGTCCCTTTGTGCCCGTTTAACTCAGTTCTGTTGGTCAAGGGGTGCACAGGGCAGATCTGAGCCTCAGGAGGCTCCCCCTCCATCCTGCTGGCCTCTCCATTGGAGGGGGGAGACCCAGCAAACGAGCACCAGTCCTCCTTTGCTGCTCCGTCCCCACGGGATCAGTCCTGCACTGTTTCGCTTTTTCTTCTTTCTTTTTTCCTTTTCTCCTACCAGATTTTTGGCGTCTTTGTTTTTCGAAGAGGGCGATGTTCTGTCGGAGTTCCGCGGGTGCTCTGGTTGGCTTAGTAGGTCTGTAGATGAGAGTTTTGGTGTATTTGTGGGAGAGGGTGAGCTACAAGTGTCCTTCTACTCCGCCATCTTGCTTCTCCAGCTGGCAAGAATCCCAGTTATGCAATTTAAATATGTAACAATATCAAGCTCTTAAAATTGAATTCAGTGTTTAATTCTTTTTAAAAACTAATTAAAACAGAACACACAAATGTGTTATATATCAAAATCCAAGACCGTGTAAAGCACTTGCACATAAACAGATGCCGCCAGTCTGATGTGTTTTGACTCAGACCCTGGCAGAAATTTCTCCTGCCATGTCTGTACCTCTGTTTGAAATTCCCTGTAAATGTGTCATTGGTTCTGAAGATGACTGCTTAGCATATTGACTTGAGATTTCTACTTCTATGAAAATCCCCATTGCTTACAGCAAAAGTGAAGGGAATCACTGGGGCAGTGAATCAGCATTTTGGGAAAATATAGCAACATGATTTATTTAGATGAACCAGCATGATTCTTCATTTTATCTTTATAGATGAATGCTAGGCTTTTTCAAATGAGCAGCAAACAGCAGCACTTTGTAGGTCATATTATTATTTGCAATATCACTTCTCTTTCCCTGTTAGAAGATTATGTATCTCAGCCAATTGCTCTCTTACTTATAGTTGTTACATGTTTCTCTGCCTTTTTTACTTCGTCTTAGCCATGAGACTTGCTTTGGCCAACCTGTAAGAAAACACTGATGTGTGCCACATCTGTGCAGAAAATTTAGGAGACATAACTTGTCTCCACCAACTTTCTTGCTCTTCCCTCACTGCTATGAAAATGGCATGTCCCATCAAGGGGCTGACAAAACAAGACACATGGAGCTGAGCCAAGCAGAGCTAAACAGATACACAATGCAGCTCACTCACAAATGTGGATGTGGAACTCGAGCAGGAAATAAATGTTTATTTTTGTGAGCCACTGAAATTTGGGGGTTATTTATTATGCAGCAAAGCTGATCGATAGATCAAAATTTAGTAGAATTGGAAAGGCAGTGTTGTGCTTTTTATAAAAGTGGGTAGAATGGACCTCTCCCCAGAGCTATATAGAGGTTTGCCCTTGGGTCTCAAAGGAGGACTGCCTGTACCCAGAGTCTTAAAGAAATCACTCAGCTCTTCTATCAGGACTTAGTCCAAATTCAAGGGGACACTGTCTTTCATATCCTCTCTTGTTCTCAAATGACAAAGGAGATTTGTTGTTTGTTTTGGTTTTGATTTTTGAGCTTTGTCATTTGCCAGAAAATACCAATGCATATCAATTTATGCAAGTAGAAAACAGGAGTGGACACCAGCCCACTAGTCCTGCAGTCAATTCTGAAATCTATCCAGGTCTAATCTAGGGCACTCTGCTCTATCTCTTTTTTATAGATGAGGAAACAATCTCAGAGTGATTACCATGTTGAGTTTCCAAGGTTACTGTTATGGGCTGAATTGTGTCCTCCCAAATTCATAAATTGTAGCCCTGATATTCAGCACCTCAGAATCTTGACTGTATTGGAGATAAGTGCTTTAAAGAGGTGACTATGCTAAAGTGAGGCTGTTAAGATGTCCCTAATCCAATCTGGCATCCTTGTAAGAAAAGGAAATTTGGACACACAAAGAGACACCATGAAAAGACTAGGTGAGAACATAGCAAGAAGGGGACCATCTACAAGCTGAGGAGAGAGGCCTCAGAAGAAGACAAACCTCCTGGCAACCTGGTCTTGGACTTTCTGCCTCCAGAACTGCACTACAATAAATTTCTTTTGCTTTAGCCTTCTGGTCTGTAGTATTTTGTCATGACAGCCCTAGTAAGCCAGTACAGTCACAGAGTTAATAAATAGCTGAGGTCCATTTCCAGTTTGATCTGCAGAACTTCAAAGCTCTTTCCACACTAGTGATTTCCTGCATCTTCTTAACCAATGTGAATTTGTTACTTTTGAAGATCTATGTAGAGATAGGAGTGTACTGCTAATAATAGCTAAATCAGCATGTATCAAGCACTTACTATGTGTTATTGTGTGAAGAGCTTTGCATGCAAACAGGCTGGATTGTACTGTGAGAAGCAAGTAAACTGCTAAGTGAGGGAGATCAGTTGTTTTTCCAAGTCCTACTTACCACTCCAGACTCAGTTAAACATCACTTCCTGTTGGGAAGATTGAGATTCAACTCTAATGTGGATACCCCTTTGAAGAGTTCCTGCGGAGTCTTGTGTTTATCTTTACCATGATTCTTATCAAATTTTTGAATTATGTATATTTGTCCCCATTCTGGAACTGATTTCTTAGATATCAAAGACTGTGTTTTCATCTATTTTCACTACTTTGCATAGTATCTGGCACATCATAAGCACTAAATATTTTGTCTGTGTGTGTGTTTCTTGAACTGAGGCTTTATGGCTGTTTGTTACCATTTCTTGCCAAAGAATATTGACTTGATAAAAGATAATCTAACTGGCTTGAAGTAGTTCTTCATTAAATGTATCCTCCCAGAGTAAGAAAAATTCTCCTCTTTCCTTGGAGGAAACAGGTCCACCTCAATGTGTACCATTTTTGAGCAATTTGAGGGGAGGCACGTTTCACAAAAATACAAAATGTGATAAGTCAGACAGATGACAATGATCTTTTTTCACCACCTGTGTGAACTTCCCTTACACCATTTTTTAGTTTTCATTTAAAAGTCTACCATCTGCACTCCTAGTTGGGAAGCAAGAAGTGGTAATGGTAGGTTAAAAAAATCTCTCAAGGTCTAAGATAGCTTAACGCATAGTCATCCTTTGATAACTGTTTGATGAATGAATAATCAGAGGTAAACAGATTTTCCTCCTTTCTCCTTTGGTACCATAATCTTTCCCAGCAACCACCTTATTGCTTTACTTTGCTTCACAGAAATTCTTCTTAAGTAAGTCGCCACCTTCACTGCCTCCATCTGACCGCCTCCAATTTATTCTTTTTCCCACGCTGGATAGACTTCCAATCCTACCACTGCACTGTCATCTTGCAACCAGGTCACCAGTGACTCCATGTTGCCAAATCCAATTAATACATCTCACTTTTTTCAACTTTCAGTGGCTTTTCCCATAGTTGACTAATCCACCTTTCTAGAAACACCTCTTCTCATAGGCTTCTGTAATAATCATGTCTCTTCTGGTTGCAAGTAATAAGAACACAACCCAAACCAACTTGTTCAAACACAAAAGGAATGTATTGGCTCTTTTATCCAGGAAGTTAAAGGAATGATGTTGGCTTAAGGCAGCATTGCATCTAGAGGTTCAAACAATATTATCAGAAACCTATTTATTTTTCTCTATCTCTCAGCATACATTTCCACTGTTATCTTGTTTGTTAGGCAGGTTCACCTTGGGTGGCAACAAAGAAGGCTATTAGCTATTCTAGACATAGATCAATCACCCTTCTCTTTACTGGTCTTAATAGGGGGAAATGTACCTTTCCTGTGAGTATTAGCAGAAGTCATAGGAAAACTTTAATTGAGCCAGCCTGGTGCCACATCCAACCCAGAGTTGCTGAGGAGGGCCATGTATATTAGGAAAGAACCAGCCCCACCTGAACTGCATGGATTGAGGCATAGGGGAAAATATTCAACCTACAAACAAACACATGTTTCAGAGCTTTTGTAACAACCCTCTCTCCCTTGTTTTTCTTAAGTCCCTGCCTGTTCTTTCTCAGCTTCCTTCATTGGCTTTACCTCCAAGTGTCCAACTCTTGAGTTTTGTTCTGAGTCTTCTTTTCTCCTGCCTTTAGCCTCTCTTTTTAGCTGTTGAGTAGAGATCTTCTGGATCCACAGTTTAAATTTGCTTATGAAGCCAATGATTCCTCAAATGTATGTCTCCAGAAGCAATCTCTCCGCAGAATAACAAATACAGGTTTCTAACTACTCACTTGAAATTTCCACGTGGATATCTATATGCATCTCAAAAAGGTGTTCTTGATTTCCCCCCTCAAAAATTATTGTCTCTAGTCTTTAACACTTCATTAAATGGCACCAGCATCCATTAGTTATTCAAAATATAGAGAACACCTTTGTCACCTATTCTTCAATTCCCTTATCTAATTCATCAGCAAATCACACAATTTATAGTTTTCCAAATACATTCAAATCTATCCATCTCTGTCTAAACCACCTTAATTTCTCATTTGACCACAGAAATTCCTGCTAAATTAAGTTGTCTTCTTGCTTCTACTCTTCCCCTTCTCTAATTTAGTTTTCTGCTTGGCAGTTGGAGTGATCTTTTTAGCATCTCTTACCTCATCTCACTAGACTTTCCATCTCCTTCAGTACATTAGAGCCATGCTGCTCTCCTTTCTGTTCCTCCAGTAGCTAAGGCATTTCCTACCTCAAAACTTTTATATTTGCTCTTTCCATTGTCTGGAATGCTCTTCCCCCTGCTCTTTGAATTTTTCACATCTTAGCTTATATAGCCTCTCTTTAGAGGGACCTTCCTTTACCTCTCTATCTAAGTTTACTTCCTCCCTAACTCTTAATGCATCACTCACTGGAAAGAAGGTAAGCTCCATGA
Organism: Camelus ferus; assembly: GCF_009834535.1. Lineage (NCBI taxonomy): Eukaryota > Metazoa > Chordata > Mammalia > Artiodactyla > Camelidae > Camelus > Camelus ferus. Next base: position 50,535,058 of record NC_045707.1, on the reverse strand, counting down.
GCATGTGAACCTTGCCTGTTTTGTGTACCACTAAATTGCCAGAACCTAGGACAATGCTTAGACATTCAAAAATCTATTTGAATGAAGATCCCCATTTATTTCCTTCATGGAATTTATTAAGGTTCCTTTTTTACTTACTTTTTAACTTATTCAACAACTGTCTTCTCCACTAGAAAATAATCTTCACAAAAGCATGGTGATTTTACCATCTCTCTAGTGCCTTGTACTTAGTAGGGACTTAATATATATATTTGTTAAATGAATAATTGATTCAATACTTCTTAGTGATTGCTTCCTGAAGTTAAGTGGAGATTATCACTAATAAAGCATTCATATCGACTCTCCCACCTGAAAAGAAAAACTCATACTAATTATGGTATGAAAGCAGACCTAGGTCTTGACCAACATTTGCCATTTTGAAATAGGATTTTGGAAGTGTTCATCATTAAGACTAAATTAGTATATGGTTAGGTGCAAATTCTGTAAAAGGGCATACAGGAACCTTTATAACCAGATTTCTGCTTTCTTGGTCTCTACCCTCCTGTAGGCACCCTAAGCATTTCAGTAACACAATCTCTTGTATTTCTTGGTATTTCAACCTCAGTGCCTTTTTGAATTTTGTTCCCCCCCATTCCTGTAGTGTCCCTCCCCTCCTTTCTTTACATGTTGAACCCCTATTTATCTTAAGCATAAATGGTCATTCTATGGATGCCCTCCCCCAATGTTTGCTCCTTCTTCTGTTTTCACAATATTTTATATATTCTTATGATAACATTTATTACATTATGTTCATATACACACACATAGATGCGTGAGTTGGGTGTGTGTATCTTGTTTTTTAATTTCTTTTATCTTTCTCCTCTCCTAGACTCTCAGTTCTCAAGTTCTGAGACCCTGATGCACTAATACTTTTTTAACTTCAGTAATTATTGCATCACTGTACGTAGTTGGTACTAACAAGTGTAGGCAAAAATAGAATTAATGCGGCTATTGAATTTTATCCCAAATGGGCCAGTAATATTTGTTGTGGCCAACCAATTGAAGAGGCAAAAACAAAACCAACTTATATTTTTATGTCATTTCTAATTTTTCTTCCAAACATTTACACGTCAATTCTCTCATTTTACCCTCATGACATCTATAATAACAACCTAAATATACAACAATGAGGAATGACTAAGTGATTTGAAGTATGATGGCAATAATTACATTTTCAAATCAATTTTAGTAACAGGAGAATCCTTATCTTATAATACTAGTTTTAACCAGGTATAAAATAATATGGTTTCATAATCTCATACTTGTAGAAATAGTTATAGACATAAAACCAAAAATAAAGTAAAATGCAAATAGTACTTTTCTTTTGTTGGTGGGACAAAGGCAATTTTAAATTTATTCATTTATATAATTGAAAAAGTAAAGTAAAAAATTAATACTTTCAATCTTTTTCAATACATAACAAGCTCTGAAACACCATGGGTAGCATGCCCACTGCAACTAACAAGAAGCTTTGAAGATAAAGAAGAATTTCTCTCTTTTGTCTAAGAAATTTGATGGCCTGTTGAAACTGGTTGTTTCCATGGGAAAAGAAGAGTCAAATAATGGAGCTAGCAGGGGAAAGTCAAGGGCGTTACTGGGACACAGGGAGGCAAGAGGCCATGAGAAAACAGGAAAGAGATTTTGAAGCTGAAGAATAAGGCCAGCATCCATCTCCCCAATATCAACAGATGACATTCAGAACAAAATTTTTTACCTGAATTATATAGTATCCTGTGCCTCTTATTACATTCCACTTTCTCCCATCCTTACTGGTGTTCATATCAAACCTCTTAAATTTTCTATCTCATGAGCAGGTAATGTGATCTTTATAACTTCTTGGTGCCCAACATGGTTAGTTTTTGTCATAGTAGTCTCTTGAGAGTTTATGGAATTGAATTAGGTAAGCATTTCAATAAATTTTCAAAGCAGAGGAGATGATGAAAGCAGATTTTTAGGAAAGTAGATGTGTGAGTGATACATAAAATAACTCAAGTTCAGAGAGGCTGAATTCAGGAAGTTTAGATGAGTTACAGCTCTAGTAGCTTAGCTACAAAGGGTCCTTTTAGGGGAGCTACAGGAATGAACTAAAGTAAGTGATAAAGAATCTGTTTCACACCCTGTGCAGCATGGATATTGACTAGCCAGAAGAGAAGCTGGCTGAGCAGGGGTTCTGGAGGGCCCATGAAGCAGGGCCAGGTGTAAACACTTAGGCTACTGGGTGGTACAAGGTTGTTGGGGAAGGTCCAGGAGACAGGACACAGTGGTCAGGGGACGGGGAAGACCTAAGGGGCTCAGGACAAATTAGAGGGAAAAAATTCAACATTTCAAAGTCAGTACAGCTTTACACACACACTACCTGCTGTCTGCTTGGATAGAAAGGGTGCCTGCACTGGGAAGAATGAGTTAGGAGAAGTTAGCAACTGATTAGAAAACAATGTGAAAAAAAGAAGTATTAAAGAAGCTTCTAGCTGTTGTTGAGGAGAAGATTGTTCCTCTTAACAAAAAGAGGAATAGAGTCAATTTTGATTGTAAAAAATGGAGTTGGTTTAGATATGTTTAAGTTTGAGATGATAGTTGGACATCTAAGTGGAATTGTCAAAGGGAAGTTGAAGATACATGACTTACAGGAGGGACTAGCATTTGAACACACTAAAACAGAGTAACTTTCATCTAGCGGTGTTAACTGGGGAAGCCCAAGGAGTTTGCAAAAAAGGAGAAGAGGAGAGATCTTAGCAGACAGCATCACAGTTTGCTCAAATTAGGGGCATTTGAAGAGTCATTTTCTTCTTTCCATTTTTCTGAAGTTCCCATATTTTCTACAACGATTATGTCATTTCTCTTATAAATAGGGGAAATCTTTTCTTTTCAATTTGATTTTATTTTCACCAAATAACCTTCTCTAGAGCAGTACACCTCAACGACTGATCTACAGCACAGGGTAGCTAATTAAAGTGATTATTTTTTGGTTCCAGGCCTAATGAAACAAGATCTCAGTGGAAGGTGTCCAGGCATCTGCATTTTTAACAAGCTTCCACGGGAACTCTTAGGCACCTAAAGTTTGAGAAACCAGTGACCCAAAGCACAGCAGCACAGCACTAGGGAACATTTCCTTATCTCTTATGGCATTGATTCTAATCAGTGAGCATTGCTTCCATCTGGAGCCTGGGGCCTGGCTCAGCTTCAGTGAGCACAGAGCTTTCCTGATCTCCCAAATTCTTTTCAGAATTTCTACTGTGTTCCAGCCTGAGAGAGATTACTCAGTAAACCATTCTGGTTAATGTGTTCCAGGTAGACTTAGATGAATCAACTGGCCCATTAAAATCTTTTGCCCGCTTTAAGGGATAGAGTTTTGAGGTTTTTTCCTTTTTTTTTTTTCTTGACGTGTTATCCTTTTTCTTAAGTCTCATCTTGATACAGACTCTTCTATTCTTCGATTTTTTCCCATTGATATTCGTCATAGAAGGTGCGAAAACGAGCCTGGTGTACAGAAACATGCATCATCTCGAACAGTGAGATGACCTCCCAGTTGGAGGAGGTCTGCCTGCCTTCCAAGAAAAAATGAGCCATCAGTGCCTAACAAGTATTTACACACACACACACACACACACACACACATACACACTACACACACCCTTTGTCCAGGACCTATTATCCCTCATAATAATCCAGGGAAAAAATATTAAGAAGATAATGATATTTATTACTAAAAGCTGTGGTAAATCATTAAAAGCTGTATAATTCCTAGTTGGAAAGAAACAGATTTAAATTTAGATTTTTTTGAGAGAGTCATTAAAATGTATAAAACCATTCTTATTAGGAAAGGCTTTTGTTGTTGTTGTTGTCGTTAAACCAGGTTTCCCTTTTTTCTCCACTCAAATGTAGATATTCTCTGGACGATTAAAACACTTTTTGAAATTGTATAGTGGGAAACTAAAGGGCAGTATTGAAATCACATATTGAGCTATGCTAGCAAATAGGGGTAAGGGTTATTTTCTCACATCAATGCCCTCTGGCAAGATCAGAGACAAGGTTATGTATTTCCAAATGGAACCAGTTAGCTGTGGTATCCAGCGTGTGGTACTAATGAGGCTGAGGTCAGGGTTCAGTTCCAAAACAAGCTGGTTAGCATGACAAGAACGATGGCCTCCCCAACCTGGCTGGGCAAAGCATTTAATCACCTAGGACTTTTTTTTCCTAAATCTGTTTGTATTATGAATTTCTGGGCCTTATTCCAGACCAACAGAATCAAAATTTCTGGAAGTGGGGCAAGCAATCCATGCTTTTAGTGAAATCACCGAGTAATTCTTATGCCAGTTATGGTATTGGAACCAATAATGCCCAGTGGAGCCAGCCCAAGAAGTAATCCAGTGTGACTGCCTGCTGGTCTTTGCAACTCAAAACTGCAAATTCTCAAACTGTTTCAACTGAGGGAGAACCCTCAAAATCTCCAGTGAATTTGTCCTTCCACACGCACAGACAGGGTTTCTCTGGAGAGGCCACGAATACGTGAAGATTTCAAGTCTTAATGATAAAGAGCAGACCTGGTATCTTAAAAATAACCCTTCGAAATGCCTCTTTTCATGTACACGTCACTGAGCTTTTAAATGCCAACTGATGGAACTCATCTTTGTTCACACAACCTAAGACACAGGAGAAGTCACCCCCTACTCTGGGAAATGTTCATTGATTACAAATTCAGTCCTCTGTAACACTCCACTCTGAGAGCAGTGGTCGTTTCTCCAGATATGCTCCCGGAGGAATGAGAGAGCAAGTATATATTCTTTGGAGAGTTTGAAAGATTTCTTTCACTGCTGGAGTATTTCCAAACACAAAAATCAGTGCCTGGCCAAGACCAGAAAAAAAACAGGGTGGTCCAGAGGGCAATCGTGAAATCCCACCAAATGACACATCTATGTCTCTGTTGAGATTTTGTGTTGGAACGGAGGGGAGGGGTTCTGAGGCAATGTGTACGGAATGGGGCAATAGCAGGTGGGCCAGATGAAAAGCCAGAAAAATTAGTAAATGGAGTAGAAAACAAAACACCAGCAAAGTACATGAATGTTTCACTTCCTGATCAGCTGTGCTGAAGTCGAGTATATATAATCTGACTATATTTGTTATATTTTTCAAGCCAGACAGATAACAAATAGCTCCCGGAATTACACATAAATGCATGGAGGTGGGGAAACACAGTTTATCTTAAGGCACAAAATAAAATTCATCTCTCTTTTTTTTCAGTTTTAAGGCAAATTTTTTTTTTTAGTTTAGATTTGGAAAAGCTCAGTTTTAAAAGGTTCCTCCCAACTTTGAAGGAAATATTAACTCTCTTTCCCTCAGAAATTGAACACGGAAACTCTTCACCAGCAAAATCTTCAGACCTAACCCAACTGGCTCAGCAAATACTGCCTTAAATGCAAGTAACACAGCCATTTCCACTGTCTTCTAGCTAAATCCAGAGCCAGTGAGATCTACGTTTGCAAATTTTGGGAACTATGGTTGACATTCATCTACCATCCTGTCCGTTATATATTTGCCCCACTCCCTTTTTTTTTTAAAGATAGACTTTGTCTCAATGCCGCCTGTTCTGAATATGTTCAAAAGCTGAAATGGGCCTTGGGGAGAAAGCTGGCCCCCTTCATGTCACACTGTGTAAGATGCCAGGCACCTATTCTTCTTGCGAGTCAGTACTTTTAATATGGTGTTCTTCCCTAGAGAATCTGAACATTAAAGGAGTTTCCACTCTGTTATTAGAGCAACATGATACATCTCTTTCCTGACTTTAGCAGGGTCTTTGACCTGTCAGGCTACAAAGAGAAAAGTTGGGTTGTTGTCATTTGGAGACCATCAGCCAAATGCTTTTGCGAAAAAAGAGGAGACTGTGGGTAGATGAAAGCTCTTCCTATAAAGTGGATGTCCCTACCTAGTAAGTGAGTGCATTGTGATTACCGTCTGCCCAAAGGCTAAAGCACTCAGGCGTAAAGTGGTATGGCGAGAGTTGCAAGTTAAATAAGTTGTGCTCGGGGGTTTTTTTTTTTTTTTTTCTTTCTTTCTTTTAGTGGGCTGCAGAAACATGCCCAAGACTCCAGGGAACATTGTGACTAAGTCAAAAACAAAGCATTCAAGCCTCATGTTAAATGTAGCAGAGGAGAGGGTATTAAATATTTCTGGGCAATTAATTACCTCAGATACGCCCTTTTTTCACAGCTTTGGTTCAGGTATGTGGGGGAGTTGAAAATGTTTAACCTTCTTTTACCTTCACTTCTAATTGGTTGGTAGCATCATCTTCAAGCCCAGAGTTGAGAGGCACTAAGACCACAGCCGGATCACGGAAACGGGTGGTGAGGTCAGCCGTGGCCTCTAGGAGTGTGGCAACGAGAGCGAGAGCATCTGTGTGGCCTGCCATCTCTGTGCATGCCTATTTTTATGATGTTTGGTAATTTGGGGAGAAAGATACCATATAAAAGATTACTAACAGGCTTAGTCCAGGCACTAAATCTGATGAGGAATTTCTTCTATCTAAACAGGCAAATTCGTGTTTTATGAGGGGACCTCTCCCTGTGTTTAAAATAAAGTATTTATTTTAGATTTTCTTCACTTTTATTAATTACAAAGGAGTACATACTTGTAACAAGTCAAAAGGCCCAAAGACCTTAAGAGAGTTTGAACAATCTCCTTCTACTCCACCCGTCTTTCCCGCTCTCATCTAAACAAACTGGTGAATTTCTTTCCACATCTTCCTCTTTATCCCTCCCTGTTTTCCATGATCCACACATTCACACATAAATGTAGTTCGTCATTTGTTTTTATAATTACATCATTCTGTCTACTTATCATTTATCAGTATTTCTCACCTAATATTATATACGATGCCACAGTACAAATATACCATAGTTTATTCTCTCATTCCCTTGTTGAATATTCACGTTGTTTCCAGTGCTTTACTGTTTCATATAAAGCTGTAGTAAACATCCTTGTATGCATATCTTTATGCACCAGTGTTGTCATTTTTATAGGGTAGATTATCAAATGTGGAATTACTGGATAAAAAGATGTGTTCATTTTTTATGTAATACACATTGCCTGTGTGAATTTCCAAGTCTGTAGCAATTTAGGCTCCTATCAGCAATATATGAAAGTGACATTTCATATATACAGGATACCCTGTATCCTCATCAGCACTTAGATGTTACAACCTTTTTTAAATTTTTGCAATCTGAAGAGCAAAATGAGGTATTTAATTTGTTGCTTTACTTTGGTTTTTCTTGACTACTAGTAAAATTGAGCAGCTTTCATGTTTATTGATTGAGTTTCTTCTGAAAATTGATGTTTTGCCAGTGTTTAAAATATATATTGTGTAATTTACCATTTTCCTTGTCAATTTGTAGGTGCTCTTTATATATTAAAGAAGAGTCACCCTTTGTCAGATGTGATGCAAAAACTTTTTACCTGTCAGTCATTTAGTTTTTTATTTTGTTTACAGTATCTTTTGCTGTGAAAATATATTTTATTTTCATGTAGTTAAAACTTTCTTTGTATGACTCTGGTTTTCAAGTCTTGGTCAGTCAGATTTTTTCTTCTCCCAAACTATTTTCCCACAGATATTTTCTTAAAATTTCTTTTAATATATCTGAAGTTTTATTTCTTACATTTAAATTCCAATTCATCTCTAATTTTTTTTAGTTAATTTTTCTTTTAGATGAGGTTGCCAAAGGGAATACTATTTGTTAAGTGATCTAGAAGGAGACTACATATAAAGAGATCATTAGAAAACAATGTAGAAGGAAGTGGTGAGTGCAAGGGATGCTCACAGAGGGAAACACTGAATTCAACTAGCATATGGTAGTGTGCCCTAGGTGAGCTTTAAGTATATTGTAAGCATATGAACTCATATCAATATTATCTCTCTCTCTCTCTTTTTCTTGACTCAATCCAACATTGATCTTTCTGATGCTACTCTCTTGCTCAGTCCTTTCTACCAACAGTCCTACTTCTGTCAGAGGATTCTCAATCTCAATACCTAAAGTGTCGGGTGGGTTAACATTCATGAGTGAATCCAGCTAGCAAGGGCATGCGCCATCTAAATTAGTCAGCGTCCCATCAGTACCTTCTGATTCTTGCCATGTGGGAACGCATTCACTGTGTCTCCAGAGTATCTAACTTTTAAAGAGAGCTGCAAAGTATTGATTTTTATGTAAGCTTCTAATTTTTAAACATTAGCACCTGATTTTATTTAAACATATATGCATGCATATGTACACTCACTCACACACACACACACACACACAAAACCAGTATGTGAGCCAAACAAAAACCATCTCTAGTCTTTTGTCTTTCCATGAGCTACCACTTTACAACCTCAAGACTACTCCAAGCTCTGTTGACTTTAATGGATTCTGCACACTCGGCCAGACTTGTCATCTCACGCTCTTAATCAAAAGCTGTCTGTTCTATCCTGTTTAATGAATTCAATCTCAAACTCCTAGCCTGACTTTCAACATTGTCAGTGTTTTGGCCTCGGCCTTCCTTGCCAGCCTTATCTCCCACACAGCCTGTGAAGGTTTGTCCCTTTAGGCATCTAACAGAATGTCTCCTGCATGACATGCCCAATAAACATTTTTACACTAGCTGGATGAGTGGCTTTTTAAGGAATAATGTGTTGACAGATTAAGGTATGAGAGTTAGAATGAAGATTGGCAAGATAAATAGGATTTAGATGGGGCAAAGCCTGGAGTAAAGATGAAAGCGCTTGACCATTATTCTATAGGCAGGATGTGTAGTAGAAAGCATACAAGACTGATAATCAGGAAGCCTGGGTTTAAATCTGGCTCTTCCATTTTTAAATTGTGTCATTCTGGATAAGTGACTTACTATTCATCAGTTTAAATTTCTTCATTTATAAAGTGAGGAGGTGGGAGGTTTTAGTTTCTGTTTTAATTAGGTGAAGGGGAATTTGAGAGAAGGAGATGTTCTCAAAGCAGTCTCTTAGATTAATTTAATGGCGAATGGTGAAGCAGAAAGAATCTTGAGGTAGCAAAATCATTTTGGAGATCGTTGCAGTTGGTTAAACTATGAAGTGATAAAGTTGAGGGCCACAAAGCAGCATTAAGAATAAAATAGAAGAAAGAGGATGCAAGCAACTCTCTGATAAAGAATTTGTAGGACTTGGTATCCGATTGGAGAGAAAAATCTCAGAAAGCATTATGGTTCTGAGTTTAGGATACAGGAAATACCTTGAGGACAAGGGCTAGCATGCGGTTAATAAATACTGTATTAGGACATCTCCAAGCAAATGACTGATGGTCAGAGGCTCCATCATGACTTTCTTTCCCATGCTGGAAGACTTTGATTAAATAAATGTTCCCCAGACCTTTGATTGGAGAGCTGAAGGACACAGCATTCTTGTAAACACATTGCTCCTGTAAACATGTCACCTCTGGAAACATGTCACCTCTGGAAACATGTCTATCGAATACATTTGGGATTTTTCAGATCAAAAACACATCAAGAAAAAAGGCTATAATTGCAGCATTTATCTCTTTTCCTGATAGTGACATGTCTCTCCTCAGCATTGTTGCTGACATACCCCTCACCAAGCCCCCTACCCTGCCCAGCAACCAGTTGGATTTGAGTAGTAACAGTATTGAATTACCAGGGGGATGCAAATTATGAGGAATGACTTAGAAATTTAATGTTATTTGGTAGCTTATAAAATCTTTGCTGAAGACTTTCTAGAACTACATTGTTCAATATGAGTCACTAGCCATATGTGGCTATTAAGCTATTGATAAAATGTGCTTTTAAAATTAATCTCGCCTATTTCTTTTTCTCTCTTCCTGTTTCTTCTCACTTTTCTTAAAATGTCTCTGAGAAAATGTGAAATGACATGTGAGGTTTACATTTGTGGCTTCAATATCTTTGGGATGGTGTTGCTTCAGAGGTAAGGTTTGTTCAGCACGGAGGGCTGATTATCATGGCATGGGAGAAGCCATGTGCCGAAATTGTCACGTTTGGTCAGCTAAATACCCCTGCCTTCTATTTTCTTATTTAATCAACTCCCAAACCCTAGGAGTCCAAGAACACAATAAAATGGGTATTGATGTCACACATACTGATATCATACAGAAAGAAAGAAGCATCTCCATTCAGGAGGAAGATGAGGAGTTCTATTTTGGTTATGCTGAGTTTGAGGCAGTACATTTAGGGAGAAAGTAAAAAACAAACAAACAGTAAAAGAACTGGAGAATGGAATTGAGGCTCAAGAGTGAAGGTAGGGCCTGAGATGTCACATTAGGTGAACTGAACCAAAAATGGTGAGGGATTCATAGAAGCCTGTGTTTAAATGTCCCCATCTCCCAGTACTCAGTGTTTGGTCATAAATAAATTCATTTTCAATTGCTAAGACTCAGTTTCTTGGTAATAAAGTCAGAATAATAATTTTGATCCCTCAGTAAATATGACTAAGCCCCTATCAGGTACCAGGCACTGCTCAGGTGCTAAAGACACAATGATGAACTAGGCCCATCCTTGACTTCCAGCGGCTTTTGAGCTAGTCAGGGAAGCACTGGGGAAGTGGGCAGTAAGGAGCCAATGTCAGAGATGACCCCACTGGGTAAATATTGGGGAGCAGCAAATTCAGTCTCAAGGGGATCAAACCTCTACACCCTGATTTCATATTCAAATTTCTACATTCAGCACAGCTCTTCCTCTTCTGGGAACCTTCACAGATGCCTCTTCATATCCCAGCTATTCACCTGTTAACTCACATACCTGCCTTGACTAGCATCTAACATCTGTAGAGTCATTACCTTTTTTTCTCTCTGTCTCCACTAGACTACAAAATCTTTGGAGGAAGATATTGTGTTTTCTATTTCTAGATCCTTATAACACTTCAAGTACCAAATAAATATTTTCTCTTTCTCTTTCTTTCCTGTTTCTTCAATTAGAGGTGAGAGTTGAAGTCCTAAAAGCAGACAGGGCTGAAAGACAGAATACAGAATCCAGAAGGTAGAGGACTCAGGACCATTCTTTGGGAAAATCCCCATTTTAGGAGAAGAAAGTTCTATATCATGAAATGAGAGAATTTCTCAAAAAGAGGGTAGCAAACAACACTATCAAATGCTGCAGAGATATCATAAGAACGAGATTGCACAAAGACTGTTGGATTTAGCAGTTGTATTATATTTATTATCTGAATTCATATAAAAATACTGTAGAATGATTTTCCCAGTGACTTCTTCAGCTTTAGCAAGGCTACCTCTTTGTTTTTCTATCTGTGAGCATGACAGAGATCTTAGGAAAAGATGAGATTCTTCTGCCAAATGACAACAAAACTCTTTTGATGTCTGGCAGATGCTTTCGGTGAACATACAGTGAGTGGTGAACTCCCAGCAACACGGGAAGCCAGATGAGTCTCTTGTTAGCATGAACTATGCATGGCCTGACTCAAGCATTGTTAAGAAAACAGCTTTAATATCTCCTTTCAGTTGTTTCTAGCAGGTGTTTGAAGCGAAGATTCAAGAGCCTAAGAACCTCAGTGAATCATACATCCTCTCTTCCTCCTCATAAACTCAATTCTGACCCAAGGGTCTTCACCCTTCAGACAAAGGGCTGTGGTGGAGAGAGGCCTGAATTCAAGAATCCTGGCTTTGCTATTGTCTAACCAAGAGCAAGTCATTTCTGAGGGTCTCTATTTCCTCACCTGTAGAACATGCTTCCTGCTAGATTATAAGCTTCTTGAGAGTAAGCACCAAGTTTCATTTCCTTTTATCCCTATCACTTAGCATAATATTTTATAGAACGTGTTCATTGCATAAGAAGGATTTAAAAGTGAGTTTAGACTCCTGATTTCAGTGTTCAATATCTGAAGTTTCTATATTTACCTACAAATTTAAAATGCTTTTTGACCTCAAACGATGGCCAGATATATTTGTTTAATGCTAAATCATCAGCAAACTGTGATTCAGGGGCCAAATCCAGCCCTCTTCCTGTTTTCATACAGTTTCACTAGCACACAGCCACAGCCACAGCCACAGCCATTCTTTTACATACAGCCTATAACTGCTTTCAAGCTACAAAAGCAGTGTGGAATAGTTGTGATAGAGATTGTCCATCCTGCAAAACCTTGAATATTTACTACCTGTCCCTTTCTGGAAAGGGCTTGCCAACCCCTGATGCCGACTGTGGATGATTTTGGATACCAAGAAAGCCTAATGAATAAGATCCAGTTGGGACCTTGAAGGTAGTGCTGAAACACTGGACATTCTTATTTTTAGAGAATCCTGAGCCCACCTTTCACTTGGATGAGCTGTAATGGTCAGTGAATGTAACTTCACTTGAGAACCACCTTTCTTTAGAGTGTCTGGATGCTCAGGGAAGCTGCCAGAATGAAACAGTGAGAAGTGAAAATCAACCTTCAGTCTTGAAAGTGCTGGCAAGTCAGTAATGTCTGAAAAGTAGGTCAAACTGCACATATGGCAAAAGCTATTTTTACCTGGCTAATTCCTCTTCACATTCAAGGCAAACTATAGCCTCAGCAACTGCAGGAAGCACTCCTAGAAGCACACCTGGCGTATTTAAATGGTGTATTCCATGAATAGCTCTCCTTATGACTAGGGAATTACCAAGGAATCCTTTTTCTATTCCCTGCTTGCAGTACAGTTCTTGGCAAGGCTGTAATAGATGCTCAATAAATGCTTTTGGCCCAAATTGAATTGAACGTATGGGTTCAGGTTAGATAAAGACATCGACCTTGGCTTGAGTTGTTGCATTAATACCAAATGAATTGAAATCTTTCTTTCCAGACTTAGGGAATAAATGCTAATTTTCCCAGACTTTTTTTCACTCCTCACTTTCCAATCTGATAAAAAGAAGTAATAAAACCATACAAAGATCAAATATTTGCTAAGTACCTATTCTGTACAAGGCAAATAGAAGCAGCCAATATTCCTTTTGGTCTCAGGATAGACTTCCTTTTCCTCCAGATTCCCTTGAGGTCAGTCAAGATCTCTTGTTTGGCTGAGGGCATGCAAACCTGCCCTCACCGACAGGGCCAGATAAACATATAGGCTGAGTAGTAATAAGAGAGAGAAGGCTGTTCCCGTCCACATCCTGCAGTCTGCAACAGAGGAATCAAAGGGAAATAGCAGTTGCCTTAAGTTGGCTGCACAAATTAATGATGTGCCAGCTGGTTCCGATAAAAGCTTCTAATTAATGAATCATTAAGGCACACACTTTAGGAACATAGAAAAATCTTGAACCATGCAGCATGCCCAGAAGCAATCTTCCAGTTATGTGGCTGTGCTTAAATGCAGTGCTCATTTCTGAGGGCCTGCCATTTGTAATAGTGCTGAGATGAATCACTATGAATTTATAAATATGATTCTGCGTCGCCTATTACACAAGCGCTCCCCTGGGGAAGAGGACCATCCTGAGAGCAACTCCTAATAAGCAGAAATTAAGTGTTACGGTCCCTTGCCACCAGAGAGGGAAAGAAAAAAAAATGCCTCGGGGAGGGGTGGGAAGGATGGATAATTCAGTTGTACATAAATAGTGAGAAGAGAGAGAGAGGCATCTTTTCTGAGGCTCTGTGGCCTGGGGAACCACCTCCCTGTGCTCAAAGCCAGGAGCCTTCTTACATGGTAAATTCAGAAATCCCACAGCCAGGACCTGGCAAGGAAGCCTGCTTCCTGAGAGCTGCCTCCTCGGCTAATCTTGGAAAAGCACTGGGTCACCCTGTGGCTCAGACAGAATTCCTGCTCTCCACCTCAGGATTCTGACCAAGACCCTCAGCCAGAGTACGTCAGGAGGAAGCCAACACAATCCTGTCATTGTGTTATTTATAGCTTATTGTTTAAAAAAAATTTGGAAATGACTCCTTAACAGCAAACTTAAGATCTCATACGTGAATCAGGCAGGCACTTCTACTGGAGTAGATTTTGAAAACAAATTCAATAGATTGTACATTCTTTGAGGGAAATGATAAGCCACAAACCCCTCCTTTCTAATAGTATGTTTTCCCCTCTGTTCCTCCACTGTCTTCTCCTAGCAGTCACTCAGAGTAATTTGTGATAAAGGGCCAACTGGCTTTCAGTTTCCAACTAACCCCCATTTTCCTGTGCAAAACCTAAGGAAGCAAAAGCTCAAATATCTCCTGTTTGACTAATCTCTCTTTTCTTTTAATAGAAGTGTAGTTGATTTATAATGTTAGTTTCAGGTGTACAACAAAGCAGTTCAGTTATATATATATATATTTTTTCAGATTCTTTTCCATTATAGCTTGTTACAGGAAATTTAATATAGTTCCCTATGCTATATAGTAGGTCCTTATGGTTTATCTATTTTATATACAGTACTGCGTATCTGCTAATTCCAAACTCCTAATTTAGTAGTTAATCTCTGATTTTATTCTGATCTGTGTAATGCTATTTATGGAAAAGATTAATGAGATATGGTCAATATATAATATACAAAATACAATAATGTATAAACTATAAAATGTCATAAATGCTACTTTATGATTATGGAGCAAGACACCCCTGCTCCCAAGTCAACTAAAGCTACATTTTTTTTTTTAAGTAATGAAAATAGTTTCCATTTATTAGCAAGGTTCAGTTCTAAAGCTACATTTTTGAGTGGGTGGGGTGTTTTGTGTTTGTTTCTCAGACCTCAGCCCACAGCCTCTCAAAAGTCTCATCTTTTAGGATGTCTTTTGTCAGTAAAGGACATTGGTATGGTAAAGGTAGGAGAAAGATGGATGGAGTGGGTAAAGTCAGCGCTGACATATGTATTTTAGTGTGAAGGGTGATCTCTGCAAAATCTGAAAATTATCCAAGGTCACTGACACACAGTTGAATACCAGGGTGCTATTTATTACATTATTTACTGTAGAATGGAAATGAGACAAAATTCCTTTGGGCCTTGCAAATATATCTCCCCACCCCCTGAAATGTCTCTATAAATCTGCCAGGTAGACAGCAGTTCTTATCCCTTACCCTGACTCTTCCACACGTTACCTTAAAAAGAACAGGCAGGAAATATCCTCTTATACTTTATATTTACTGGTTCTGCCAAACACTTATTTGCCTCTGGGGGGCATTTCTAAAAACTGCAAAGGAAAGTATTTCAGCTCTTAGGGCTGTCAAACCAGATGGCTCAGGAATAGGAAGAGAACAGAACTAGTAACAGAAAAGAAAAAAAAAAGTCACTTTAATCAAGTCAGCTTTTATTGTCATGAGCAGGAAAAAAGGTCTAACTGGTTTCTGAATGGAATTTGGGAATGAAAAATGTTGACTTTTTAATATGTATTTAAAAATTTTTATCTAGCTAATTTTCTTGGACAGACAGTCTCTGACCTTTGACCTAGAACAAACACTATAAAAACAAAATAAGTATCTTTAGAGTGACACTCTCAACACCAACGGTTAGTATGAGAAAGGTCGCATTAATTCATTGAAGAGTGTAGAAAAGACTTAACCTTAATTGAGGTAGGCATCGCCCATTTTTAAGGTCAGCATTTATTTGGAAAAGAAGGAAAGTATTGCAGTACTCAGAAATTATTGCATATCCAAAAATATTCTTTTGAATGAGCTCTTCAAAACCCTAGTATCAATATTATGACTTAGTGTTACACCAACTTAATATTATCTTCCAGGTTCTGTTGCCCAATCTGTTAGTTCCATTGCATCCTCAGTCACTTTGAATACCTTACTTTGTTCCTCCTTAATATACTTTATATTTCCATAGTGCCTTTTATCTTCTAGCATAATGCAAACATCAATTAACTAAGCTGCTCAACATCCCTGTGTGGGTAGAAGAGTCCTATTATCCTCATTTTGAAGCTAGAAAAAACAGGTTTAGTGAGATGAGGTGACTTGCCCAGCTGGCCAGTGGCAGAGGCAGAAATGATCTCTCAGTTTATGATGCCTGGTTATCTGCTTTAACCAGCCGACATAACTTCTGACCTCTGATTTCCTTATAGCCACTCATGTGTGGAGTGAGGACATCAGTACTGACGTCCATTTGAAAAACCAGTCAAATTTCCAAATCCACTTCTGCTTCCAAAACCAAAAAACCCCAAATTGATTTCAATTGAAAAACTTCAAGAGCCGCTTCCAAATACATGCCTTAACTCTTATGTCTCAATGGGCAACTTAGCACCTAAAAGTGGTTTGGTGAGGACTGAACTGACAAAACTGTTCTTAGATCGAAATGAAATGAATTTTTACAAAGAAGGAGCCAATGAAATTGAAAGTAATCTTTGCTAATAATAATCAAAACTGCCATTCATTGAGCTCCTGAGTTTCTCCTGTGAGCTAATGCTCATGTGTGTTTTCTCTTTTAATGCTGATAGCTCGATGGGGGAGGACTATTCTCATTCCCACTTGAGACATGAGAAAAGTAAAGCACACAGAGAGGTTAAAGTAAATCGTCCGAGGTCAGACAGCCAGTAAGCAGGGCAGTCCATTCTCACATTGAGGCATCCTATTCCCAGAGTCTGTGCTCTTAACTGCTTCTCTCTAATTATCCCATTGCCTGGATGTGAGGCCATGTGCTTTTTCCTGCACATTAAAAATTGCATACTTCCTCTGACCCTACAGTAAACGTTTGTGAGCATCATGCCTGCTTTTTATATCACAATGGGTGTTTTAAGGAACGTAAGAATAAGTTGCCCTTTCTCCTCAATAAAATATATATCCATTTGCAAACAGGGGGCTTTTTTTTTTTCTCTAAACTTCTACTCCCATATTGTAATGTTGAGGGGAATGAGTAGGTCTTCTCTTTTTTCTCAGATCTCCCAAGAAAGCTTCACACATGTTAGACACAGAGTAGACATTTTTTTCAATTGGATTGGATTTGACAGTTTCTTTCTTATTTTCCCTTAATACTCCTTGAAATTCTGAGGATTTTTTTTTTTAATTCTTTGTTGTGGTGGCATTGGCAAAAAGAGGATCTATGCCTCATCTCTCCAAGTTAGAATTTCTATGACCCCCTATCTGAATAGCTGTGGTGGGTACAGAAGCCAGTAGTGCAGGTAAGGACATCCCAGCTGAGGATGAGTGACTACGAACACCAGGATTCATGCACTCCAATTCAGAGCCAACTCATCCTTTTCTACTTCTTTATTCCAATGGCCAAAATCATCACCACTTCTATTGAGTGTTTATATTGATTTTGACACTATGCTCAGTGCTTCATCTGCATTATCTCATTTGCTCCTCCTCCAAACCCTATAACATGGGACTATTATTCTGATTCAAGTATGAAAAAAACTGAGCCACAGAGGCATTATATAACTTTCCGAAGATGGCATTGCTGTAAGTGTTAGTGCAGGTATTTGACCCAGGCAATCTGACTCCAGGGCCCAAGAGTAGAATCTGTATGTTACTGCTTTTCTATCTTTAGATTCCTAGAAAACATCCTACTATTTAAGACATTTGTACACCGAAATCATTTTTATAATGTCTTAGAATAACTGAAAGTATTACAGGTGTTTTACAACTAGTTGCTAAAGCAAACACTAAAAAATAGCTTTTAAAAAGAACCAGGTTTTCTTTCACAACAAAAGGTTATGGGGCTGCATTGTGTTGGATGAAAGTGGCCATACGGAAATCCACACAGTGCCTGGGAGGAAGGGGAGAGGAATTAGGTCATCTTAGCTTGCATCTTGAGGAGGATCACAGACAAGATCTCTTATACTGTCAAAATGGTTTCCAAACTCTTTGTAGGTAAAACTCATTCCCTGAAAGACAAGAAAAAAAAGTGGGAGGGGATCTGATTAAAATCTATATATCTTAGATTTGTGGGTTCAACTGATTAGCAACTAAAGAGATGGCTTTTAAGGCCCCAGGGGAGGATTGAGTTTATCCTGGGTTATCTTTTCCTCCTGAATAGCAGTGTAAACTCCTGGGGAGTAGAAGAAAGCTGCCTTTCGAGACAAAGGCACAGGAGTTGCTTCTTTTCTCTATCAGATGGAAGAAAAGGAACTCTAGGAATCCTTTATAGTTAACTATTAAAATTGGTTTCTCCTTTTTCCCTTTTAAAACTTCTTTAACCTCGGTCTCTAAGAGCAATCAAGCAATAAAACTTCTCCCCAGGTAAGCAGGAAACACCAAGGTGTCTCACCTTATCCTCCCCTCTTCCAAAGCCAGCATCCAGAACAATGGCTTAAAAGAAAACTAGCTTGCATTCATTTGCCAAAAAAAGGATCTCAGGACTGGGTTATGTTTTCATCTTTGGTGTTGACCCCAAAATGTTAGAATTTCTTTAGGGTCTATGAAAGAGGGTTCAGAGTAAAGCGAGATGAGATGTGTGTGACAGTCTTTATCCACTATCCAAAGACCCTACCTACTGCTAGACCCCTACAGTTTAGGGTAGAATTTCCTGGGGCAACAAAGGGGATCAAGGGATAGGAGAAACAGATGTGGGTGAGGGTAGGCCCAAAAAACAAAACAAAACAAAACAAAACCAAACCAGACACGTGGAGAGGTACTAAAGAAAAAAAAAGAATCATGGAAGTCATTTCAGAAGAGTAACATGTATGGAAAAGGTAGGAGGAAGAGAAAAGAAAAGTGAAGCAAAATGTCTTAAATAACAGTTCACTTGTGTCAACTATTTATTCAGCGAAAAAGACCATTGTTCAGGAAATATGCTAAACATTAGGGCTTCAAAGAAGAATGGGACATAGGTCTAACCCTAAAGAATTCACAGTTAGGTAGGAAGACAAACATGTAAATAAATAATGGAATATATACACTAACATTATTCTTAGTTGCACATTATTTCTTTTTGTCCTTCACATGGGGCAAACTGGATCCCATGAAGGGGCTTTTGACTTATTGGTCCTCCTGTTTGAAATGCTCTCCACACTTACCTCTACATGCCTGGCTACTTCCTATTATTCACATCTCATCTCCAACCACCTTGTTGAAACAGCACACCTAGTCTCTCTCTATACTCAACCATTGTTATCTTCCCCAAAATTCTATTTTCAAGATCTGAAATGATCTTAACTTTTTGTTTTCCCACAGATTCAAAATCTATCACCCTCCACTAGGACGTAAGCTCCTTGAGGAAGGAAACGTCAACAGTAAGTCATTGATGAATTCATAAATGTTTATTGACTATTTCACTAACAGACTGACATAAGAATGTTATAAATGGTGTAAGCATAGGATTCTGTGGTGCCAAAAGACATACAAAACTCCATTATGTGAACATTAAGGAAGGCTTCTCAGATGAGGTGATTTTGTCGCTGTTGAATGTGTGAGGCTGAATAGGTGTGCAACACATGGGCAAGGGAAGCAGAGCCAAGGGTTCATGTGATAAAGTCATAAAAGAGCCTCTACTCCTTCTGGGGAGTGCCTTTCCCTTTGTATGTCTGGAGTTACAGACAATGCTGGAAGAATGTGACAGCCATGGTAGAGTACAGTCGTCCCTCCGTGTCCATGGGGGATTAGTTCCAGAACCCCAGTGGATACCAAAATGCACACATGGTCAAGTCTTCTATAAAAATGGCCTAGTACAGTCTGCTCTCCTTATCCATGGGTTCTGCAGAAATTCCATCAGTGATTGGTTGAATCCGTGGATGTGGATTAACTGGATTTAACTGTAGTTAAAAGCACAAGCTTTGAAGCTAGTCTTTCTGAAAGGACAGGCATACCTCATTTTATTGTGCTTCACTTTATTGTGCTTTGCAGATACTACTTTCTTTATACATTGATTTGTGGCAACCCTGTGTTGATCAAGTCTATTCATACCATTTTTTCCAACAGGGTATAATTTAAGGCATGTAATTGGAGACATGCTATTACACACTTAACAATCTACAGTACACTGTAACATAACTTTTATATGCAACAGGAAACCAAAAGATTTGTGTGCCTCATTTTATTGCGATACTCGCTTTATCGCTGTGGTCTGGAACTGAACCTGCAATATCTCTAAAGTATGCCTATACATCCTGGTTGTTCTTCTACTAGTAATTAGTGATGTTAGGCAAGTTATCAGTCTTCACTGTGCTTCGGTTCCCTTATCTGTAAAATGGGAATTTATTTGATTTATGTCATGTCTACCTCATGGGATTCTTAGGGAGGATTAAGTTAGTTAACATATGTAAAATATTTAGAAGAGGGTGAGTGCTCAAAAATGTTATTATTGGCAGGGGGTGATGAGAAAAAGTAATTATAACTATGTTACAGTCTTATTTTATTTTAAACATTTTGTATTTAACTAATTTAATCTATATTCGCTTATAAGGAAGATACTATTATCACCATCTTATAGACAAGGAAACTGAGAGACAGAGAGGTTCAGTAATTTGTCCAAAGTCACACAGCAATTAATAGCAAGGCTGGAGTCTAAATGTAGGAGGTCAGGTTTTTGAATCTTAGCCTTTCATCATTATACTATGCCACCTCTTTGGACACTTAATTCATAGAGATCCTGTGAGGAAAAATAAAGTATATAAGTGGCTCATCATAGGGCCTGGCGTATGGTAAGCAATGTGATATGTATTTTTAAAAAATGTCCACAGACCAATGGTTAGGGAGCATTTTAGCAATAACTGGTTGAATTACTGCTGAGCAGGCAGTTGAAAGGTGGAATAGCCATAATCACTTGTCTGACCTTGATTTCTGATGGGAGTACCAAAGCCTTCTTGTGCCCAGCTGTACTTCTTAACTAATTAATTTTTTAAAAATCTAAGTCAATTAATTATAAAGTAATGGGTTGTCACTTCCAGCTGCCAATTTTTCTACATCGCAAGCTGTATCAAATTAGTTAACTTAGTCTATCTCTTTCTTGGAAACATACTATTTGCCCATTTTATGTTAATTTATGTATATAAGTTCTGTGAATAACAAGTTATACATTATGCTGTGAGAAATTGTGAAACTGGTCCTTGTGGACATTCACAATAAAATAAAATAATATAATATAAAAATATCAGAATTTCAAAGAGAAATCACCTTTAACATACCTAATCAAAGTTGATAAATAATCAAGCAACCAAATTAGACAGGAATTCCATAATGGAACATAATAAATGTCTTTAAAATGCTAAATGCTTTGAAGTGCGTAGAAGTCTGATGATTTGGTGTTGTCAAAAGCGTCTTGATGTTGAGGAAGATGGAATAAAAGCAGAATTAAATGTGTAATTTCATCTATTCCACATAAAGTGTTGGACAGCCTTAACACAAATGTAAAGAGATGTGTTTTCTTTTACAAAGAAGCTATCAATTCCCTGTCCCATTCTTCCTTTCTTTCCTTCTATCTTTGAGGAAAAGGTGTCCCTCTTATCCAAGGCTGAAACCTCCATCAAAGCTCTGAGTCCCATTCCCTCCCACTTCTGAGATTGCTGCATAACTCCCCTATTTTCCTTTGCATTATCAATTGCTACCTCTCCTGGCCTCTTTTCAGCCTACAAAGAGGCTTATATCCTTCTGCTACTGAAAACAGCTTCCCAAGGCCAAGCACTGCACCACCACCGCAAACTATGTTTCTAGCCTTACTTCACTCCAAGGGGAGTCTCAGCTCTTGTGTTTACTTCTGTATCTGTGTAAAGCCTTTCTAGGAAGCTAAACTGCTATGCTCTATATGGATTATGCACTTTGCTCATCATCCACATAAAGCCCTTTGCATAGTAAGTACCTAGCGAGAATTAGCTTTTGTGGTTGTTGTTATGGTTATTTTGAGCAATGGCGTATCATACTACTTCAGAGAGCAGGTTCCAGAATCAGACATTACAGCTCAAATCCTGGCTCCACCTCCTTGTAACTGTGTGACCTAAAGCAGACTACTCAATTTCTGAAACTTTGACCTTAAATATAAAATGTAGATAGTAGTTGTAACCACCTCATAGAGTTTATGAGAGAAACAAATTAAATGAGGTAAAGCATTTAAGTGCTTATCACTAGGTCCAGAACATAGCAAGTACTCAAACATGCCTTTTAAATACCCAGTATAATACTGTAAGTGTATATTTTATTCATCCTTCTCTCTTCTGATAAGTACCATGAATTTCCTTTGGGGGTTAACTTTCCTCAATGCTCAGTTTTGGAGGTTGGTCTCTACCCTTGACTTCAGAGGTGAAACATGTAACTCAGGTCTGGCCAATCCAAGCACCGAATTTCCTTCCTAAGAATGTTAACCAGGCCTGGTTAACCAATACTGAATTCACTTTCTGAGCAAGTGTTTTAGGCCTGGCTAATCAGATCACTCAGCCCTCATTCTGGGCATATGACCCAGGTCTGACCAAATCAGAGCACTGAATCCCCTTCCTAGGTCATGTGACCCAGCCTCTCCAGTCAACATAATCCCACTACTTTGGTCTCCTTGTTCAGTGTACAAAAGGGACTTTGTGAAGTTGTTTCCATTGGAAGGAGTTCCCAGATTTTTGTAGGAATTATTAATAAGAGATATTGTCTCTTTCCCACCCAAGAGGATGTGATATGGAGAGTTTCTGGACCCATCTTTCCGTCATATCAGTCTGGGAAGGAAGTTAACCCGTAGGGGGGAGCAGAGCTAATCCAACAAACCTGACACTGTTTGAGCCCCTAAATCCATAACCAGCCATGACTGATGCCAGCCCTGCCCTTGTGTTTTTAATTCATTTATCAAAACATTTATTTCCAGTGTAAGCTACTTTGCATTTTTCTGTTACTTGTGAATGAAACCAATGTAAGTGCTTATCATGGTTTAGCATGGACAGTTGTTGAAGATAAGGGACCCTTTCACATATTAATCTAGGGCCTTAGAAGAATTCAGTCAATGTTCAATAAATAGCTGTTGCACAGAGGTGATAATAATTTGATGAAGGTGATAGAGGGGTATATTCTGCACCCAGACCTCATTATCTAGCTCACCCTTTAGGCAAGGCATGTACTGCAGGACTGCACAGATTAATGTAATGGCCAGCCTAAGATGGTAATGGTCACAAAAGCCAGGAGGGAAAAATAATCCTTCATAAATTTGTAACCTCCCTGGGGTCTAGAAAAGTGTTTGCATTTGAATTCCGTCTCTTCCAGTTACTAAAGAAGGAAACAAGTAGTTGGTTTAGCAAAGTACTTAAAGTAGCAGACTAGATTAATATGTCAGTAAAAATTTCCAAAGTATAGTCCTCCCTTGCTATCCAGAGGCAATTGGTTCTATGACCTCCTCCCTTCCCAAAACTTTCGGATACCAAAATCCAAGATGCTCAAGTCTCTTACATAAAATTGTATAATATTTGCGTATAACCTATGTATACTTGAAATCATCTCTAGATTATTTACAATACCCAATACAATGTGAACAGTATGTAAATAGTTGCTGGAACGCAGCCAATTCAAGTTTTGCTTTGGGGAACTTTCTGAAATTTTTTTTTCTGAATATTTTCAGAACCCACAGATGTAGAGGGCCAAATGTAATACCCACCCTGACAATGGAAAATTGCACACCTCTGGTTTTTAAATTACTTATTTTGTGACCTTTAAAACTTATCTTTTAGAACTGATTATTTTCTCCAAAAGCAGCATTTTCCCAAGTTTATAATGGGAACCCATGGGGTGAAAGGAATTAAAAAAATTCAATTTTCAACCAACTTTTATAATTCTGGAAATTATCTAGCTTAACTGTGCCTAAAAATAATTTAATGATTCTATAATTTGCAAAAATTACTCCTATTCTCTCTGCTGGACCTAAAGATGAGGAAAAAATGAGGCAGCACACGAATAAGTAAAAAGAACACAGAATTCAAAAAGAAGGTGTATTTAGTTGAGAAGTCTGGGGCAGCTAGGGAGAGGTGAAAAACAAGAGACATTCAACAGTTCTTGTAAATTGTTTATGTGAATTGAAGACATGAGAAGTGAGTGTAAAATTAAAGAAGAAAAAAGTTACTTTGATGCAGATGGCCACAGAAATAAATTCAGAGAAAAAAATTTAAAAGCCTTGCAGGCATTGTCCCATTCCTTCTGTTGCTTTGCAGCACAGGAACACAACAAAGAAAACTGGAACCAGTTAGAAAATCACAGTAACCGGTATAACCAGAAGGGTCCTTCCCATGTTTGGCACACTTTCCAGGCCTAAGAGGGTTTTCATTCGAAAAAGGGCAACTGTCAGACAATAAGCTGGCTCCTCAAGGGTGAGAAAGATTGCTGTCTTTTCAAAGTGGCATCTGCAGCTGCTGGCCCTTCAAGTCTTTGCTAGTCAGGGCCCCTCCTCTTTCTTGTAAAAACTGGCACCAGTTTAATTATTTTTGTAAATTTTGTCCTCCATTAGCTCCACCGTGCTGTGATGTTAAAATAAATCTCTAATTTGAGGATTCATTAAGCAGCTGTTGTTACTTATGTGATACAATAGATGCTTGAAATTTGCTGTGTTGCTACATTGGTATAAGAAACTAGAATATCCCAGCCAGGCTGGTTTGTATTTGTTTCACACTGAGGTTATGACATGAGGGAGCATAGACGTCTAGCTTGAAAATGCGTCAGTATTTGTTTCTCATTCATTCAACAGATATTATTTACTGTCTATTCTGAGGGTACTCTTAGAATACTGCACAATTGCCATTTCATGGAGAAGACATTGCAGTGAGAAAATCTACTTTTTCTACGATTTTCCTAGAATTAGTGAAAAAGCCTAGAGTCTGGTTCCTTTTAATGTATGTTTTAAGTGTATGATCTACATACATAGGTACTAGCTCTCTCCTTTTTACTTTCCAGATTTTAGCAGGGCGATAGACGGCAAATCTGAACAGCATAGCCACCCAGTGTTGTATCCACTGGGTATGCAGTGTGTAAAGTCAAACATGAGCAAAGACAATGGCTTGTAGGAAGTGTGAAATCAGATATCCCTTCCCTACCCCTCCACAGTTTTTTAATTAAGTGAGTAATTTCGACTCCACTATAGCCAACCTCTTCTCTCTCCCTTTTTGAAGGGCAGGATAATTCTATGTACAAACACATCATCAAAAAATTATTACCTTTCTGCTCAATCTCTCCAAGTCAAGAGAAAGTTGAGAAGTAGTCTCTCTGGTCAATTTTTAATGAGTAAATCTAAGATTTTGTTTAAAAGAAATAAAGCTCCTTTCTGATTTTTAAATATATTAAAAATGTCTCTATATTGTATGCTGAGCCCTAAATGTCAACTTTCTAAGATAATACAAGTCAGATTCATTTATGAAGAAAAGAATGTCATGGGGGTAAGACTGAACACCACCTAGAGCAAAACATCTTCACCAAACATCAAGTGGTGATCCCCACAAAAGATGCTGAAATAAGGACTCAACCAGAGAACAAGAATTATCTCCACTGGTGAGAAATTGGCACCAACTACAAGCTGAAAAAAGAATCCTTCTACAGTTTCTTTTCCCAAAGGTCACTCCTGGCAACATTTTGTCTCTGAAGACAGAGAACTGAAATATTATTTGTTCTCGTGAATTATTTTTTTGTTCCTTTATGAAATTCAATAGAATAAAAATAACCGCTGCCCATTATCCTTTGCCTCTCAGCTCTACCTGGGCTGAGGTGGTGGGAAAGGACAGGAAACACTGTTACAGATGTTTAATAGAAGAAAGCCCTTTTTGGAATGTGTTTGCATGACTCATAAAGAGCAGTTATTCTTAGCTTTCCCGTCACAAGAGATAAAGCTCTTTGTCCTATAATACAGACTTCTACTTAAAAGGAAAACCCAAGGTCCATTCAAAGCTAGAGCCCAATAATAAGCTGTCTTTATAGTACCTGTCCCAAACCCCTGGAGTTATTTTATATCACTCTTTGCAAACCTAGAATGTAAGGCAAAATTTTATTCTGTTTGACTTTTCAGTTGTCAGGGTTATGTGACCTGGAATGATAGGAACTGCTTAATGTAGTAGCTGTGACTCTAATTCAGTTACAAGAATCATCAATTTAGCAGTACAATTTAATACAATTAAATATGGTATATTATACAGAAAATTCATCACCTTTTGGATCACCTCTGAAGAATCAGATCTCATAATCAAACTTCAGTCTAATATGGGTTATATTTTGGATAAGCTTGTCTTGATTCCCAGAACCTGTAAACCAATAACATTTTGAAGCAATTTACTAAAGGCTGGCATCACTCCTGGATGGATTAAATAGCAAGAGGTCAATGGAGCCTGAAAGGACTTTGTTGGAATTAGAATGTATCTTCTGTCCAATTTGCTTCTGAACTTGTTTCTTGCACATTTATAGATTTCTCTCCTTTGGGATATGTTCAATTCACCAAAATGCATCTTTTCCCCCAGACCATTCTAGCCTGTTTTTTTTTTTTTTCCTCAATTCTTTCAAGATTCATTTAATATTTGTTAACACATCTTTGTACCAAACTCTGTGTTGGGTTTCATGGATAAAGTGATAGAGGTCCTCAGGGAGTTCTCAGTCTAGAAGGGAAGACACATAAGGAACATGTTGTAATACATAATGATAAAAGTCGTGAGGGTAAGAAGCTCACAGGGCTGGGTGGAACCAGAGACGAGGTGCCCAGATCTCATGGGCCAGCATATGCCTCTAGTGGAGGATTTCCACTTCCATTCAGAGAGAAGTAGGACACCGTGGGTATCTAGCAATTATTCCCAGGGTCAGTGGATGATGACAAGAGGGTGAGCCTTCTATGTGTTCATTCTCATCTCTTAGGTCTCACTTTGTTACCTCCTTCAGGAAGCCTGCCCTGACCACCTCTTTCCCAAGTCTGGACTTGGGACAGTTTCCTACTGTGCTGCAATTTCACCTGGAGTTTACCCCTGTGGTACTTCTTACGAAATTGGAATGGCATGTACTTAATGACTTAGTATAGTTTTATTTTATATTATGTACCTCTGGAGTCCCTATTCTCGTTGATGATGGTGGGAGAGGAGAAATTTGTCCGAAGAAAATTCAACGTCTTTCAGATTAAAACGGTTCTCTTTGTGGAAAGTGTTTTCTCGATTCCAAGCTCAAATTCTGTATTGGGGCTATCTCTGCCTTTTTAAAAGGAAGAGGTCTTCCTTGCCACTGTCTTCTCCCAGAAGGCATCTATAGAAAGTGAAGCCTATTAGGTTCACAGTGTCAGGGCAGAACTCTTGTCTGCACGTTGTGCTCTGGGTCTTCACTGCCCTGAAAGAGATGCCTAGCATCCCATCAGGTCATACATATTGGTGATCCCACAGGTATGACTACTGCTTCTGTGTCTTGCGTTCTTCATTGTTGTTTTATAATGGAATATTAAGTAAGTATGAAATATTTATATATATACATAATTATAAAAAAGTGTACGACAACTTCCGTTTACTCACCACCCGGTTTAACAAAGAACTTTATCTTACCTTAACCGTCATTGTGTCGCAGGTGCCTTTCATCTTACCCAGATCTCCTGTTGTTCAGGGGAGCATGATGTTGCATTTTGTTTTTATCACTCCCTTGGTTTTTTTATAGTTTTACCACATGTGTTTTCATTTTTAAACTTATTTTTTTACTGAACGTCACGTTCCTGAATTCATCCAAATTATTGGGTATAACTGTTTTTTAAATTTTTCTCAAAGACATAGTATTTTGTTACATAAAGAGATCAGGATTTATCAGTTCTACTGATAGTGGACATTTAGTTTCTAGATGTGTGAGGTTTGTTTGTTGGTTGGTTGGTATTTATAAACAGTACTTCCTAGTGAATATGGGCAAGAATTTTCTAGAATATATAGCAAAGTGTGAAATTGCTATGTCATAGGTTATGCACATTTTCATCCTATTAGAATGTATTCAATTTTTTCCAAAGTTGTTGTACCCATTAAAATTCACACTATCAGTGCTTAAGTGTTCTGGTTTACCACATCATCACCAGCACTTGAAGTCAAACTAGTAAGTGGACATGAAATGATATCTCATTATAGATTTAATTTGCATTTCCCTGATTGCTAACAAGGCTGAGCAGTATTTCTTAAATTAATGGTCATTAATGATTCCTCTTCTGCAAAGTCTTTTCTTCCTTTTTGGATTGTTTTTTAGGATGGAGGTTTTGTAGGAGTTTGTTGTATGTTTTGTGTCCATCTACTTTGCATTTTATGTTTTGCAACTATATTTTCAAATCTGTGGTGTTTCATTTCCCTTATGGTATATTTTAATGAGCATAATTTCTAATTATAATAAAGTCAACTTTGTGAACCATTTAGTAGGGATAATTTTAATGTCATGTAATACATATTTTTAAAACAGAGTACGTTATATGATCTTCTCAATGTTTTATTATTTTGACTTTTACATTTAAATTCTTAATTCACATAGGATTAAGTGGATTCACCTAATCACTTAATTCTTATTTGGGAGGAAATGATTTTTTGTAAGCTGTGGGGTAAGGAATACGATTTCTTTTTTTCTATATGAAAAACCAATTGTCCCGCTCTACTTAATTAAAAAAAAAATCTTTCTCCCCAGATCTCAATACTATCCCTGTTATAAATCAGTTTTCCATACTGTCAAGAGTATGTTTCTGGACACCTTTTTCTGTTCCAATGGTCCATTTGTCTTTTTTTACACTAATATCACACCATTTTAATTATTAAAGAGTTATCAGTCTTCATATCTGATAATGGAAATTCAGTCACTGATCTTTTTTTTCAGGAGAGTTCTGCCTACTTTCAGGTTTTTCTTTTCAATTTAAAATTTAAAATTAACTTGCCAAGTTTCACAAAAATACCTATTGGGATTTTGAAATTCATGTATTTATAGTATTGAGGTTTTGAATTCACAAAAGTGATTTACCACTTTATGCAAGTTTCTTTAATATCTTTCAGTAAAATTGAATTTCTTTTTTGTATTATGGTCTGACACATCTTATGTTACACCTGCTCCCAGGTACTTAATATTTCTTGGGGATATTATAACTGGCATATTACTATTATTATTGCATTTTCTTCTTCCTTGTTGCCTGTGCCTAGAAGTGATTTTTATATTTCACTTTGTATCTATAATCATCACCAAACTTTCTGTTGCAAATGATATTTCTTTCTTTCTTTGCAGTCCTTATATCTCTCACTTCTTTTTCTTGTCTTACTGCCTTAGGCACAAAATTGAATAAAAGTGGTGCTAGAATGCAGCCTTATCTTTTATGATCTGAAAGGAAAGATTTTAAATAGTCCATTATTGAAATATTTTCTGAGTATTTGTCTGGATCCTGCTTATTAGTTAGAGTTCTTTTTTGTTCCTAACTTACTAGGTGTGTATATCAACCAACACTGAGTTTTATCAAAAGATTTTTATGATTCTATTGAGATAATAACCTAATTTTTTTAATTTAAGCTTTTTAGACTTGAAGTATAATTGATTTACAATATTGCATTAGTTTCAAGTATACAAAGTGATTAAGTTATATATATATTTTATTATTGTATATGTTAATCCCAATCATTTAAACATTTTATATTAAAAATTACAATAACTGACGTTCAAATGTTAAACAAGACTTGCATTGCTGGAATAAATCCAAATTGTTCAAGATATATTAAGCTTTTAATATAGTCCTAATATTTTTTGCTAATATTATATATAGAATTTTAAAATTTATGTTCATGATTAAGATGGCTCTATAAATTTTCTTTCTGTTTCTGTACATGTCAGGTTTTGATATCCAATGTTAGCTTAGCCTTCTAGAATTATTTAGGGGAAGATGTTTTCTCTTTTTTTTATTTTGTATTCCGTACAATATTTTGTGTAAGATCAAAGCATTTGTTCCTTCATTGTTTGATAAAACTTGCCCATAAGACTATCTGAATCTGGTGTTTTAACTTAGGGTAGATTTTAAATTACTGCTTCAATTTCCTTATGGTGTCTTTTAGGTATTTACATTCTGTACAAATGGTTGTGTTAGCCAAAGAGTTCTACAAATTTGTCTTGAACGTCTATCTTCTCTGATCAAATTGTTCATCTAATTCTCTTATTTGTCATCTTTGCTGCATCTCTGGTTATAGCCCTCTTTTCATGTTTTGGCCTCTTTCATTTTGTTTGATCAAGCTTGCCAGAGGTTTCTGAGTTTTTTAGTTTAGTTTTTTCTCTTTTTAAGGATTTGGTTTAGTGAATAACTTTTTGATGTTGTTTTCTGTTAATTTTTTTCTTTTTTTTTTTCTGTTTCTTTCCATTTTTATGGGGATAGTTTATTCTGTGCTCTCTTTCAAATCATTTGAGCTAGGATCATGAATATAAATTTCATTAATATTTGCATCATTCACGTGGTCCTTCTCTGTATTTCTGTATTTCTTTGCCCTCTGATTGTAGTCTGAGCTTTGTAATTTGCTCTGGAAAATAGAATGTGAGCAGAAAGGACAGTATGCCAGTTCCTTTACTTCCCAGTCTGAGTGGAAGCATTAAGAGGCATTGTGAATGGCTGGCACAGAAGCTAAACTTTCAGTCACAGAGTGAAAGGACAGCAGAGCAGAGCCCAGCCTATTTAAAGCATCCAGCTGAACAGCAGCTGACCTGAGATTCTGTGTAACATGAACAATAAGTTAATTTTTGCTGTTACAGGCACTAAGACTTTGCGCTTATTTGTTATCATAGTAAAGTTGACTAAAACAGATATTGGTATCTTAAAGTGAGGTGCTCTTATAACAAGAAGCTGAAAATCTGTGTATTGACCTTGGGTCCAAGAGACAGGTTATAAATAAACTGTTATTAGAAGCTGGAAAATTGGTGACCCACAGTATGCAGCGGCAAAATATTTAAGTAAAATGTCACCTGCAACAATTTAGAAAGCAGATAGTCTACCTAATGAAGAACTAGCTTTGGGGGAAGAGGTTTTAAAACAGAATGTTACTAGTGTGACTTGGTTATTTTCTTCCCTAGAATTGTCAGGCAAAGTCAGCAAAGGTTGGGCTGCTTTGCAAGCAGGGAAGAAAAGGAAATGAGTGCAAACAGGAATTATTGGCGTTGCAGAGCCAGAAAACAGAAATGTTTCCAATTAGTCAAAGAAAATTGGAAATGCTTTGAGCAAAGAGGCATTAAAAATTCAGATGAAAATACATTCCCAAATAAAGGGCATTCATAATCTTTTTTAAAAAACTCAGATTGGTTTAAGGTGACCACTAGACAGTTGGATAAAATGCCTTCGCAAAAAAGAGACGCCCACCATTTCCTTGAAGCCTGGTAGCTCAAGTAATCTGTAGTCTAGAGAGAAAGGCATATCTCAAAAGAATAGGAGCATGACTATTTGCACTTGTTGCTGATTGAAATCAAATAATTTTTTAAAAGCTACATTTTGGATAGACTTTTTACCAAAAGTTCTAATAGCCCAGGTTGAAAGAGACTCATTATTAAAGCATAAAACATTTTTGAGACCCCCAGTTTCCTACAAATAGGGAGCTGTCTTAGCAAGCTGCTCAGCCTCCAGAGATGCATACTATCTAATGCACTGATAAGATGTGGCTGAGGAGTGTGATAGAAATAAAGGCTCTTCCAGAGAGATGATTCCACCACCTAGAAAAACAATGGATTGGGAAAAATTAAGGCCACATCTAGTAACATTTCTTATCTTATTTCCAGTGAGAGTGTTTGTTGCAGTTATTATTCACTGTCCCACGATTGTATCTTGAGAGAAGTGCACTTTTATTTGATAGATCTTCAGATCTTCAATCTATGGAAAGCCTGTCATGAGACCCTAGGTTTTGCACTTTGTGCCCAGGTTGGGTGAGATATTCAGAATTTCTTCCTTAGAGGTGGGAGTGAATATATTTTGATTGCAGAAGAAAGGAAACAATATGTTTGATCACGAAAGCAGACAGTAGAGTATTTCCTTTAATACATCTCAACTCATTGACTTTCGGCTTCAGTGTGGACTTCCTTTGACAATATGTCAGTTCTGAGTAGAAGCTTTGAGATATAAATGAGTTTTCACCAGGTCACTGGTTCTTCACCTCAGCAACAGCAAAAGTGAAGGCTGTGTGTAAAATTCAAGTTCAGGTTCACAAACAAACAGAGATCCCTTTAGGAAATTGTCTGATAAATTATTGTCTCTCCTATTTACGTGAGATTACTTTTGTTTTTGATTTACGTCAGTGGGTTTTAAATTGTCTTGTTTACAGGGTGGAGAATTCTTAATATGGCATTACAATAGCAAAAGCAATGACTTTTTGGCCTTGCAGAGAGGAAATCCAATACTATACAGGGCTGCTGGACTTCAGGGTGGTGCCTTGTTATTCTGCAGAAAAAGCCTGTCAGATTTGTCAAGGCTTAATTCAGAGCCAAAACAAAAATAAGGACTGCTTGGGAAAAAGCTTTATGTGCCTGAGAACAGGACATGTAGTTGATCAAATCACAAACTATTTATTAAGCACCTGACAGATTCAATGCATTTTGTTATTCCCTAGGATTAGTCCTTCCCTAAACCAGTTACACAAACCAGTATCTAATCCACAACTAATCAAAGTATTCCAGAATGT
Source organism: Camelus ferus (assembly GCF_009834535.1). Taxonomy (NCBI): domain Eukaryota; kingdom Metazoa; phylum Chordata; class Mammalia; order Artiodactyla; family Camelidae; genus Camelus; species Camelus ferus. The sequence goes on along the minus strand of NC_045707.1, from coordinate 50,502,624 downwards.
TGTCAGCTTTTTTTCTTTTTAGGGAGAACTAAAGAATAAATCAAGTCCCCTGTGGCAATGAGCATACCAGCCTTCAAAGAAGGCAGAATTATTGGGAAAAGAGTAGACAGAGGTAAAGGAAACATAATTCTATGATCTCTGTGCTGTAAAGTTTTAAGCAAAGTCAGACTCTTAACAAAGGATATGAGAAAGTACTGGAATGTTTGACAGAAGGGCAGACCCAGGGACGTAGATTTATGTGAGCCACGTAATAAAGGAAGATTTAAATTTAGATTGTTTGAGCTTTGAATCAGTAGTCCTAGCCTACCATCCCAGGACGTTCTTATTCACATCTCAGCCTCACGTGGGCCAGTACTTTTCATGCTCAAAATACTATCATTATTACTTTGTTATTATTATTCTATGCTTCATGCACTGAGAATAAGATTTAATAGTTAATCTTACAGAATAAAACAAATAAAAACAAAAAACAAGGCTCAAACTACATCTAGATATTTTAAAATATAACCTAAAAATGCATTTGCCAACCATCCTTCTAGGGTTAGCCGGCTCATAATTCAAGAATGACCCTTGGAAATCAAAGGTTCCAATTTATTCTCATTTTATAATAAAAAATAAGTTATAGTCCATGATAGATCTTGGCACAACATTGCCAACTTCTACTGCACCCAGAATAATTGCTAGAGTGACCCAAATGGACCTCAGTAGCCCTACTTAATGATAAAACACAGAAGTCATATGCAAAGCAAGTGTAAGAAATATCCCCTCGTCTGTGCAGTAGTCTGCAATTCAAATAGCAGTATTGAAATTGCTGTCATTAATGAGATGAAAAACAAAATAAAACAAAAAGTGTTGGCAGTCTATGGTGTCCTTCTAACCACCATATAGTATGCAGTTTGCAGAGTGAGCCCAGCTTTACATACATCCCCAGCCCCTCTTACTAATTATTCATTAAGCTTATTTCCCAGCTGACTTCTCATTTCCATAACCTATTTTCCTCTTCACCTTTCTACCACTCTGCTCTAGTTTTAATTTTTTTTCCTTTCTTACTCTCTAATGCGAAAGTACATTATGTCCCTAGATAACACATTTTTTATATTCAGGTTAATATTATTAGACTAAAACATTCCCCTATACCACCATTGGTCCCTGAAGCGATCCTGAAATGGCAGTCCATTTACAGCAGAACTCCAGTCTAGATGCAAAGGCACAGATCCCTCAGCTATAAAAAGGGTACAGATTTCACTGTATGTCCTATTCGTGTTATTCATTCTAGAGGCGATGGAGCCACTTGCTTAGCTATATTTATAGTATCAGGGAACATGAAATCCAAAAGGTAACCTCTTCTTTTACCTTTATGGTAAATCAAGTACTTGAGAAAGGTAACAGCCTGGGCAGGGAATCTTAGTTCTCAGGAATAAGCCTCCAGCTTAATATTGACGTGGGATCATGAGCGATTCATTCAATTTTTGTAAGAGCCTCTGTTTCCTCATCTGTAATATGGAATTACTAAAGCACTTATATTAGCATTTCTGGGAAAGTAAATGAAATAATACACAGTTCCTCACACATAAGGAGGGTTCAAGAAATTTGTTATGTTATTATCATCACCACTATTATCATGAATAATACATCAGCATTATCATAATGAAGTCTTCACCAATTGGAGAACAAATCTCCATGGAGTCCATTCAACGTCCAAAATACAGATTGAAAAGGATGATCAGAAGACATGTGCTCTGGCTGGGGTCTGGGGTATATTGAATAGGAAACAGATGAATGCTTGACCTTTCCCTTTATTCATCAGTTTGGTGCATTAAATTTGATCGATGAATCTCTTAAGTCTATTTGAATCAATAGTCTCCTCCATATTATTCTCTTGATATTTATTTGTTAGAAATATTGAGTCACTTGATCTTTAGAGGTCTCTAGAGTTTCCCTCAGTCTGAATTTTGTTAATTGCGTCCCTGTGAGTTAGTAGGTCCCTGTGTTCTCTATGTTTCCTGTCAGTTTTTAAATTTAAGGCTTGATCAGATTCAGATTTGAGTTCTTACAAGACTTCTCAATGTATGATGTAGTATTGTTCATCAGGAGGCATACTGTCTCTCCTTTAGTTTTATACCAAAATTGATACTCAGTGTCTTGATCCCTCATGGATATCAGTGGTGGGGCAGGGAGCAGTGAAGAGATAATACTGCAATGCTATTATTCCTTCATTTATTTCCTAGAATATTTCTATAAAAGAAAACTTCTCCTCTACCCATTAATTACCAATGGTGCATTATAGGAAAGGCATTTACCTAATGGTTATCCAATAGTACAATAGAAGGAAGGTGAGGTAAATGCTTGATTCCTCCCTATTTTTTTTAACTAGTTTTAAAAATAAATAATTGGTTCCCTAGAATTCTGGAACCAATACATTTGGTTTTGGTGATTATTTTTCTTGTAAGTATTATTAAGAATCAATTGATTAAAACATATTTTGTATTAAAGTCACTGCAGTTGGCATTCTTATTGATGATCAGATTGTTCCATCTTCTTTCTGATAAAGTTGATTTTATTGTAATACATGGCTACTTGCCCAGTAACTGAAAGAATAATCAAACCCAAATCAGTAAATATGAAGAAACTTTAATAATGACCAGCAGAGTTATATCATTGTACATACAAAGCACTGCTCAAACAGCTATAGAACTTTTTTTTCCTAGCACAATTGGAATTATTCCATCTTTTGCCAGTGGGATCCTCTTTAGGTTGATTCCTGAATCCTTTTAACATAACCTTAGTAGTCCTTGATAGCTTCCTTGCTAACTCTTACAGTAAAATATTTCAAACTCACCTGGTACATTTCCTATATCAAGCACTTTGGTTCATTTTAGTGGGAAACAGAATTTTAAGACCAAACTCTGAAGTGCAAGGGGGCTTATTGCTCTTTGGTTAGCCATGGGTTTTAGGCCTTTTCATCGGACTAAGTAAAAGTTCTGCACCCAGTTCTACCACTGGAGTAGGGTGTTCCCCCATACATCCAACAAGCAATTCTCAGACACCACCTGGGTGTCCTACAACTCAACTCAGTTCAGGCACTAGCTACTCAGAGATAGCATCCAATTCCACAGGTTAACGGTTCAGCCCTACAAGACTGTCCCCGACACATACTTCAGATGCCACTTGCAAGCCCAGGTTGTCCTCTGTGCTTCTGACTCTGCTACATTTTGAAGGTTCCAACAACCTCCTCCTTGGGTTCTATTAATTTGCTAGAGTGACTCACAGAACTCAGAGAAATATTTTATTTACCAGATCACTGGTTTAGTATAGAAGGATATAACTCAGGAATAGCCCACTGGAAGAGATGCCTAAGGCAAGGTACAGGGAAAGGGCATGATTTAACATGCAGCTCCTCTCCCCTCCCTTGAGGTTGGGGGGTCTTGTAGGACTGAAAGTTCTAAGGCTCTAGTCACAGTGTTGGTTTTCCTGGCAGTCAGCCCCGATCTTAGGTGAGGATGTTGCCTCATTAACATAACAAATAACCCTTTTTGGGGTCATCACTTCAGAAATTCCAAGGATTTTAGGAGCTCTTTGTCAGAAACAGTGGGTGGAAGCAAAATATGTATTTCTTATTATAAACCGCAATATCCTACTAAGCTAAGATTTAATTTTAAGATAAATTACACCAAAATAAGGTATATTTAAAGAAGTTTGGCTTATATTCCTGTCCTCTCTACCCTATTCTCTCCCTCTCCCTAGAAGTAACCACTTCTTTTAATGTTACGCTTTTTCTTCATTGTTTTATTTTTATATAGCATACTATACTTAGATAAATATATATACATTTTCTCCGCCTTGCTTTTCTTCACTTCACAATATATCCTGGGCGTATCTATAGTAGCACACAGAGATTTTCCCCATTCTTTTTTATAGTTGCATAGTACCTCCATTGGATGGTTAGGCCATAGTCTACTCAACCACTCCTTATTGATGTACATTCAGTGTGGTTCCAGTATTTTAATAGGATAAAAAGTCCTTCAATAACAGTCTTGAGCAAATGCATTTTTGAATTTGTGCTAGTGTACCCTTGAGACTGACTCCTAGTGGAATTGCTGGGTCAAAGGGTAAATACACATGTAATTTCTAGATTTTTCCAAACTCCCACCATAGACCTTGTGCTGTGTTGCCTTCACATTGACAGTGTATAAGAGTACCTATTTTCCCACAGCCATCCAACAGTTCACGTTGCCAAACTTTTTGATTTTTGATCATCAAATATCTTAATGGGTTTTAATTTGCATTTCTCTTACTATAAGCAGTTTTGATTACCATTCCATATTTTCAAAACCCTTTGCATATCTTTTTTTTGGACTATTCATTTTTCTAGCTCAATTTTCTGTAGAGTTATTGGTCTTTTTATTCTCCCATTATATCAAATATTAGGAATGTTTGGGAGATAAACTGAAAATATGTTCCTCTGTTTGTTATATTTCCTGTCTTGAAAAAATTTCATATAAATGGATATACAAACATACACATTTTTATCTACCCTTATTGCTTTTGAATTTAGAGTTATATTTAGGAAAGTTTTTACCTATTTCTATCTATAGAGGAATTCACTCATATTTCCTCTAGTACTTGTATGGTTTTGTAATTTTACATTTGAATTTCTTATGAAGTTGACCCTTGAACAAACAAGGAGTTGGGGACACTGGCCCTCTCAGCAGTCAAAAATCCAAACATAACTTATAGTCAGCCCTCCGATTCTGAGGCTCTGCATCCTCAGTTAGTATAGTACTATAATAAGTAGTTACTGAAAAATTCCTATATAAGTTGACCCATGCAATTCAAACCTATGTTGTTCAAAGGTCAACTGTACATGTGAAATTTATTCCAGTGTATCATGTAAATCTGCTTCTGTTTTTTTTTTTCTCATAAACGATTTATCTTGACATCATTTATTTTATAAATTCATTTTTCCCCTCATTTGAGATGCCATCTGTGGTAGGTAGACTAATGCCCCCTCCCCTACAAAGATATTCAAGTCCTAATCCCTGGAACCTGTGAATATGTTTATATGGCAAAGGGGAATTAAGGTAGCAAATGGAGTTAAGTTTACTAATTAGCTGTCCTTAAAGTAAAGAGATTGCTTTTATCTAGGTAGGCTCAATATCATCACAGAGACCTTTAAAGTGGAAGAGGGAGGCAGAAGACAAAGACAGAGTCAGAGAAGGATTTGAAATGCTATGCTGCTGGCTTTGAAGAGGAAGGGAGGCGCCACGAGCCTGTTGGGGCCCATGGTGGGCCACCCCAAAACATGCCTCAGTAATTACTTAAGGAACGGCCAACACAAGAGGGACACCCTGACCCTCCTTTCTGTCTTCCTAAAAGCAGGAAATAAATCTCCTATGTGAAAGGTGCACTCCCTGCATCTGGAGGTAGAAGGACACCCTTATTGCCAGAGAGAGGGAATTTGGGCCCAGCAGCCTGTATAAACAAACCTTGTTACTTCCTTAATTTACTACCCCAAGCTCAATCTCTGTTTAGATTCTTTTTCACTAATTGAGCATCCAAAACCTAAATTCTTTGTTTTGTCAATTCCTCACAAATTTATTGTTTATTTTTCTAAAACATACAAAAGCTGCAGCTTTGGCCACTTCTTAGGACCCATTTCTGTGAGACCTCCATGTACATGAATTAAAATTCATTTCTTTTTCTCCTGTTAATCTGCCTCATGTCAATTCTGTTATTAGTCCAGCCACAAGAACTTGAGAGGGGTGGAGGGGTAGAGTTTTCCCTCCCCAACAAGCTGTGAGCCATTAAATGCAGGGGGGTCCTGTTGAAGGTAGAGAAAGCAAGGAAATGGCTCTCTCCTAAAGCCTAAGGAAGAAAAGCACCCCTGCAGACACCTTGATTTTAACCCACTGAGAACCATTTCAGATGTCTGGTCCACAGAACCAACAGATTACTAAACTTGTGTTGTTTTAGTCATTAAGTTTGTAGTGATTTGTTAGAACAGCAGTAGGAAGCTAAACACCATCTTTATCCTAAACTAAATTTAAGAATTAATTTGGATTTGTTTCTGCATTTTCTATTCTATTCCATCAGTCTGTCTTTCCATGTGCCAATATAACACTTTTAATTAGAGACTTTATAGTAAGTTTAATTTATCTGCTAGAGGTAACCTGCCCCCAGTATCTTCCCTAGGGTTTTCCTGACTATTCTCATTTATTTATTTTTCCAAATGAAGTTTATAATCAATTTGTCTAACTCTAGGGGGAAAAAAAAGAACTTGATAATATTCTTAGTCTTTTAACTTTGGGAAGTCACACATTTGCTTTATGATGGAGACTCAGGGATTTATACAAGGAAAGAGGAGACAGGAGTACCTGATATAATACTCCAGGAACTATCGTTGAAAAAAATGAGAAAAGTATTATCAAAAGCTACTTGGAAATCAAATGTATAAACAAACAGTTCCTTTATTATCAAGACTTTTTAAATGTCAGGAGACAGAAACCACATTCAAACTAACTTACAGGGAGGAGGGGGAAGACATTAATTGGCGCACACAATTGAAAAATCCCAAATGAGGTTGGGTGCAGATACTCATATCACAAACAGGCCACCTCCCCACCACAAATAGTCAAGTAAGGCTCATTCCTTCACATTTCCCTGCCCCCAGTGGTAACCAGCCTCCAAGAGGGGCCTCGTGACAATGATCCTCCAAGTGATCCAAGCCAGTGAGGAACTGAAGCCTCTTGCAAATGGCCATGAGAGTGAGCTTGAAGGCAAAACCTTAAGCCTCAGTCAGGCGTTCAGAGTCTGCAGCCATGATTGATACCTTAACAGCAACCCCAGGAGAGACCCTGAGCCAGACCATCCAGCTAAGCTGCTGCTGGCTTCCTTACCTTTCAAAACCTAGCACGGTAACAGAAAGTGCTCTCTCAGCTATGCCTAGATCAGGGGCTCTCCCAGGCAGCTCTCTTTATCATCAGTCTAGGCTGAAATCAGTCTCATAGCTCTGCCATCACAGGACTTCCATGTTCATTGTTGGGGGGAAAGCAGGATGTAGAATCCTTCAGAGATATCCATTACCTCAGGATTAGTTTCCTATTTCTACTAATAACAAATTACCACAAGTATAGTGGCTTAGAACAACACAGCTTTAATCTTGTAGCTCTGAAGGTCAGAGGCTCAGTTGAATCTCATTGGGCTGAAGTCTTAAGTGTCAGCTGAGTCTTTCTTAAGGGTCTGAGAGAATCTACTCCCTTATTTTTTCTAGATTTTAGAGGCTGTCTACATTCCTTGACTCAGGGGCCATTCCTCCATCTCCAAAGCCAGCAATATAGCATCTTCAGAGCCCTCTCTCTCTCTCCACTGCCACCACCTACTTCCCTTCTTCCCTCCTTCCATTCCTCTCTCCTCTCTGCTTCTGTTAACACATCTCTTTTAGGCCCTTACAATTATGTTGGCCCATTGGATAATTCAGGATAGCTATCCCAGCTCAAGATCCCTACCTTAAACTCATTTGCAAAGTTACTTTAGCCAGGGA